>NC_140989.1:173955276-174237526 GCF_052327205.1 Somniosus microcephalus | reverse complement strand
GAGATCCAGGGAAGGTTCGCATCTGTGGAGATTTCAAGATCACCGTTAATCCGGTGCTTCACACGGTGCAGTATCCGCTTCCACGGATTGAGGATATTTTCGCTTCACTCTCTGGCGGGAAACACTTCACCAAGATAGACCTGGCGCAGGCGCACTTGCAGATGGAGGTTGAAGAAGAGTCACGCCAATACCTCACGATCAACACGCATCGAGGGTTGTACCGGTACAATAGGCTGGTTTTTGGTGTGGCATCGGCTCCAGCAATTTGGCAGAGGGCCATGGAGCAGGTATTACAGGGAATTCCAGGCACACAATGTTACCTGGACGACATTCTGATCACAGGTGATGGTGATGAACAGCATCTCGCTAGCTTGGAGCTGGTGCTCAACAGACTGAAAGAGTATGGACTTAGGGTAAATCGGCAGAAATGTGAGTTCTTCCAGAAGCGGATCTCGTACTGTGGTCATGTCATTGACCGGGAGGGGCTTCATAAGTCTCCTGACAAGATAGCGGCAGTTGTAAAGGCTCCCGCTCCGGAGAATGTCTCTCAGTTGAGGTCGTTTCTAGGATTAATTAACTACTACCATATACCATAAATTTCTGCCAAATCTATCCACGGTGCTGCATCCGTTGAACGCTCTTTTACAGAAAGGGGTACCATGGGACTGGGGCGAAAACTGTAAGAAGGCATTTCGCAAAAGCAAAGAATTGATCACCTCAGAGGAAGTGTTGGCTCACTTCAACCCGACACTGCCTATTCGGTTGGCTTGTGATGCTTCTCCATATGGTATTGGGGCAGTACTCTCACATAAATTGCCAAATGGCACGGAAAGGCCAGTCGCGTTTGCATCCAGATCATTGACCTCCGCTGAGCGCAACTATGCGCAGATCGATAGGGAGGCCCTTAGCCTTGTATGGGGAGTGAAGAAGTTTAATCATTACCTACAGGGCCAAAAATTCACACTTCTGACGGACCATCAACCGTTGGTGTCCATTTTTAGCCCTAAGAAGGGTGTTTCGGTGATGACAGCACAGCGTCTCCAGAGATGGTCTCTTTTCTTAGGGCCACATCAATATCAGATAGAATTCAAAGGTACGAAACAGCATGGCAATGCTGATGGCCTGTCGCGCCTGCCACTACCTGAAGATGAAGACACGACGGAAGTTGACCCTGTTGAGTTATTTCATTTGACCATTATCGAGTGTTTACCTGTCACCAACGCAAGTGTTGAAAGAGAAACCAGGAACGACCCGACACTGTCCAGAGTCTACGAGGTGACAGTGAAAGGATGGCCAACACGGGGTGATCCTCTGTTACCGGCATTCTTGGCAAGGCGAGACCAGCTGTCCGTCTGCCATGGTACTTTGATGTACGGGACAAGAGTGATTATTCCTCCCAAGTTAAGGGAAAGAGTTTTAAAAGAACTACATGAAGGTCATCTGGGGGAGTTAAAATGAAAAGTCTTGCTAGGGCTTACGTATGGTGGCCGGGTATTGACCAACAGATTGAGGAGTTAACGAAAAGCTGCGCTGGGTGTCAAAAAGTGCAAAATGCACCTCCGATAGCACCGCTACACCCATGGGAATGGCCTTCAGCCCCATGGCAACGCGTACACATTGACTTTGCTGGTCCATTCATGGACTCCATGTTCCTAATCGCGGTGGATGCACATTCCAAATGGCCAGAAGTCATCAAGATGAATACCACTACTTCAGAAAAGACAATTGCGGTGTTAAGAACAATATTCGCAAGGAACGGATTGCCAGAACAGATCTGTTCGGACAACGGACCACAGTTTGTATCGGAAGAATTCCAACAATTCTTAAAGAAGAATGGAGTTAAACATTATACCTCTGCCCCATATCATCCGGCGACAAACGGGTTGGCTGAAAGATTTGTCCAGACATTCAAAAAGGCTATTAAGGCCATGAATAATGATCAGATTCCACTGCAACACAAGGTCGATAAGTTCCTGATGTCATATAGAAACGCCGATCATGCCGTGACTAACCAAAGTCCTGCTATGATGTTTTATAACAGGAGGTTGCGGTCCAAGTTGGACTTGTTAAAACCAAATGTGCGGAGGGAAGTGGAAAACAAACAGTTTCGGCATATTAACAGCAAAACCACTCGAACTTTCGACGTAGGACAACCAGTGATGGCAAGGGGCTATGGAAACGACAAATGGCAGTCCGGAACAATCCGAGCCAGACAAGGACCTCTGATGTACACCGTAGATATTAGTCATAATGTGATAAGGCATCATGCGGATCAACTGGTAGAGTCGAGAGCAAGGGTCGAACCCATGGTTGTGACAGAGACAGCTGTGGAAGACGTTCATGAACCTGAAGCATCTACCTCGGCCGAGAATGTATTTGATGCTGATGACACCCAATACATTGGCAATTAACTAGAGGAGGCACCTCAACAACAAGAATCAGAGACCACTGAAAGGTGTTATCCAAGCCGAATCAGAAAGCCTCCTGAGAGACTGAACCTTTGAACTGTTATACCGGAAGTTATATATGTATATATGTTATGTTTATTTGGGGATATGACTGTTAAGCTAAAAAGGGAGGATTGTGGTGTATGTAACCTGTTCCACCTTAAGAGAACTTAAGCCTGGTCCACCTTAAGAAAGGTACTACTTTCTTTGGCTGCTGTATACGTAATACCGGTGGTGACCACACCGGTATATAAGCACAGTGTAATAATATTGTATTCAGTATAGTCCGACCTCCAACCAGTAAAGACCTGTTGAGTTTACTCTTGTGGTCTGTGTAGTAATTCTCACTATAACACACAGACTTAACACTCCCCACTCTCTCTCTCCCCCCCTCCCCCCTCTCTGTCTCCCCCCTCTCTCTCTCCCCCCCCTCTCTCTCTCCCCCCTCCCCCCTCTCTCTCTCCCCCCCTCACCCCCCTCCCCCCCTTCCCTCCCCCCTTCCCTCTCCCCCTTCCCTCCCCCCTTCCTCCCCCTTCCCCTCCAGTCTCTCGCTCTCTATCTTCCCCCCAGCCTCACGCTCTCTCTCTTCACCCCAGTCTCTCGCTCTCTCTCTTCCCCCCAGTCTCTCGCTCTCTCTCTTCCCCCCAGTCGCTCTCTCTCTTCCCCCCGTCGCTCTCTCTCTTCCCCCCAGTCGCTCTCTCTCTTCCCCCAGTCGCTCTCTCTTCCCCCCAGTCGCTCTCTCTCTTCCCCCAGTCGCTCTCTCTCTTCCCCCCAGTCGCTCTCTCTCTTCCCCCCGTCGCTCTCTCTCTTCCCCCCCAGTCGCTCTCTCTCTTCCCCCAGTCGCTCTCTCTTCCCCCCAGTCGCTCTCTCTCTTCCCCCCAGTCGCTCTCTCTCTTCCCCCGTCGCTCTCTCTCTTCCCCCAGTCGCTCTCTCTCTTCCCCCCAGTTGCTCTCTCTCTTCCCCCCAGTCGCTCTCTCTCTTCCCCCCAGTTGCTCTCTCTCTTCCCCCCAGTCACTCTCTCTTCCCCCAGTCACTCTCTCTCTTCCCCCAGTCGCTCGCTATCTTCCCCCAGTCTCTCGCTCTCTTCCCCCCAGTCACTCGCTCTCTCTCTTCCCCCCAGTCGCTCGCTCTCCCTCTTCCCCCCAGTCGCTCGCTCTCTCTCTTCCCCCCAGTCGCTCACTCTCTCTCTTCCCCCCAGTCGCTCGCTCTCTCTTCCCCCCAGTCGTACGCTCTCTTCCCCCCAGTCGCACTCTCTCTCTCTTCCAACAACAACATGCCCTCAAAAAACCCTTGGCACCGCCGGGCACCCCCAGCTAGTATATCTATATATGTATAATAATTGCTATTCTGTGTCTGTCTGTCTGTCTGTCTTCTATACACTCGAAAGATATAGAGTGTACCTACACGTGTGTTACATCAAAAGAAAGCTTACGATTCCGGAACGGTCATAAGCGTATTTACTTTTCTGTCAGACAAAAATTGTGCCGACGGTATCCAAAAAACTTTCAAAAATCCGCTCATTAGCGGTTAACCAACCCTACGGGGGAATTAGCATTGAGTGACTATGATGTCGAAGAGCTGCTATGATGTCAGAGCAGTTTTTGTGCTGTCATAAAGAAATCAATGCTTTCACTGTGCTCTCCCCATCTCTTTATCAATTCAATTCAATTCAAATGCTTTATTGGCATGAAAGTTTACAGAGAACCATATTGCCAAAGCTTACATAGCAAAAAGGTACAGTTTTCCAACATTCTGTAGGTGTCAATCGATTTGACATTTGTTGGGTACATACAATATTACTTTTAAACAATATTAATTTTAAACATTCTTTGTACTTCATTTGGTACGTTCAATATTAGTTTTAAACAGTCTTAATTTTAAACAGTCCTCAGGTTGTGACATGTTGTTACATATTTGGCCCCAAGGTATGGTCTGTCTCCTTCTCCTAGGACTAATCTCAATTTTGACAGATCATCCAATTCCTTGAAATCTGGGGTTGTTTGGCTTAGCTTGTTGAATAATATGTTTCTTGATGTGTTGAATTTTTCGCATTTTAGGAGGAAATGCATTTCTGTTTCAACCTCGCCGGCCAGACATTGATCGCATATTCTATTCTCTTTAGGCTGCCAGGATTTCTTGTATCTGCCTTTTTCAATTTCCAGTTGGTGGTCGCTTAGTCTGTACCTGTTGAGGGTCTGTCTCTGCTTTGTGTCTCTGATGGTCGTGAGGTAATCTGCCAGTTTATATTCTCTTTTTAGGGCCCGGTAACATTCTAATCTGCTTTGGCTTTCGGTTATTTTGTTCCAATGTTCCAGGTAGGTTTCTTTGCATTTTTTAATGATTTGGTTCACTCGGATTGGTGTTTGGACGGCTGTGTTGGTCTGGGGCTGGTCAGGGTCCGGCTGAGTACTTAGTTTCAGTAGCAGCTGACTCAGGGGACTCTCTTCTGGGTTTAGCTCTTGGGTCTGAAAGGCTTTGAAATGAAGGGTGTCTGGGGAGCTAGATTTGAGGTGATTTAGGAAGTTTAGTGCTCGTTTTTGGATGTTTATTATCAGTGGGTATCTGCCTAGTTCGGCTCTGCATGCATTTGTTGGCGTTTTTCTTTGGGTGCGAAGGATGCTTCGGCAGAATTCTGCATGTAGGGCTTCTATTGTGTGTTTTTCCCATTTAGTGTAGCTTTGGTGATTTAGCGGGCCCCATACTTCACTACCGTACAGTGCAATGGGCAGGATTATGCTGTCAAATATTTTGAGCCAGATTTTGATTGGGATTTGGATGTTGTAGAATTTTCTTTTTATTGCATATAGGGCTCTTCGGGCTTTTTCTTTTAGTGCATTCACTGCTATGCTGAAGCTCCCTGATGCTGTAATAGTTAGACCAAGGTAGGTGTAGCTCATAGTGTGTCCTATAGTGGTATCACTGAGGGTAAACTGGTATTTGTTTTCCTGACATCTGGGCCTTTTTTGAAAAATCATGATGTTGGTTTTCTTTAGATTTACTGTTAGAGCCCAATTTTGGCAGTATTTGTCGAGTAGGTCTAGTTGTTGCTGTAATCCCTGTTCTGTGGGAGACAGCAGAACCAGGTCGTCCGCATAGAACAGGGATTTCACTTCTCCATCCAGGAGACGGAGACCTGGTGACTCGCTTTGCTCCAGCATGTCTGCTAATTCATTTATGTATATGTTGAACAGGGTCGGGCTCAAATTGCAGCCCTGCCGGACGCCTCTTCTCTGGGTGAAGAAATCGGTGCGTTTGTCTCCAATTTTGACCCCGCATTTGTTTTTCAGATACATTGATTTAATAAGGTCATAGACTTTGCCCCCTATTCCACACTGAAGAAGTTTATAATAGAGCCCTTCGTGCCATATAGAGTCAAAGGCTTTCTTGAAGTCGATGAAACAGGCGAATATTTTCCCATTTTTTGTTTGGTGTTTATGTTTTTCAATGAGGGTGTGAAGGGTATAGATATGGTCGGCGGTGCGGTGTTTTGGAAGAAAGCCTATTTGGTTTTTTCTGAGGATATTATGTTTGTTAAGAAAATCAAGTAATCTACTATTTAGAATACTGCAGAATAACTTCCCTAGACAACTGTTGACACAGATGCCGCGGTAGTTATTTGGGTCTGATTTGTTTCCACTTTTATATATGGGGGAGATTAGTCCTTGGCACCAGATATCGGGAAAACAGCCTGAGCGTAATATGATGTTGAATAGTTTGAGTATCGCACCCTGCATCTCCATATTGCTGAACTTGAGCATTTCATTTTTGATGTTGTCTGTTCTCTCTGTCTCCCAGTCACTCTCTCTCTGTCTCCCAGTCTCTCTATCTCTTCCCCCAGTCTCTCTCTCTCTCTCCCCCAGTTTCTCTCTCTCTCCCCATCTCTCTCTCTCTCCCCCCTCAGTCTCTCTCTCTCTCTCTCTCTCTCTCTCTCTCTATCTCCCAGTCTCCCAGTCTCTCTCCCTCCTCCAGACTCTCCCTACTCCAGTCTTTCTCTCCCAGTCTCTCTCTCTCTCCGTCTCTCTCTCTCCTCCAGTCTCTCCCTCCTCCAGTTTCTCTCTCTCTCCCCCAGTCTCTCTCTCTCCTCCAGACTCTCCCTCCTCCAGTCTCTCTCTCCCAGTCTCTCTCTCTCTCCGTCTCTCTCTCTCCTCCAGTCTCTCCCTCCTCCAGTTTCTCTCTCTCTCCCCCAGTCTCTCTCTCTCTCCCCGTCTCTCTCCCCCAGTCTCTCTCTCTCCCCAGTCTCTCTCCTCTCTCTCCCCCAGTCTCTCTACTCTCTCTCTCTCTCTCCCGTCTCTCTCTCTCTCCCCAGTCTCTCTCTCTCCCCCTGAGTCGCTCTCTCTCCCCCTCAGTCTCTCACTCTCTATCTCCCCAGTCTCCCTCTCTCTCTCCCCGTCTCTCTCTCTCCCCCCTCAGTCGCTCTCTCTCTCTCCCATCTCTCTCTCTCTCCCCAGTCTCTCTCTCTCCCCCTTAGTTGCTCTCTCTCCCCCCTCAGTCTCTCACTCTCTATCTCCCCAGTCTCTCTCTCTCTCTCTCTATTTCCCCAGTCTCTCTCATACTCTCCCTTCCCCATCTCTCTCTCTCTCTCTCCCCAGTCTCTCTCTCTCTCTCCCCCAGTCTCTCTCTCTCTCTCCCCCATCTCTCTACCCCAGTCTCTCTCTCTCTCCCCCATCTCTCTCCCCGTCTCTCTCTCTCTCCCCCCTCAGTCTCTCTCTCTCTCCCCCCCCTCAGTCTCTCTCTCTCTCTCTCTCTCTATCTCCCCATTCTCTCTCTCTCTCCCCAGTCTCTCTCCTCTCTCCCCCCTCAGTATCTCTCTCTCTATCTCCCCAGTCTCTCTCTCTCTCTCCCCGTCTCTCTCTCTCTCCCCCCTCAGTCGCTCTCTCTCTCTCTCCCCAGTCTCTCTCACCCCAGTCTCTCTCTCCCCAGTCTCTCTCTCTCTCCCCAGTTTCTCTCTCCCCAGTCTCTCTCTCCCCAGTCTCTCTCTTCTCTCTCCCCCCAGCCTCTCTACTCTCTCTCTCGCCCCTGTCTCCCTCTCTCTACCCCATTCTCTCTCTCTCCCCCCTCAGTTGCTCTCTCTCTCCCCCCTCAGTCTCTCTCTCTATCTCCCCAGTCTCTCTCTCTATCTCCCCAGTCTCTCTCTCTCTCTCCCTCTCTCTCTCTCTCTCTCTCCCTCCAGTCTCTCTACTCTTCCTCTCTCCCCGTCTCTCTCGCTCTCCCCCCAGTCTCTATCTCTCCTTCCCTCTCTGTCTGTCGGTCTCTCTCTCCTTCCCTCTCTCTCTCCTTCCCTCTCTCTCTCCTTCCCTCTCTCTCTCTCTCCTTCCCTCCCTCTCTCTGTCTCTCTCTCCTTCCCTCTCTCTGTCTCTCTCTCCTTCCCTCTCTCTGTGTCTCTCTCTCCTTCCCTCTCTCTGTCTCTCTCTCCTTCCCTCTCTCTCTCTCTCTCTCTCCTTCCCTCTCTCTCCTTCCCTCTCTCTCTCTCTCTCTTCTGCCCCCAGTCTCTCTCTCTCTCTTGCATCACAGGGGGCATTTCATTCCATGTGTGGGCGGGCCTAATCCTGCAGCCCCCCGAAATGTCGCTGCCGTTTTTTCAATACCGACAGCGACAGCACCAGCACAACAAACCCCCACAGTGCAGCTCCGGCACAGTATCCTGCTCCCGGCCCGCCGGAGCGGGAGGTGAGTTGGGGTCACTCGGGCCGGGCCTCACAACCGCTCGGCCCGAGACACAGAGCGGGGTAGCGGCAGCGGCCGGCCGTAAACTGCGCGGCCCTGTAAACTGCCGTTTTACAAAAAAGCCTTGGCAACGCCGGGCCCCCCCAGCTAGTATCTATATATATATATTGCTCTTCTGTCTGTCTGTCTGTCTGCCTTTCTGTCCTCTATACACTCAAAAGTTATAGAGCGTACCTACATGCGTGTTACATCAAAAGAAAGCTTACGATTCCGGAACGGTCATAAGCGTATTTACTTTTCGGTGAGACAGAAATTGTGCCGACGGTATCCAAAAAACGTTCACAATTCCGCTTATTATCCCGTCATTAGCATTGAGTGACTATGATGTCGAAGAGCTGCTGTGATATCAGGGCAGTTTTTGTGCTGTCATAAAGAAATCAATGCTTTCACTGTGCCCAGCCTACTCAGCTGGGGTGACTCTTCCTCTCTCTCTCTCCGTCTCTTTATCTCTCTCTCTGTCTCCCAGTCTCTCTCTCTCTGTCTCCCAGACTCTCTATCTCTTCCCCCAGTCTCTCTCTCTCTCTCTCTCCCCCAGTTTCTCTCTCTCTCCTCCAGTCTCTCCCTCCTCCAGTCTCTCTCTCTCTCCCCCAATCTCTCACTACCCGTCTCTCTATCTCTCTCTCTGTCTCCCAGTCTCTCTATCTTTCTCTCTCCCCAGTCTCTCTCTCCCTTCCACCGTCTCTCTCTCTCTCTCTCCCCCCAGTCTCTCTCTCTCTCTCTCTCCCGTCTCTCTCCCCAGTCTCTCTCCTCTCTCTCCCCATCTCTCTCTCTCTCTCCCCAGTCTCTCTCCTCTCTCTCCCCCCGTCTCTCTACTCTCTCTCTCTCTCTCTCTCCCATCTCTCTCTCTCTCCCCCAGTCTCTCTCTCTCCCCCTGAGTCGCTCTCTCTCTCCCCCCTCAGTCTCTCTCTCTATCTCCCCAGTCTCTCTCTCTCTCTCCCGTCTCTCTCTCTCCCCCTCAGTCGATCTCTCTTTTCCCCCAGTTTCTCTCTCTCTCTCCCAGTCTCTCTCTCTCCCCCCAGTCTCTCTCTCTCCCCCCAGTCTCTCTCTCTCCCCCGCCTCTCTCTCTCTCCTCCAGTCTCTCTCTCCCCTAGTCTCTCTCCCTCTCTCCGTCTCTCCCTCCCCCCGTCTCTCTCTCTCTCTCTCCCACTCTCTCCCTCTCCCCCCAGTCTCTCTCTCTCTCTCTCCCTCACTCTCTCCATCTCCCTCCACTCTCTCCCTCTCCCCCCAAGTCTCTCTCTCTCTCCCCCCCAGCCCCCCGGTCTCTCTCTCTCCCCCCTAGTCTCTCTCTCGCTCTCTCTCTCTCTCTCTATCTCCCCAGTCTCTCATTCTCTCTCCCCAGTCTCTCTCTCCCTTCATCCATCTCTCTCTCTCTCCCCCAGTCTCTCTCTCTCTCTCTCGCTCCCCGTCTATCTCCCTGTCTCTCTCTCTCCCCCCTCAGTCTCTCTCTCTCTCTCTCTATCTCCCCATTCTTTCTCTCACCCCAGTCTCTCTCCTCTCTCTCCCCCAGTCTCTCTACACTCTCTCTCTCTCCCCATCTCTCTCTCTCAATTCAATTCAATTCAAATCACTTTATTGGCATGACAAGCTCCATCTTATGTTGCCAAAGCATCGAAAAACATTCATGGTTGAATACAAAAAATACAGATCTATCCATACAGTGTATAAACAGATATATCCCTGAGTGTATAAATATACATTCATATAATTTGTATATACTCTTTTCTTATATTTAGTGGTTGTCCCTCTGTTTATGGCAAGCTGTAACATAGTGTGCCGCTAAGGTTACACAATTTCTCTCTTCCCCTAGTAGGTATGGGAGTTTATGGTCGTCATTCAAATTTCTGAATTCCGGGCATATTTTTGTGAATTTTGGGTAGAAATTCTCCCTTGTGCCCTGATATTTTCTACAAGCTGTGAGGAAGTGCATCTCTGTCTCCACCACTCCCTGACTGCAGTGAGAGCATATCCTGTCCTCTCTTGGTAGCCGGGTCTGCCTGTGTCTACCTTTTTCGATCGCCAGGCTATGTTCACTAAGTCTGTACATTGTCAAGGTTTTTCTCAGTTTGCTATCCTTTACCATGGTCAGGTAATCAGCCATGCTGTATTGTCTGTTTAGGGCCAAGTAGCAATTGAGATTGTTTTGGGTTTTTGTTGTTTCTGCCCAATATGACAGGTATTTTTCCTTTTGCTTAGTGACAATTGTGTTGGGTCGAATTCTTTGTGTTACGCTGTCACTGTCCTGGGGCTGGTTATTGTTAGTAGTGTTAGTAGTTACTTCACTGAGTCCCAGGACTAGTTGACTGAGGGTATTCTTCTTTATGGTCCTCTCTTGGCATTTCAGGACTTCGTAATGATAGCAGTGGGGGTTGCTCATTTTTAGGTGTTTCCAAAATTTGGTGGCTCTTTTTTCGATAGTGATTATTAATGGATATTGGCCTAGTTCTGCCCTGCATGCATTGTTTACGGTTTCCCTTTGAGTCCGGAGGATACTTTCACAGAATTCTGCATGTAGGATCTCAATTGGGTGTTTGTCCCATTTTGCAAATTCTTGTTGTGTTAGCGGTCCCCACACCTCACTGCCATAGATTGCAATTGGTTCAATTACTGATTTAAAAATTTTGAGCCAAATGCTAATTGGGATTTCTATTTGGATTGAATTTTTAATGGCATAGAAAGCCCTTCTTGCTTTCTCTTTCAGTTCATTCACAGCCAGATGAAAATTTCCCATAGAACTGATTTTTAAGCCCAAGTATGTGTAGTTAGTGGTTTGTTCAATTTTGGTTGTTCCTAGTGTGAAATTTATTTTGGGTCCCTGATGTCTGGATCTTTGCTGGAACACAAGGACTTTGGTTTTTTGGGGATTTATTGTCAGGGCCCAGGTCTGGCAGAACGACTCCAGCAGATCCAGGTTCTGCTGTAGACCCTCCTTAGTTGGTGACAGCAGAACCAGGTCATCTGCATAGAGGAGGAATTTAACCTTGGATTCATATAGGGTGAGGCCGGGTGCTGTAGATTGTTCAAGTAGTTTTGCCAATTCATTTATGTAAATATTAAAGAGTGTCGGTGAGATGGGCGAGCCCTGCATCACCCCCCACCCCTGTGGGAAGTATTTTGTTTGTTTGTCTCCAATTTTAACTGCACATTTATTGTTTGTATACATTGATTTAATTACATCATATGTTTTTCCCCCTACCCCGCTTTTGATAAGTTTCAGGAATAGACCGTCGTGCCAGATGGAATCGAAAGCCTTCTGGAAATCTATAAAGCATGCGTAGATTTTGCTTTTGTTTTGATGAACGTGTTTGTCAATTAGGGTCTGTAGGGTGAAGATATGATCTGATGTTCTATAGTTTGGTAGGAATCCAATTTGGCTTTTACTCAAGACATTGTGCTCCTCAAGGAAGTTTATAAGTCTTTTGTTTATGATACTACAGAATACCTTCCCCAGGTCACTGTTTACACAGATGCCTCAATAGTTATTTTGGTCGACTTTGTCCCCACTTTTGTATATGGGCGTTATGAGACCTTTGTTCCAGATATCAGGGAAGTAACCGACACTCAGAACCAAGTTGAAGAGTTTTAGGATAGCCAGTTTCATTTTATCGTCTGTGTGTTTAATCATCTCACTTAGTATGCCGTCTGCACCGCAAGCTTTTCCTGGTCGCAGGTCCTTGAGTTTTTCATATAGTTCTTTTTCTGTTATTATGGAGTCTAGTGGGTTTTGGTTATCTTTTATGGCCATTTCGAGCTTTTCCAGTTTTTTGCATATTTGGTGTTGCTCTGGCCTTAGTGTGTTTTTCTGGTATAATTTTTCAAAGTGGTTTTCCCATGTGTCTCCATTTTGAATGGCCAATTCATCGTGTTGATTTTTGTGTAATGTATTCCAGTTGTCCCAGAAACAATTGGAATCAATGGATTCCTCAATGGAGCTGAGTGTATTCTTAATATACTGCTCTTTTTTGGTTCTGAGTGTGTTTCTGTATTGTGTTAGTGTCTGGCAATAAGTAAGGCATAATTCCTCATTTTCTGGCTATCTTTGTTTTTGGTTTGATATTTTTCTAAGTTTTTTCCTCATGTTATGGCAATCTGGGTCAAACCATTTTTCATAGTTTTTGGTTTTGGGTTTGTTCTTGTGAGCTTTCAAGTTTGACCTTGTTGCCAAATTATCAAAAATATTATTTAGGCTATTCACTGCCCGGTTTACGCCTTCTTTATTGTGAGTATATATGTTATCCAGAAAGGTGTCCAAGAGAGCTTGAGTTGATTGATTGCTAATTGCTTTCTGGTATTTTTCCATGCTGTTTTTGGCCCATCTGTACGATTTTTTGGTGTTGTATAGCTTACTGGGTTGTGTTTCTGTGTTGGTTGTTTCTGTCTTTTTAAGATACATAGTAATTTGACTGTGGTCTGACAGTGTTGTTTGTGGTTTGACTGTGAATGCTCTGAAAGAGGATGGGTCCAAATCCGTAATCATATAGTCTACAGTGCTACAGCCAAGAGGTGAGCAATAGGTCGATCTTCCTAGGAGGTCTCCCATGAACCTACCATTGACAATGTACAGACCCAGGCTTCGACAGAGCTGCAGGAGCTGTTTTCCATTAGTATTTATCTGTTTGTCGCAGTTATGCCTGTATGGATGGGAAGGGATATCGAAGTGGTTATTCCCGAATATGTAATTGTTTCCCTGATTATTGGTGAAGTCTGGTTCTTCGCCAATTCTTGAATTGAGGTCACCACAGATCAACACGTTCCCCTGGGCCTGGAATTGGATAATCTCCCTCTCAATGTTGGAGAAGGTGTCCTCTTTAAAGTACGGGGATTCCATTGGGGGGATATAGAGTGCGCAAATGAAAACATCTTGAGTGTTAGAAATAATCCCCCTCTCAATTTTGAGCCACATGTGGTTTTCGCCCTTTATTATAAATTTGATGCAATTCTTAAGCTCTGTTTTAAACCAAATCAGTATGCCTCCAGAGTCTCTGCCTTGGGTTACTCCTGGCAATTTATTGGAGGGGACCACCAGCTCTGTGTACCCTTGGGGACGGCCAGTGTGTCCTTCTCCTCTATACCAAGTTTCCTGTAAAATGATAATACCCAGATCTTTAGTTTCATCTATGAACTCTGGGGTCCTACTCTTCACGTCGAGCACCGAAGAGCGTAGACCTTGGATATTCCAGGTCGAAATATATAAGGATTTCATGTTAAGTTTGATCTTTTACTATGATAGGTTAAAGAATGATATGTGTTTGTCGTGTCTAAATGGGGGAAAAAAAGATCATCTCAATTGTCTATAAATGCTAATACTACTTGGTTACAACTCTTTCTAGTAATTAGTCCTTAATTTTTTTATTTTGTTTTTCATTTTCTGATCCATAAGGCGGAAGTAGATGCTGCTGCAAGTCTGCCTAGTGTCTCTCAATGGATTGTCTCTGCCTGAGGTATTGCGTACGTCCTGTGCATCTCTCGCTCTGTCTGGCTGGGGGCGGTCCTGTTCCCCTGTAGGACAGGAGTGGTGCAGGTCTGATATTGTTGTCTCTCTCCCCCAGTCTCTCTCTCTCTCTCTCTCTCTCTATCTCCCCATTCTCTCTCTCTCTCTCCCCAGTCTCTCTCCTCTCTCTCCCCCAGTCTCTCTACTCTCTCTCTCTCTCCCCATCTCTCTCTCTCTCCCCAGTCTCTCTCTCTCTACCCCAGTCTCTCCCTCTCTCTCTCTCCCCATCTCTCTCTCTCTCTCCCCCCTCAGCCGCTCTCTCTCTCCCCCTCAGTCTCTCTCTATCTATCTCCCCAGTCTCTCTCTCTCCCCCAGTCTCTCCCTCTCTCTCTCTCCCCATCTCTCTCCCTCTCTCTCTCACCCCCTCAGTCGCTCTCTCTCTCCCCCTCAGACCCTCTCTCTCTCTCTCTCTCTCTCTCTATCTCCCCATTCTCCCTCTCTCTCTCTCCCCAGTCTCTCTCCTCTCTCTCCCCCAGTCTCTCTACTCTCTCTCTCTCTCCCCATCTCTCTCTCTCTCCCCAGTCTCTCTCTCTCTACCCCAGTCTCTCCCTCTCTCTCTCTCCCCATCTCTCTCTCTCTCCCCCCTCAGCCGCTCTCTCTCTCCCCCTCAGTCTCTCTCTCTCTCTCTATCTATCTCTATCTCCCCATTCTCTCTCTCTCTCCCCAGTCTCTCTCCTCTCTCTCCCCTGTCTCTCTACTCTTTCTCTCTCCCCTGTCTCTCTCTCACTACCCCAGTCTCTCTCTCTCCCCCTCAGTCGCTATCTCTCTCCCTCCTCAGTCTCTCTCTCTACCTCCCCAGTCTCTCTCTCTCTCTATCTCCCCGTCTCTCTCTCTCCCTCTCTCCCCCCAGTCTCTCTACTCTTTCTCTCTCCCCGTCTCTCTCTCTCCCCCCCAGTCTCTCTCTCTCCTTCCCTCTCTGTCCCTGTCTGTCTCTCTCTCCTTCCCTCTCTCTCTCTCTCTCCTTCCCTCTCTCTCTGTCTCTCTCTCTCCTTCCCTCTCTCTCTGTCTCTCTCTCTCCTTCCCTCTTTCCCTGTTTCTATCTCCTTCCCTCTCTCTCTCTCTCTCTCCTTCCCTCTCTCTCTCTCTCTCTCTCCTTCCCTCTCCAAACGGGGCGATACCGAATTTCTAGCCTTCTCCCTTTCTCTCCCCCCAATCTCTCTCTCTCTCCCCGTCTCTTTATCAGTTCAGTTTTTTTTCAGTTCAAATGCTTTATTGGCATGAAAGTTTACAGAGAACCATATTGCCAAAGCTTACATAGCAAAAAGGTACAGTTTTCCAACATTCTGTAGGTGTCAATCGATTTGACATTTGTTGGGTACATACAATATTACTTTTAAACAATATTAATTTTAAACAGTCTTTCTACTTCATTTGGTACGTTCAATATTAATTTTAAACAGTCTTACTTTTAAACATTCCTCAGGTTGTGACATGTTGTTACATATTTGGCCCCAAGGTATGGTCTGTCTCCTTCTCCTAGGACTAATCTCAATTTTGACAGATCATCCAATTCCTTGAAATCTGGGGTTGTTTGGCTTAGCTTGTTGAATAATATGTTTCTTGATGTGTTGAATTTTTCGCATTTTAGGAGGAAATGCATTTCTGTTTCAACCTCGCCAGCCAGACATTGATCGCATATTCTATTCTCTCTAGGCTGCCAGGATTTCTTGTATCTGCCTTTTTCAATTTCCAGTTGGTGGTCGCTTAGTCTGTACCTGGTGAGGGTCTGTCTCTGCTTTGTGTCTCTGATGGTCGTGAGGTAGTCTGCCAGTTTATATTCTCTTTTTAGGGCCCGGTAACATTCTAGTCTGCTTTGGCTTTCGGTTATTTTGTTCCAATGTTCCAGGTAGGTTTCTTTGCATTTTTTAATGATTTGGTTCACTCGGATTGGTGTTTGGATGGCTGTGTTGGTCTGGGGCTGGTCAGGGTCCGGCTGAGTACTTAGTTTCAGTAGCAGCTGACTCAGGGGACTCTCTTCTGGGTTTAGCTCTTGGGTCTGAAAGGCTTTGAAATGAAGGGTGTCTGGGGAGCTAGATTTGAGGTGATTTAGGAAGTTTAGTGCTCGTTTTTGGATGTTTATTATCAGTGGGTATCTGCCTAGTTCGGCTCTGCATGCATTTGTTGGCGTTTTTCTTTGGGTGCGAAGGATGCTTCGGCAGAATTCTGCATGTAGGGCTTCTATTGTGTGTTTTTCCCATTTAGTGTAGCTTTGGTGATTTAGCGGGCCCCATACTTCACTACCGTACAGTGCAATGGGCAGGATTATGCTGTCAAATATTTTGAGCCAGATTTTGATTGGGATTTGGATGTTGTAGAATTTTCTTTTTATTGCATATAGGGCTCTTCGGGCTTTTTCTTTTAGTGCATTCACTGCTATGCTGAAGCTCCCTGATGCTGTAATAGTTAGACCAAGGTAGGTGTAGCTCATAGTGTGTCCTATAGTGGTATCACTGAGGGTAAACTGGTATTTGTTTTCCTGACATCTGGGTCTTTTCTGAAAAATCATGATGTTGGTTTTCTTTAGATTTACTGTTAGAGCCCAATTTTGGCAGTATTTGTCGAGTAGGTCTAGTTGTTGCTGTAATCCCTGTTCTGTGGGAGGCAGCAGAACCAGGTCGTCCGCATAGAACAGGGACTTCACTTCTCCATCCAGGAGACGGAGACCTGGTGACTCGCTTTGCTCCAGCATGTCTGCTAATTCATTTATGTATATGTTGAACAGGGTCGGGCTCAAATTGCAGCCCTGCCGGACGCCTCTTCTCTGGGTGAAGAAATCGGTGCGTTTGTCTCCAATTTTGACCCCGCATTTGTTTTTCAGATACATTGATTTAATAAGGTCATAGACTTTGCCCCCTATTCCACACTGAAGAAGTTTATAATAGAGCCCTTCGTGCCATATAGAGTCAAAGGCTTTCTTGAAGTCGATGAAACAGGCGAATATTTTCCCATTTTTTGATTGGTGTTTATGTTTTTCAATGAGGGTGTGAAGGGTATAGATATGGTCGGCGGTGCGGTGTTTTGGAAGAAAGCCTATTTGGTTTTTTCTGAGGATATTATGTTTGTTAAGAAAATCAAGTAATCTACTATTTAGAATACTGCAGAATAACTTCCCTAGACAACTGTTGACACAGATGCCGCGGTAGTTATTTGGGTCTGATTTGTTTCCACTTTTATATATGGGGGAGATTAGTCCTTGGCACCAGATATCGGGAAAACAGCCTGAGCGTAATATGATGTTGAATAGTTTGAGTATCGCACCCTGCATCTCCATATTGCTGAACTTTAGCATTTCATTTTTGATGTTGTCTGGGCCACAGGCTTTCTTTAGGTGGAGAGATTTTGTTTTTGTGGCCAGTTCTTTCCATGTGATTGGGGAGTCTAGAGGGTTTTGGTTGTCTTTAATTGTTGCTTCTAATGTGTGGAGTTTTTCTGTGACCTGATGTTGACTTGGGTTTGTTTTGTTTATTGGGATGTCTTTGTAGAGGTTTTCAAAATGTGTTCTCCAGATGTCGCCATCTTGGATTGGTAATGCTTGCAATTGTGTTGTACTCAGGTTATTCCACATTTCCCAGAATTGTTTTGGATTGGTGGAGTTTTCAATTTCTTCGAGTATTTTGTGGGTATAGTTTTGTGTTTTGTTCCTAATGGTGTGTTTATATCTTTTGAGGGTTTCATTGTATCTAGTACGTAGGTCCGGATTGTTTGGTTGCCGATGCTTTTGGTTTGATATTTTTCTCAGGTCTTTTCTGGCATTTTTGCATTCGTGGTCAAACCATTTCATATTTTTATTTTGTCTTTTGTGACGCTTCCTCTTCTGTTTCACGAGGTCGGCTTTTACAGCTGCCTCATGGAAGATCATATTTATATCCTCTATGGCCGTGTTTACACCATCTCTGGTGATCTCATATAGATTTTCTTTAAATTTTGAAATTTTACTTGTGAGATCAGGTGAATTTAGTGCTGTGATGAATTTATCTCCACTGTCTGGGGCCCATCTGTATGTCTGGTTTATTTTATGTAGCTTACTGTGTTCCTTTTTTGTGTCTGTAGTTTGGGCAGAAAGTTTAAGGTACACATTTATTTGGTTATGGTCTGAGAGGGGGGATTGCTGCCTGACAGTGAATGCGTTGATATCGCAGGGGTCCAGGTCAGTGATTGTATAGTCCACCACACTAGACCCAAGAGTTGAGGAGTATGTGAGTCTCCCTTGGGAGTCCCCTCTGAACCTACCATTAACTATGTACAGGCCTAAGGCTCGGCAGAGTTGCACTACCTCCCTACCGCTTTTATTTATTTCACGATCAAGGTTGTTCCGATTTGCGATGGCTGGTGTGACATCTAAAGGGGTCTGGCCAAACACATGGTTGTTTCCCTGTGGGTCTATGAAGTCAGGTTCACAACCGGTCCTTGCATTTAGGTCCCCACATATTATCACCTTTCCTTGGGCCTGGAAATGGCTGATTTCCATGTGGAGAGTATCAAATAACTCCTCTTCGAAATATGGCGAATCTATTGGAGGTATGTAGATCGCACATAAGTAAACATCTTTTTTTGCTATTCCTATATTTTTATCTAGTTTTAGCCATACGTGTGATTTCCCCTGTTTTACCGGTGAGATGTGTTTGTCCAGTTCTCCCTTATACCACACCAATATTCCCCCGGAGGTTCTGCCCTTGCGTGTTTTAGTGTTCTTTACTGAGGGCACAATGATTTCATGGTACATTGGAGGACAGTGGGTCGGCATGTCCTTTTGGCACCATGTTTCTGTTAACACAATTATATCAATGTCTTTTATAGCTTTTAGGAATTCAGGGTCTGTACTCTTCATCCCAAAAGTTGAGGAGCGGAGGCCCTGGATATTCCAGCAGCTTATGTGGAAAGAACGCATTTATATAGTTCAATAAAACGAAATAAAATGGACCTATTTTGTGGGATGAGTGTGGAAACACTATTTTCTATAATGCTAAATGATGATTTAGTATAAATTTCATGAGGCATGCACATATATCTATCTAATAATAGTAATAATACTGATAAGATAACAATAATGATAATGATAAATAACAATATTAATAATTTCTCCGGCTTTCTATCAGGCTGTTCAGCATCGTCATGATCTTTCTCAGTTCTTGGTCTACAGTCTGTGGTCTAGAGGGGGGTCTTGGGTCAGGTATAAAAGCACGGTTCTGTTGTTGGTTTTGTAAAGGGGGGTGGGGGACATTGGTGGTCCTGTTTGGGCTCCCAATGGTAGAGGGGGTGGGAGGGCTGCGTCTTTTGGCAGTGTTTATGAGGTTTCTTGCGAAGACCCACATCCGCTGTTTGAGTAGATGTATTTCGTCATAGAGGTCCCTTGTGTTGATGTTTGGATGATGGGCCAGGGAGACGTTGGGGAGGACAGAACATCTCGTGTCGATCTCCCTGTTGGTGTTGTGGATTATATAGGCTGGGGTGTCCTTTCTGGGCAGTAGTGTGGAGATCACGATCCGCGCCTCGGGGAATTCCCTGCTGGCCTTTTCTGCCATCCTGCTCACCGCCCAAGCCGTGCCTTCCTGTAGGGTGCGTAGGTCGTTCGTGCCTGTGTGGATCACAATCCATTTGGGGCTTCCAAGGGATTCTTTGTTCAGGATCTTCATTGCTTGGCTTGTGTTGCTGCACCATTTTTTCAGGACTTGATGGTCTGGGAACAGCCTCTGGGGGTCCAGAAACTTTCCGTTGGAGTCGGTCAGCAGGACCGCCTGAGGGGCTGGTTTTTCAGACTGGGTAACAGTAGTCTGGGTAGGGCTCGCCTGGTGGCTGGTTGTTGGCTGGGTTTCTGGGATATGTTGTGTGGCAGGAGCGGGGTTTGGGGCTTTCGGTGTGTCATCGTTTGGGGGGGTATCTGTCGGTTTTTGTGTTCCTGTGTGTGAGGACTGGGTAGCAGTAGTCTGGGCATGACTCGACTGAGGGCTGGTTGGAGCGGGGTTTGTGGCTTTCGGTGTGTCTTCGTGTGGGGTGGCATCCGGCGGGTTCTGTGTCTTTGTGTGTGTTGTTTTTGTGTCCTCAGGTTTTTGGACCTTAAGAGGTTTGTGTTGCCTGCTGAGCCTTTCTACGGTCTCCTTCGTTTTGTTTTGTTGAGTACGGAGTTCTTTGATCTCATTTCTTTGCTCCTCTATGGTCTTTCTCATCTTGTGGATGGTGGACTCGTATTCCGTTTTTAGCTGTTTGAATTCCTCCTTCAAATTCTTGGCCAGTGTTTCTCTGTATTCGTTGAAATCAAGTTCTAGTTTGGCCAGATTCTCTTTCATCATTTTGTTTTCGTTGAGAGGTGTGGGGGGGGTGGAGATGTACAGGGAGGTGTTTTCCTCTGCTGGTCTCTCTTCTTCTTCCTCCACTTGGCTCTCATCATCCTCTGTTCGACTCTCTTTTGCTTCCTGTCCATTGGTCCTCTTTGTGTCTGCCTTAGTTTTCAACTGGGGGAATTCCTTTTCGAAGGTGTCCAGATTTTCCACATTCCCCTGTATCATGATCTTTCTATTTTTGTTGTAGTAGCTTATGGTTAGCAGGGGGTCATCTTTATCTAGGTTTCCATCTTTACATATTTTCAGTCTGCCTCCACTGCCAATACCTTCACTGGAGACGTATGTGTAGTGTTTTTGTAAAGTCTCCTTCCAGGAGGTGACGTATTCGGTGTAGAATATGAGGTTGTTCTTCAGCTTAGTCCCTTTGTGTGTGGTATAGTCAACGTAGAGGATTTCTGGGTTATTTTTTAGTGTTGTGTACTTGTATTTTTCCTTTGCTTTATTTTTTGTGCATTGCTCAGGATATATCATTTCCCTGCTCATTGTAGTCGTTTGTTTTTTTGTCTCAGATAGATAACTTTTTTTTTTCTCTTTTTTGTGTCGTGTTCCACCTTAGCCCACTTTTAGGTCCAAAATTGGGAGTTTTTCAGGGGTTCATCTTTGATATAGCTGCTCTTAAAGGTTTATCTTTCTCTTTTTCTCACAGGCTCTTGGTTCGGGTAGTTTATCGTTTCTCTCGGGTTTCTATTCCTTTTCCTCGCGGGTTTGTTGTTCTTTTTTCAGGTTTTTTTTTTTTTTCGAGCTAAATTTAAATAAAATTAAACTTTTTCCGAACTAACTTTAACTAAAATGAAACTTAGGTAGAGTTAGGTAAAACTTATTTCTCCGGCTTTTTCTCTCCAGCTGGTGTTTCCTCTCCTCTCTCTCTCTCACGCTCTCTCGCTCCGTCTCTCTCTCTCTAGGTGCAGTTACCTCTCTTTGCTCCTTTTCTCCTTTCAGCCGTTTCCCTTCATTCAAATTTCGCGCTCTCAGCTCTCAGCTCCCAACGCTCTCTCCGGGCTTCTGCCCTGGCCCCAGCCTCTCGGCTCGGCTGTGCTGTCCCGGCCCGGTGTTTGTCCGAGTTTCTCCGACCCCGGAGTTTCTCGGGTTTCAGGCCTCGGGCTTGCTCGCTCTCCAGGCCCGACCCGATCCGGCACCCCTACCTCTCCACTCGCCTCTTTGACTGGCTCGGGCCGCTCCTCCCGGTCTGGGTCTACTCCTGTTGCTGCTCGCTCTCCTTCTCTCCGGTGCCTCGCTCGGCCCGGTTCCTCAGGCCTTTCTCCGGCTTCAGGCTCCGTGCTCCGGTTGCTGCTCGGGCTCTGCTCTCTCTCTGTCCCTCTCTCTCTCGATGTGACTCTCTCTCCTTCGATGTCTCTCTCTCCTCGATGTCTCTCTCTCCCTCGATGTGACTCTCTCCCTCTCAGTTCAGTTCAGTTCAGTTCAAATGCTTTATTGGCATGAAAGTTTACAGAGAACCATATTGCCAAAGCTTACATTGCAAAAAGGTACAGTTTTCCAACATTCTGTCGGTGTCAATCGATTTGACATTTGTTGGGTATATACAATATTACTTTTAAACAATATTAATTTTAAACAGTCTTTCTACTTCATTTGGTACGTTCAATATTAATTTTAAACAGTCTTACTTTTAAACAGTCCTCAGGTTGTGACATGTTGTTACATATTTAGCCCCTCTCTCTCTGTCTCTCTCTCTGTCTCCCAGTCTCTCTCTCTCTGTCTCCCAGTCTCTCTATCTCTTCTCCCAGTCTCTCTCTCTCTCTCTCCCCCAGTTTCTCTCTCTCTTCCTGTCTCTCTCTCTCTCCCCCCTCAGCCTCTCTCTCTCTCCCCCCTCATTCTCTCTCTATCTATCGCCCCAGTCTCTCTCTCTCCCCCAGTCTCTCCCTCTCTCTCTCTCCCGTCTCTCTCTCTCTCTCCCCCTCAGTCGCTCTCACTCTCCCCCTCAGTCTCTCTCTCTCTGTCTCTCTCTCTCTATCTCCCCATTCTCTCTCTCTCCCCCAGTCTCTCTCCTCTCTCTCCCCGCAGTCTCTACTCTCTCTCTCTCTCCCCGTCTCTCTCTCTCTCTCTCCCCAGTCTCTCTCTCTCCCCCTCAGTCGCTCTCTCTCTTCCCCCCCAGTCGCTCTCTCTCTCTTCCCCCCGTCGCTCTCTCTCTTCCCCCCCATCACTCTCTCTCTTCTCCCCCCGAGTCGCTCTCTCTCTTCCCCCCAGTCGCTCTCTCTCTTCCCCCCCAGTTGCTCTCTCTCTTCCCCCCCATCGCTCTCTCTCTTCCCCCCCAATCACTCTCTCTCTACCCCCCAGTCACTCTCTCTCTTCCCCCCAGTCGCTCTCTCTCTTCCCCCCCAGTCGCTCTCTCTCTTCCCCCCCCAGTCGCTCTCTCTCTTCCCCCCAGTCGCTCTCTCTCTTCCCCCCAGTCGCTCTCTCTTCCCCCCCCAGTCGCTCTCTCTCTTCCCCCCCAGACGCTCTCTCTCTTCCCCCCCAGTCGCTCTCTCTCTTCCCCCCCGTCGCTCTCTCTCTTCCCCCCCAGTCGCTCTCTCTCTTCCCCCCCAGTCGCTCTCTCTCTTCCCCCCCAGTCACTCTCTCTCTTCCAACAGCAACATGCCCTCGAAAATGCTTCGGCACCGCCGGTCACTCCAGCTAGTATATATATAATTGCTCTTCTGTCTGTCTGTCTGTCTGTCCTCTATACGCTCAAAAGTTATAGAGCGTACCTACACGTGTGTTACATCAAAAGAAAGCTTACGATTCTGGAATGGTCATAAGTGTATTTACTTTTCGGTGAGACAAAAATTGTGCCGACGGTATCCAAAAATCCTTCAAAATTCCGCTCATTATCCACTCATTAGCATTGAGTGACTATGGTGTCGAAGAGCTGCTATGATGTCAGAGTAGTTTTTGTGCTGTCATAAAGAAATCAATGCTTTCACTGTGCCCAGCCTACTCAGCTGGGGTGACTCTCCCCCCAGCCTCTCTCTCTCTCTCTCCCACTCTCTCCCTCTCCCTCCACTCTCTCCCTCTCCCCCAAGTCTCTCTCTCTCTCTCTCCCCATCTCTCTCTCTCTCCCCTCAGTCTCTCTCTCTCTCCCCCCACACCCCCCCGGTCTCTCTCTCTCCCCCCCCCCCAGTCTCTCTCTCGCTCTCTCTCTCTCTCTCTCTCTATCTATCTCCCCAGTCTCTCTCTCTCCCCCCTCAGTCGCTCTCTCTCTCCCCCAGTCTCTCTCTCTCTCTCTCCCCCCGGTCTCTCTCTCTCTCTCCCCCAGTCTCTCTCTCCCCAGTCTCTCTCCTCTCTCTCCCCCCAGTCTCTCTACTCTCTCTCTCCCCATCTCTCTCTACCCCAGTCTCTCTCTCTCCCCCTCAGTCGCTCTCTCTCTCCCCCTCAGTCTCTCTCTCTATCTCCCCAGTCTCTCTCTCTCTCTCTATCTCCCCGTCTCTCTCTCTCCCTCTCTCCCCCCAGTCTCGCTACTCTTTCTCTCTCTCCCCGTCTCTCTCACTCTCCCCCCGTCTCTCTCTCTCCTTTCCTCTCTGTCTCTGTCTGTCTCTCTCTCCTTCCCTCTCTCTCTCTCTCCCTCTCCCTCTCTCTCGCTCTCTCTCCTTCCCTCTCTCTCTCCTTCCCTCTCTCTCTGTCTCTCTCTCCTTCCCTCTCTCTCTCTGTCTCTCTCTCCTTCCCTCTCTGTCTCTCTCTCCTTCCCTCTCTCTCTCTCTCTCCTTCCCTCTCTCTCTCTGTCTCTCTCTCCTTCCCTCTCCAAACGGGGCGATACCGAATTTCTAGCCCTCTCCCACTCTCTCCCCCCAATCTCTCTCTCTCTCCCCGTCTCTTTATCTTCTCTCTCTGTCTCCCAGTCTCTCTCTCTCTCTCTCCCAGTCTCTCTATCTCTTCCCCTAGTCTCTCTCCCTCTCTATCTCCCCATTCTCTCTCTCTCTCTCCCAGTCTCTCTCTCCCCCAGTCTCCCAGTCTCTCTCTCTCCTCCAGACTCTCGCTCCTCCAGTCTCTCTCTCACAGTCTCTCTCTCTCTCCGTCTCTCTCTCTCCTCCAGTCTCTCCCTCCTCCAGCCTCTCTCTCTCTCCCCCAATCTCTCTCTCGCTCTCTCTCTCTCTCTCTCTCTCTCTATCTCCCCAGTCTCTCTCTCTCCCCCAGTCTCTCTCTCTCTCTCCCCGTCTCTCTCCCCCAGTCTCTCTCTCTCTCCCCCTCAGTCTCTCTCTCTCTCTCTCTCTCTGTCTATCTCCCCATTCTCTCTCTCTCTCCCCCCAGTCTCTCTCCTCTCTCTCCCCCCAGTCTCTCTACTCTCTCTCCCCCCCAGTCTCTCTCTCTCCCCCTCAAAGTTGGGGTCACTCGGGCCGGGCCTCACAACCACTCGGCCCGAGACACAGAGCAGGGGAGCGGCAGCGGCCGGCCGTAAACCGCGCGGCCCTGTAAACTGCTGTTTTACAAAAAAGCCTTGGCAACGCCGGGCCCCCCAGCTAGTATAGATATATATATAGATAGATATAGATAGATAGATAGATAGATAGATAGATAGATAGATAGATAGATAGATAGATAGATAGAAGATATGGTACTTGTATATTGTTAACGGAACACTAGATGGCCCCCTGATGGGAGTAAGCTCATTGTAGCAATTACTCTCCAAGTTCTTCTCTTGTATTGCTTTGTTGTTCTTTGACGGAAGATTCTTGAGGATCCTAGAAATAAAGCAGCTAGTTGTTACCACACTGGTTTGAGTGCTTATTCGGAAATAACACGTAGTTTGCACAAGAAATGTGTACAAGAGCGAGGAGCACACTCACCTCAACCAGCACACTTCTTCCTCCTTAACAGCTAAATTGAGGGAGCTGGGTGGCAACATTCCTCCACACAGCTGTCACCTGTGCTTTTATTAGAGGGTGGTCTTCAGCCCCAAATAGGACCACCTCTTGCCGCAGGACCTCCAACTCTTCACCATCGAATCGAGCAGCAGTGTCCACATGTGCCATTGTGAGCAATTAGTCTGCCTTTCTACCACCACCGCAAACACAACTTCCCTTTTTAAAGCAACCTGCAGCCTTTTAAGAGCTGCTCCCACACTGGAAATTGCACTCCCCAGCTAAGATTGCTGTGGACAGATGTACCGGGCGGGAGGGAGGGAGGGAGAGTGTCACAAATCCAGCAAGGCCAACGGCTTCATCTCTTTCACCAGTGATCAACACCAACAACACAAGATGGCAACACAATTCTGCCGAACTGCCTGCTTTTCTAGAGTCCAGAGATGACATCCACGTTGCCTTTAGAGTCCCTGGGCAAAATGCTATGTATCACTACTTACGGTAACTGCCTTTTTGGTAACACTCTGAATAAAGAGTGTTGGGAGAAAACCCAAATTGTCACAAAGGAAGTTGCCACTGGCAGCACAGATCGGAAATTCGGGCTCAATTCCTCACGATTTCACGACCATTCATTTTGATGATTGGAAAATTGCAGTGCCCCCAGATTTTCGATATGCGCTCCCGACAGGCAAGGCTCCTCGCTGTGAGAGTGTGGACTCGTTAAAAGGTCCCCATAGTGCTGAAAGCAAAAGCCTGGAAATTCTGCAGAGGTTGTCCTGATCTCCTGCCATAAGTTCAGCGGGAGACTGGCAGAACTCACAGAGGAACGGTATAACTGGCTGACAGGAGACCAGGAGAGACCCTGCTGGACTTCAGATCCAGGAACTGCTATTATTGCTGGTGTCTGTCTTTTCTGATGCGGTTAATGAATACTGCTTCACTATATTTGGCAGTTTTTTTTCGTTCCTGGGATGTGGGCATCGCTGGCAAGGCCAGCATTTATTGCCCATCCCTAGTTGCCCTCGAGAAGGTGGTGGTGAGTCGCCTTCTTGAATCGCTGCAGTCCGTGTGGTGAAGGTACTCCCACAGAGCTGCTAGGGAGGGAGTTCCAGGATTTTGACCCAGCGACGATGAAGGATCGGTGATATACTTCCAAGTCAGGATGATGTGTGACTTAGAGGGGAACTTGAAGGTGATGGTGTTCCCATGCACCTGCTGCTCTTGTCCTCCTAGGTGGTAGAGGTTGCAGATTTGGGAGGTGCTGTCAAAGAAGCCTTGGCGAGTTGCTGCAGTTCATCTTGTAGATGGTACACACTGCAGCCACAGTGCGCCAGTGGTGGAGGGAGTGAATGTTTAAGGTGGTGGATGGGGTGCCAATCAAGCGGGCTGCTTTGCCCTGGATGGTGTTGAGCTTATTGAGTGTTGTTGGAGCTGCACTCATCCAGGCAAGTGGAGAGTATTCCATCACACTGCTGACTTGTGCCTTGTAGATGGTGGAAAGGCTTTGGGGAGGTGAGACACTCGCCGCAGAATACCCAGCCTCTGACCTGCTCTTGTAGCCACAGTATTTATGTGGCTGGACCAATTAAGTTTCCGGTCAACGGTGACCCCCAGGATGTTGATGGTGGGGGATTCGGCAATGGTAATGCCCTTGTATGTCAAGGGGCGATGGTTAGATTCTCTCTTGTTGGAGGAAATTGCACTGAGGAAACCCCAGCCAAAACTGTATTACCAGTGTGTAACTGTAGTCATATAAATGTGCCCTCAGCTGAAATATATGTGCAATAACATCTAAAACAAGTGACAGGACTGTCATCTCTTGGAAGAATGGTGAACGCACAGCATTTTTTGCGAGAATGAGAGAACTAGGGTTGGCTGGCTCATGGCATGGGCACCTGCACTGCAGTGGGTCGCAGTGAGTTGTGATGGGAGACTATCCCCTAATTTTGCCTGATGTGTCTGTCCAGGAGGTGAGGCAGCTGCTCTGAAAGGGCTGCAATTCACCAGTAAAAGGGAAGTATTGGTGGTGGCAGAAAGGTAGACTAATTGTTCACAATGGCAGAGTGGGGACACGTGGGCGACACTGCTCCCTTTGATGCTGACAGTTTAAAGGTTTGCAGGAGGTGCAGCAAAGGAGGGTGGCCCAATCTGAGACTGTAGACAAGCCTCCAGGAAAAGCTCAGAAGCATGGAAGGAAACTACCAACTGAGTCAACGCAGTCATTTGTGCTTGGCTGCAAATGAGAAAGGAAATTGTTGGTATCAGGAGCAAGGCAAACGTAAATGTGCCTCTCAATTGTGCACACATTTCTCATGAAGCAAACCCAGCACGGTGCAAACCTAAATTGAGAATGACCACATCCTCTGGGAGTAACCATTTGAAGCTTTGTATAAAGGTGAAAATAGGAGCAGGAACAGGTTATTCAGCCCCTCGAGCCTGTTCTACCATTCCATCATATCATGGCTGATCTGTAGCAGGTGAGAGCGGAGGTTCAGTGAGTATTTAAACTCACTTTCGCGGGCTTTTTTTCACAGGCCATTGTCGGGAGCGGTGAGTGCGGAGGTTCAGTGAGTATTTAAACTCACTTTTGCGGGCTTTTTTACAGAGGCTTACCAATCTCGCAGACCGGCAGCGGCGTTCCAGAGCCACGTCATGATTCAAAACGTGACGCGGGCAGGAGGATGCAGCTGATTGGGTGAGTACTTATACTGCTCTATAGTTTGACTGTTAAGGTTCATAGGGGGAGAAATTCAGTTGGTTGCGCCTCCCATTAGCGCCTTAAGAGGGTGCCAAGTGGGGCGCAAAGCAACTAGCACCCGGTTGCGGCGATATCTGCGCCTCTCGCGAAATTGACCAGACATTTTGCGGCGGCGCTAAACAAGACTGCCCGATCTCCTGCGCACGCAGACCTTGACGCCATTCGAGAGTGCAATGCCCTTGTGATGCCCCGGAACGGAAATTGAGTGGCGCCCCCCTCCTTTCCGCCTGACGCACCCAACGACAGGTTGACTGGAACACTTCCCAGTCGCTGTGGGGCTGGGGGGACGCTATTTAAAGGGGGCCCCTTCCTGGCTTCTGTGTGTTAGCCATTTTTGCACCACTCGTTCTGAGAGAGAGAGAGATTTTGAAAGAGACAATGAGAGAAAGAGAGACTTCTGCATTAAGTCAACGCTGTCTGAGGTAGTTTTGGCTTCTGACCATAACTTTGCAGGTACTTTGGTTTTTGACCTTCATAACTTTGATTGCCTAGATACTATGGGGGCTGCAATGGATGGGAACGTCGTCCTTCTCCATCACATTCGGAGGGCACAGAGACGCAGAGAGAGAGTGGCAATCATGGCCAGACGGAGGAGGGCCAACAGGCCTCTGTACAGGAGACCTTACCCTCCCAGGGTTTTTCGCCAACAGTTCTCCTACATTAATATGTCTGAGGAGCACTGTTTGCGAAGGCTGCGCTTCAGCAAGGAGGTGGTCACTGAGCTCTGCCACCTGCTTCAGCCAGATCTGCAGCCTCAACTGAGGAACAGGACGCCTCTGTCGGTGGCAGTGAAGATAACAGGGGCTCTCAACTTTTATGCCACCGGCTCATTTCAATCAGCTACTGGGGACATCGCCAATATCTCCCAGTTCGCGGTGCATTGCTGCATCCGTCAGGTCACAAATGCCCTCTTTAAAAGGAGACGAGAGTACATCTCTTTCCCCATGACCCCAGACAAGCAGCAAGAATGCACAATGGGCTTTGCGATGATAGTGGGCTTCCCCATGGTGCAGGGCGCCATTGACTGCACGCATGTGGCTTTGCGTGCACCGCAAGAGAATGCCGAGGATTTCCGCAACCGAAAGGGCTTCCATTCCTTAAACGTTCAGTTGGTCTGTGACCACAGACAGCTGATACTCGCTGTCAATGCCCACTTTCCTGGCTGTAATGTATGTACCTTTATAAGGGGGGGAACTACTTTGTACAGCTCATGTATACTGCAGTACCGGCAGTGACCACACCTGTATATAACGCTGAGTAGTAATCTGTACAGTTCAGTTGCAGTCTGAGCCACGTTGAGTAAACATCGTTTGTACCATTCTCCACAATCTGTGTCTGATTATACACAGACGTAACATTGGCGACAAGGCAGGTTCGAACCTACCTGCAACTCTGCATCTCCTCCCGGGGATTCATTCCTGGAGATCAGTGGATTGGAGGTCAAGGCCAGAGACTCGGGCGTCGACCATGGGCAACCGCCCTGTCATCCAGCAGAGACTCGAGAATTGCGGGGGAGGCTGTCGAGAGACAGGCTTGGCTTTCCAGTCGAGGTGGTTCAGCGAAACGGGCTAGCAACAGGTAGTGCGCAGACCTTTCCCGGACAGCGGCGGGCTAGAGCCCGACCGAGCGGCACAGCAAAGGGCCGAGCAGCGTCGACGGGGGAGAGAGAGAGAGGGCAGAGCGCACAGGGTGCAGCCGGTGTTCAGGGGCCGAGCAGCGTCGGAGAGAGGGAGAGAGAAGCGCGCGAAACCTACAGGGCGCCGCCATTGCCACGAGAACTGCCGGGTGTGGCGTCGGCAGTAGCAGGAGAGGAAGGAAAGCGCGGGAGACACCATTTTAAGCCATTGGGAGATGCCATTTTAAACCACACCCAAAATGCCGAAGAGTGGCAGTATCACCGCTTTTGACAATGAAGTCGAAGATTGGACTACATATGTCGAACGAATAGAGGTGTACTGCAAGGCAAATGGGGTGTCAGATGACAAGAAAGCGTCGGTATTGTTGAATTTAATGGGTGCAAAGACGTATGGTTTATTGCGAAATCTAGTAACCCCAACGAAGCCAATGGAAAAGAGTTTTGAAGACATAGTAACGATACTAAAGGAACATTTAAACCCCACTGGCAGCAGCCACGATGCCTTCATCCTGCGCCAGACTTCTGTGGCAGACCTTTTCCAGGCACCGCATCACCCAGGAGGTTGGCTTCTTGGGGACAAGGGATATCCTCTGAGCACCTGGCTGATGACACCGCTCCGTATGCCCAACACCCCTGCTGAGCTGCGATACAATGAGAGCCATCAAGCTACCAGGAACATTGTTGAGCACACAATCGGCGTGCTCAAGCAACGGTTCCGCTGTCTGGACCATTCTGGAGGAGCCCTTCAGTACTCGCCTAAGCGAGTCTCCCACTTCGTTGTTGTGTGCTGCATGCTGCATAATCTTGCAATCCTCAGGACCCAGCCAATGCCACCAGACATTGGAGCACCAGCAGAGGAGGAGGAGGAAGAGGAGGAGGAAGATGAGGAGGATGATCATCAGCAGCACCAAGGCGGGAGGGAGGCACACAATGTACAAAGTGGAAGGACCGTCCGTCAAAGGCTCATAGCAAGTCGCTTCTAGGCCCCCTCTGAGGAAATGTCTTCTGCCATTCAAACAACCTGAATGAAACCATTCCGCAATCCCTAAGCCGGTCAAGGCAACAATCATTGCAAAGACCAAACATGTACATTTTGAATACAGACACTGCTTTATTTGACAAACTTTGTGTATCTCATTTCCGCATGACAAACTAATAGAAAGAAACACAAAAAAAACCAGTCATTAACATAAGTGGCTCTCACAACCTGGAGACAATGTCCAAAACAGTTACAAAAATTTGACCATGAACCTCGGCCTTTAATAAAACAATGAAAAACATTTTGTCACACCTCCTACTTTTTGCCCTTCAAGGGTGATCTCCTTCCCTTACGAAATTCCCCCCTTCCCACCCTGCAGCTCCTCCGTAATGGGACCCCAGTGGCTGGAGCAAGGCTGGTGGAAGGCTGCTGATTGTCACAACCTGAGACTGCAGATGCCCTTGAAGGATGGCCTGGACCAGCTCTGGGCCTGGAGGGCCCGGCTGCTGACTGCACCAACTCTGCATGGGTGGCAGCAGTCTGTCCTACAGGTGGTGGCAACTGCAGTGGAGAAGTGCCAATGGTGGCAGCAGGAATGCTGTCATCTTGAGAGAGGACAGCAACTCCCTGCTCGACCGACACACTGGCAATCCCACGGGGCAGCACTTCAGCATCTGGAGCAATCTGATGGAGTACAGATTGCTGGCCTGCCTGCGGCGCGGTGAGAGCCCCAGGGAAATGTGCCCGATCCAGCGAGGGTGGCAGCAGTCAGTGCTCGCGTGGCCTCAATCTGCGTCTGCATGAGACCAGCCAGTGACTGCATGCAGCACTAAGCATTTGCGTGGCAGCCACCTGTGCTACACCGAAGTGCTCCACACTCCTTGCCAGTGATTCAATGGATTCGGGCACCCTTGCGACTGCAACCATGAGCTCAGTGTGCTTGCGCTCTGCCTGGGTGCTCATTTCAGCGAGGACCCGCTCCTCCTCTGCGTCCAGTGCAGCAGGACTCGATGGCATACTCTCCCTCCGGGGAGAAGGCCCCCGAGCTTCCCTATCCCCATCGCGTTGCTGCAGCCCGCTGGGTCCTGGAGCTTCACCCTCATCAGACCATTCCCCCCTACTCCCCTCCAGGGAAGGTGTGCTCCCAGTGTAGGCATGGGCTTCCTCAGGAGAGGGTGGCGCTGATGCTCCGGCTTCCTCTTCCTCCTCGCCTTCAGCTTCACTCCCACTGGCAGCTTGAGGGCCCGTCTCCTCACCTGGTGAATCTGAAAGCAGGGAGGTACAAGAGTGGCTTTAGCGTGAGGATAGGGTGGCAGCAAGGGAGGCATGAGTGCAGCGATTTAGTAATTTGGATTGGAAGTGTCAAAGGCTGGTGTTGTGAGGAACAAGTGGAAGGAGAGAGGACAAAAATGTGATGACCTTACCATTGCTGTCCAGAATGGGGTCGGCGTCTCCACTGGCGACGGGACCAATCACCCGGCTTGCCACAATCCTCTGGACGCGCACCTCAAGATCGCTGAGGGGTTGCAGCTGAGGCCGCCCTCCACCAGTCCGTTGCTGCTGTCTCCTATTATGAGACAGCTTGGCCTGCAAGAAAAAGGATGGTGATGTAATAAAGGCTCACTACGCACTTGGTTGTACATAAAGCAAGGCTTTAATTGACTTGTAGCAACATGGAGGTCTAGTTAGTAGTCACTAGCTTCCTGTTTCCAGATTGTCTCTGGCCAAGTTGGGCCCACGCCCGAGTATTTATACTCCTCGGACGGCGCCCTCAGCTGGCCGTTCAGTAGTACTTCCTGAGTTACTTCTTGTAGAAGTTGCGATTTATGACATTCTTCCTCCCTAAAAGGTTTGGAAGTCCAGTCTTCCTTTAACGGACTAGGCAGACCAAAAATAGCCATAGTCGTATAGCTTTCTGCTTGTGACCGGAAGGCATGTCTCCCCGGACCATGTCCTGTTCCCTGGGTCGCTTGGCCCGTACCGGTAAGTCGGTAGAGTCCGCGTCGTCTTGATCGTCCTGTAGAGGCCTGGGAATATCATGACTCCGGGTGCGGGTCCCCACAGGTGCAGAGCTGGCCTCATCCTGGGTCGTAGCCGGAGATTGTCCGGCGTCCTGATTTCGGGTGGCCATCCTACGGGGAGCGTTCGGCTCCCTGAGTTGATCCGGTAGCACTGCCGGCAGATCCCTCAATGTCCCAGGTAGGGCGTCATCTTCATAGAGGTGCGGAGTGATGACATCATCGTCGTGGGATCCTTCATCATTCAGGCCCGTGTGACCGGTTGGGCAGGGAGCCAGATCTCTGAGCGAGACGGTGGACTCCCAGCCATCGGGGTACCGCATGTGCGCATACGTGGGGTTTACCTCCGTTAACACCACCTCGTCAACGAGAGGGTCATTCTTGGCAGACCGAACGAACCTCCGGAGTAGCACAGGGCCTGGAGCCACCAACCATGACGGTAGAGATGTCCCATGTGTAGAGCGACGCCGGAACTTGAAGAATCGCTCATGAGGTGTGACATTAGTGGATGTGGAGAGAAGGGACCTGATAGAGTGTAACACGTCGGGGAGCACAGTTTCCCACTGCTGATCTGGTAGGTTGCATGACCTCAGTGCCAGACGGACAGCGTTCCAGATGATGACATTGTATCGTTCAACCTGTCCATTGCCGATTGGGTGATATGGTGTCGTCTTAGTCGAGGCGATTCCCCGTTGGGAGAGATAACTTTTAAGTTCACTCGACATAAAGGAGGGACCCCGATCCGTGTGAATAAAATTGGCCGTCCCGCAAAGGGAAAAGACCTGATCGAGGCAATTAATTACCGTAGAGGTAAGCATATTAGGACAGGGTGTAGGATTCGCAAAATTAAAATTTACATTATAAAGGGTCAAATGGCAGAAGAGGCCATGATTTTAAAGACTGTTTTAAAAGAAGCCCAGAAAAAGGGGCATACAAAATGGCCGCTGTTGTGTATGTACCTTTAAGAGAATAACTGGTCTCAGACTGCAGTACCAGCAGTGACCACCCCTGTATAAAAGGCGCTAGTGAGCCTCTGTTGTTTTTCAGTTTCACTATTGACTTCCATCGGTAAAGACGTGTTTTGTTCAACTCCTGCTGTCTGTGTCTCAATCATTCACGGACGTAATACTGGCGACGAGCAGATACGAACCTACCTACATTCTGCACCACCTCCTGGGATCCATTCCTACAGCGAAGTGAGCAGAGGTCGAGGCCAGAAAGAAAAGAAAGTAAGAGGCAGTAGAAACGGGCGTCGACCGTGGGCATCCGCTCTGTGTTGCGGAGTTGAAGATTGCTGGAGAAGCTGTCGGAAGCGGGGCCTGGTTCCTGTCGACGGTGCTTCAGCTAATCGGGCTGGTGGCAGGTAGTGCACTGATCCTTCCTGGGCTGCAGCGGTCGCGAACTCGAGCGGGTGGTTTGCAACAGGGCCGAGCAGCGTTGTCGGGAAGAGAGAGAGCGGGTGGAGCACACAGGGCGCGGCCGGTGCTACAAAGCCGGGCTGCGTATACACCCGCGAAGAGGGAGGCAAGAGTCCCACAGGGTTGTTCCACGACGGGAAAATAATAAAAAAAGAAATATTAAACGCGCAAGAAACAGCGAGGAGCTGCAGGTTGCAACGGGAACCGCGGAAAGCAGCGCTAGCAACAGCGTGGAAGAAGGCAAAGCGCGGTAGGCGCCATCTTAATCAGCGGGGAAGAAGGCAAAGCGCGGGAGGCGCCATTTTGTTAAATCAGGGAAGAAGGCAAAGCGTGGGAGGCGCCATTTTAGATTTGCAAGATGCCGAAGACTGGCTGTATCACTGCTTTTGATAATACAATAGAGGACTGGACCACGTATGTGGAAAGAGTCGAGGTATATTTCGAGGCAAACGAAATAGCGGAGGAGAAAAAGGCATCGATATTGCTAAACTTAATGGGCGCTAGAACGTACGGCCTATTGCGGGACCTGATTACTCCAGCCAAACCGAAGGCGAAGAGTTTTAACGAAATTGTTGCTGTCCTACAGGAACACCTAAACCCTGCACCGCTGTTGATAGCAGAAAGATTTAAATTCCACAGGTGAACTCAGTATAAAGATGAGAGCAATGCTGAGTACCTTACGGAACTACGCAAGCTATCAAAGCACTGCCAATTCGGAGCAGGACTGGCAGATACCCTACGGGACAAATTTGTCTGTGGACTCCTGAGTGAAGGAACACAGAAGAAGTTACTCTCAGAGAAAGAGCTGACGCTAGATAAGGCTTTCAGCGTGGCAGTATCGTATGAAGCAGCAGCCAGGGGAGCTGCAGAAATTCAACAAAAACCACAGGAATACAGCACCCACGAAATGACACGGGGATTTGCAAAATGTTATCACTGCGGCAGAACTAACCATGACCAGAAGAACTGCTGGTCCAAAGACAAAATATGCAGGCAATGCGGGAAGATGGGACACATTGCATGAGTTTGCAGGTCTGGGAAGAAGACCATCGACAACAAAAAGGCTACTAAGGAACCGTACAAGAAAGTACAAAAGATGACGGACAGTAGTTCCGAAGACCAGATGAGCGATAGTGAATCCGGGAACAGGAGACTAAGCTGTCTCAAACTTCACAATGTAATCGCAAAAGAGGATCACCGAACCATTTGGGTCACCCTCACAATAGCAGGGTCCCAAGTTAAAATGGAATTGGATACAGGATCAGCGCTAACCGCCATGAATCGACGAGACTACGAGCGGTTATTTTCACACATACCCTTGAGAGAGACATCCATCGTCTTAACGACGTATACGGGGCAAAAAGTATACCCCAGAGGAAAAATAAGGGTGCCTGTCGAATACAACGGCAAGAAAATACAGAAATTGTATCTCTACATACTGCCAAATGGTGGACCACCATTATTGGGACGGGAATGGATCAGGAAGATAAACTTAGATTGGCACTCCATTCATGCAATGACGGTGGACGGTAAAAAAGATGAAGACGTCACTCCTGGACAATTGTCAACAATCTTAGCTAACGCCAAGGAGGTATTTCAACAAGAACTGGGCACGCTTAAAGGCGTAACCGCCTCGATAAAAATTGAAGAGAATGCAGTTCCCAAGTTTTTCAAAGCAAGACCAGTACCATATGCAATTCGCCCAGCCGTCGAGGCAGAGCTGGAGAATCTGGAGAAGGCAGGCGTGTTGTCTAAGGTCAACTGGAGCGAGTGGGCGACACCCATCGTTCCTGTCATGAAGAAAACGTTAAGCAATAAGTCCGGGGAACCAAGGAAGATTCGCATCTGTGGGGATTTCAAGGTGACGGTGAACCCAGTCCTTCACACAGTACAATATCATCTTCCAAGGATAGAAGACATCTTCGCCTCACTGTCTGGAGGGAAGCGTTTTACAAAAATTGACCTAGCACAAGCATATTTGCAGATGGAGGTTGAAGAGTCCTCTAGGAAGTATCTCACGATAAACACTCACAAAGGTCTTTACCAGTATCATCGATTGGTATTCGGAGTAGCATCGGCTCCGGCGATATGGCAAAGAGCGATGGAACAAGTCCTGCAGGGGATTCCGGGGACTCAGTGTTACTTGGACGACATCCTTGTGACAGGTGAAGATGACAGTGAACACCTTAACAACCTAGAACAGGTGCTCACTAGACTACGGGAACATGGGCTGCGAGCCAACCGCCCCAAGTGCGAATTTTTTAAGAAACAGATATCGTATTGTGGCCACGTGATTGATGAAGAGGGGTTACATAAGTCCCCTGACAAAATTGAAGCGGTTGTTAAGGCCCCAGCGCCTGAAAATGTGTCGCAACTGAGGTCATTCCTCGGATTGGTGAATTACTACCATAAGTTTTTGCCGAATTTGTCGACAATTCTGCACCCACTGAACGCCCTGCTACGAACGGGGGTAGCATGGAAATGGAGTGATGATTGTAAGCGGGCCTTTCAGAAGAGTAAGGACTTAATCACGTCAAGGGAAGTATTGGCTCACTGCAACCCAGCACTGCCGATCAGACTGGCGTGTGATGCGTCTCCCTACAGCATTGGGGCGGTACTGTCACATAAATTCCTTGATGGTTTAGAGAGGCCGATAGCTTTTGCGTCACGCTCGTTAACTTCTGCCGAGCGTAACTACGCCCAGATTGACAGAGAGGCCCTCAGCCTAGTGTGGGGGGTGAAGAAGTTCAATCACTACCTGCACGGTCAAAAATTTACTCCACTAACCGATCATCAACCTCTTGTCTCCATTTTCAACCCTCAGAAGGGCGTACCGATAATGACAGCACAAAGGCTGCAGAGGTGGTCCCTTTTCCTAGGGGCACACCAATATGACATCGAGTACAAAGGAACTAAACAGCATGGAAATGCTGATGGATTGTCACGCCTACCGTTGCCGACGGTGGAAGAAGAAGACCTTGCAGTGGATCCAATGGAGTTATTCCACTCGACCATAGTTGAATGTCTCCCTGTGACGAATGCAAACATAGAAAAGGAAACACGGAATGACCCGACACTATCATGGGTCTATGATTTAACGGTGAAGGGATGGCCAGCACATGGTGAACCACTGCTGCCCGCATTCTCGCCGAGAAGAGAACAGCTGTCATTGTGCAGAGGAACCTTGATGTGTGGATCCAGAGTAGTAATTCCACCTAAGTTGACAGATAGAGTGCTCAATGAGCTTCATGAGGGTCATCTGGGTGGGGTAAAAATGAAGAATTTAGCCAGAGCGTTTGTGTGGTGGCCGGGAATCGATAGAGAAATCGAAGAGATGACCAAGAGCTGTGCAGGATGCCAGAAGGTCCAAAACGCCCCACCACAAGCTCCTCTGCATCCATGGGAGTGGCCCTCATCTCCATGGCAAAGGGTGCACATTGATTTTGCTGGTCCCTTCATGGACTCGATGTTTTTAATTGCGGTGGATGCACATTCAAAGTGGCCAGAGGTAATAAAAATGTCCTCAACCACCACGGAAAAAACTATCACAGTTTTACGAACCATATTCGCCAGGAATGGGCTGCCTGAACAGATTTGCTCTGACAATGGACCACAGTTTGTGTCTGAAGAGTTCTGGAGGTTCTTAAAGAACAATGGTGTTAAGCATTACACATCTGCCCCATATCATCCTGCCACTAATGGATTGGCCGAGAGGTTTGTCCAAACATTCAAGAAAGCTATCAAGGCAATGTGTAATGAAGATATACCCCTACAACACAAGGTGGACAACTTCTTGTTTGCCTACCGGAATGCGACACATGCGGTTACCAACCAAACTCCAGCCATGATGTTCTTCAATCGAAGACTACGATGCCGCTTGGATTTGGTTAAGCCAAACGTCCGAAGAGATGTGGAGAACAGGCAGTTTCAGAATATGAATGAAAGGCCGACCAGGAGTTTTAAGATAGGTCAACCAGTTTTGGCCCGGGACTACCGCACTGAGAAATGGCAGCCAGGAACGATTTGTACACGACAAGGACCTCTCATGTATACCGTGGATGTTGGGGAGAGCATTGTAAGACGCCATGCTGACCAGATTCTAGAGTCACTGGAAAACGTCAACTCCACACCACGATCTGATACACCTGGTAATGAAATTGACGTTCCAATTGCAGCTACCGCAGAACCGGTAATATTGGAAGCAGATGAACCAAACAAAGACATTGATCCCGACGCAACATTGCCAGAAGAACCTGATACCCCAAAGAGGCGTTATCCAGACAGAATCAGGCCCGCAGTGGATTTCCTGTCAGTGGCCAGGTTCTGATGTCAGCGTGCTGTGCTAACCTGACCCAACGGCGTAGTTAGTGCGATGTGCCGGCTGGGATCAGATGAGCACTGTTCAGCCAATCAGGAGAGGGGAAACTTCATTCATAAGTTTGAGAGTAAGAACTGTCAAACTCATGAGAAGTACTGCACCCCAAAACACTACTTAAACTTTAAATAAAATTTTAAAAAACATCCCAATCATTAAATTAAGTATAAATAAGTTTTAAAAAATAATTTAAACAATAATTTATTTTTTTGAAAAAAATAAATTTTTAATAAAAAGGGTCTAAAACTAAACTTACCTTATTGTAGATTCTTTAAAATAATAAACCTGTGGGAAAAAAATTCTAAATTGCACTAAAACACCACTTACCTGTAAAAATAAATACTTACGTGTGCTTTTTACAAGCGTAAAGACCGGAGGCCTTTACACATGCGCAAATCCCCCAAAACAGAGGAAATCCAAGACGCACGCCCTGCCCCCTACAGCGCACGCGCTAGCCTCTTCACCTCTTGGGTTAGAGGAGAGGAAATGCCGGTTTTCAGCACATGCGCTGTGCATGCTGAAAACCGGCATTTCCTCCGGCCAGACGCGTGAGTACCCCTTCCGTACTCACGCGTTTGGGGAGGAATTACTGCCCCATTGTGTCGTTATGATTTGTTTCTGTTTTTCCCTCCCATGTACTCTCTTATCTGCTTGCATTTGATTTATTTTTCCTTATGCAATAAAATTTCATTTTGTTTCATCAAACTTGGTCTGCAAGAGTTTTCTCTACATTGTAGTTCCTGCCCCAAAGTCCAGAGTATAGAATCTAAGGGGCGAGTGGGTCGACCCACTCAAGGTTTACTGTGCAAGAGAGAGAGGCCTCTAGAGAGAGAAACCTCTGCGATCTAAAACCCCTTACAAGGGGAAGGCAAAGGGAAAGCGTGAATACTCGTCTACCATCGTAAGTAGGTAGGTGTTCCGCGTCGACGAAGGCAATGGCCCTTTAAAGTCTATGCTGAGCCTCTGTATAGGCTGCATTGCATGTATGAGTAAGTCATCTGATGGGCGGAAGAATTGTGGTTTCAATTCTGCACAAATCCTACAGGAGGAGCATGTTTTCTTTACGTCCTCCGTTGAGAATGGTAGATTTTTGGAGCGCACAAAGTGCAACATACAGGTAACGCCAGGATGGCATAAGTCCATATGCAGATCCGCCAGAGTCGATGTTGACATTGAAGAGCAAAATGCCCGTGTGAAGGTATCTTGGGCCACATTCTGTTTGCCGGGTCGGTAATGGATAGTATATCCAAAGGCGGCCAGCTCCATTCTGCAGAGTTGAATTTTATTATTTTTGATTTTCGTGCGCTTCCAGTTATCCAACATGAAGGCCACGGAGCGCTGGTCAGTTATGAGCATGAAATGACACAGAGCAAGAAAATGACTCCATTGGCATACAGCCTCGATGATGGCTGTAGCCTCCTTCTCGATGGGGGGGGTAATGGAGCTCGCTACCCTGTAAGGTTCTGGATAGGAATGCCACGGGTCGACCACCTTGATTCAAGGTAGCCGAGATCGCCACCTCCGATGCATCGCATTCGACCACAAAAGGAAGGTTTTCGTCAATGGAGCGAAGCGTGGCTTTCTCCAGCTGTCGTTTGAGGAGGTTGAAGGCAGAAATAGCCGTTGCTTCCAACGGAAAAGACTTCACATGAAGCAGGGGCTGTATTTTATCGGAGAAGTGAGGTATCCACTTTGCGTAATAAGCAAACATGCCAAATGCCCGACGAAGAGAGCCGAGATTTGTAGGGGGAGGGAGCTCCTGAAGTGGACGAAGTCGCTCTGGGTCCGGTTTAATAACACCGTTGCCCACCCAGTAGCCGAGAATGTTCACTGATGGCACCGATTTCACCGATTTGGATTCGTTTAACGTTAAGTGATGACGACGGAGAACGTCAAAAAATCTCTGAAGATTGGCATCATGCTCCTTTTGATCATGGCTGGCAATAGTGATATTGTCTAAATACGGAAAGGTATCCATCAAGTTCTCTTGCCGGACTAGGCCATCCATTGCCCATTGGAAGATGGCCACCCCGAGTACTCCGAGCCAGGTGGAGGGATACGTGCGACCATTGAGGATGAGGCTGACAAGACAGAAGCCAGAAGAATTGGTGGTCAGTGTCGTCAGAGCCATTGCAATCTCCCTGTCTGAGGGATAAATGCGCAGTTTTAACCTGCTGACAGCCCGCTTACTAATGAAGCTGTCAGAGCTGCAGGAGTCGATTAGCGCACTTAGAGTGTGCCCATTTACTGAAACCTTTGTGGCTGCATGGGACAAACTTTGGGAAAAAACAGCTGTGATGGGAGGAGGGGTCATTTTTCCTTCGGCAGCTGTAGCCTTAGCAGTGGTTCTTGGGGGAGGGGCAGCTCCATAGATAGCAGCTGTGAAGCTAACAGGAGCTCTCGACCGGTATACTTTAGAGGAGCGGCCTTTCTTGTTAGCAGAGGCCCGTGACTGGCATACCTTGGAAAAGTGTCCTTTCTTGCTGCAATGATTGCAGGTCGCATTATGAGCCGGGCAAAATTTCCTTTAATGGAACATACCTCCACAAAAGAAACACTTTCTTCCTGGTTGCCAGGATGCTGCTAGGGCGGGGTCATCATCAGCAAAGGCCTCTAGGGTAAGGTCGTCGTCCATTAGAGTAGAGTCATCATCAGCGGGGGCATCCACCCGAGACCTATCGAAAGACTTATTAAAGGTGATAGCCGCCGCCCGTGCACGTGGTGGGAGATAAATGTCTGCATTCTTCTTGGCCAAGTCCAGGGAACACGCCTGATCATAAGCAGCCCGTAAATTGAGGGTTTTATTTTCCAGCAGGCGCTGACGTATAAAAGGGGACGCAATCCCATTGATAAAGGATTCGCGGATTAGCTCCTCTTGATACTGTTCAGCTGTAACCGCTTTAAGGTTACAATCTTTGCTGAGCCTGCGAAGTTTCTGGAGGAATTCATCGAGTGATTCCCCAGGCTGCTGCCAAGTTGTGGCCAGTAGGTGTCGAGCAAAGATTTCATTCGGGGACTTGACGTAAAGCTGCTGTAAAATTTCGATAGCAGCGTCGTAGTCTATACAGTCCTCAATATAATCATACACGTGAGGGGATACGTAGTTAATAAGCATTCATAACCTATTAGGGACATCCGCCTCACATTCTTCACGAAAGTTGCTAAAGGTACGAAACCAATGCTTCCATACCTTCGCTGCTGCAGGTGCATTCGGGTCCAGGTCGAGACGAGCGGGTCTAAAGAGTTTTTCCATGATGGATCAGTTTCTTGCCCAAGTCCCTTTCTGCGGTTCCAGTTGCAGCTGGTTGTTCCGAATCACCCAAGGCGTGGAGACGATAACAAGTCGATTAAATTGACGTAATAAAGACTCACTACGCACTTGGTTGTACATAAAGCAAGGCTTTAATCGACGTAACAAAACATGGAGGTCTAGTTAGTAGTCACTAGCTTCCTGTTTCCATATTGTCTCTGGCCAAGTTGGGCCCACGCCCGAGTATTTATACTCCTCGGACGGCGCCCTCAGCTGGCCATTCAGTAGTACTTCCTGAGTTACTTCTTGTAGAAGTTGCGATTTATGACAGACGGCGTCTGAGTAAATATACAGTCATGGTCTTGCCTGATGTGCCTCCCATAGTTGAATAGCCCTTACTGTATGCAGCCATGGTCTTGCCTGATGTGCCTCCCATAGTTGAATAGCCCTTACTGTATGCAGCCATGGTCTTGCCTGAAATGCCTGCCATAGTTGAATAGCCCTTACTGTATGCAGCCATGGTCTTGCCTGAAATGCCTGCCATAGTTGAATAGCCCTTACTGTATGCAAAGTGTGGAATGTGCGTGTGTGTTTGATGAAAAGGCCATAGGTCTTGGATGAGTGTTGGACATTGGGGCTTTTAAGACCCTCTGGCCATAAAGTGAGGTTGAGATGGAGGGATGGAGAGGTTTTGGAAAAAAGGCACTCACCCTGACGACCCGAGTGAGGTCGTTGAACTTTTTCCTACATTGGAGATGGGTCCAAGGCACCATGCTGCTTGAGGAGACTCTCCGAGCCACCTCCCTCCACACTCATCTGTACTCGCGTGGCAAAGGCCTCCTGCCACTCTCTGGGTACAGAATAGATCTTCTGCACTCCACCGCGTCAACCAGAGCCTCCAAGGCCTGCTCGCTGAAGCGCTGTGCTCACTCCCTGGCCCTCTGCATAGTCCTTGGCTGCATGATTTAGCCACAGGTCTGCCCAGGCCGAGATTCAAGGCTCCAATGAGCAGGGTGTGGCTGCAGAGCAAGATCGACCCTTCCCTTTAAGAATTGACCGGCACCAGTGTATCTGTGTTCCATCGCTAACTGACAGCACCTGCGCTGCACCCGCCCTCTGAGGTAGCGCCTCGCTCCTCGGCCTTAGCGCCTTAAGAGAGGTGTGTAGCGCCTGATTTAGCGCTCCAATCACCTCCAGGGGCGATAAAAGCCAAGTTTGCTGTCGGAGGCGATAATTAGCGCCAGGTGCTAAACTTTGCACACTGCCAATAATGGCGCCCCAAATGGGGCGATACCGAATTTTTCCCCCATAGTTTATAAAGTTTAGAAGCTCTTAATTTTGTGGTTATAGTTTCTAAGGTCTCTGTTGTGTAGCGGGCAGTGCTAGGAAACAAAGGGCCCTTGAGTATATCATTTAATTGTAGTGTAATTGGTGGTATTGATATGATTTAAATTAATTAAACGGTGGCATAGTGGTTAGCACTGTTGCCTCACAGCGCCAGGGACCCGGGTTCGAATCCGGCCTCGGGCGACTGTCTGTGTGGAGTTTGCACATTCTCCCCGTGTTTGCGTGGGTTTCCTCCGGGTGCTCCGGTTTCCTCCCACAGTCCAAAGATGTGCGGGTTAGGTTGATTGGCTATGATAAATTGACCCTTAGTGTTAGGGGGATTAAATGGGGATATGTGTTGGTGTGGGGATTGGGTGGGATATGTGTCGGTGCAGGCTTGATGGGCCGAAATGGCCTCTATCTGCACTGTGGGGTTTCTGTGATTCTGTGATTCTGTGAAGTCATGGCAGCAAAACTCGGCCCCGTGGCATGCTCCTCCTGCACTATGTGGGAAATCAGGGACACTTCCTGTGTCCCTGACGACCATGTGTGCGGGAAGTGTATCCAGCTGCAGCGACTGGCAGACCGCATTGCGGCGCTGGAGCTGCAAATGGATACATACTGGAGTATTTGCGATGCTGAGGACATCGTGGATATCACGTTTAATCAGTTGGTCACACCGGAGGTAAAGGCAGCACAGGCAGGAAGGGAATGGGTGACCACCAGGCAGAGTAGTAGGCGCAGGCAGGTAGTGCAGGGGTCCCCTGTGGCCATCCCCCTCTCAAACAGATATACCGCTTTGGATATTGTTGGGGAGGATGGCTTATCGGGGGAAGGCAGCAGCAACCAACATCCTGGCACCATGGGTGGTTCTGCTGCACGGGATGGGAGGAAAAAGAGTGGGAGAGCTATAGTGACAGGGGATTCTATTGTAAGGGGAATAGATAGGCGTTTCTGCGGCCGCAAACGAGACTCCAGGTTGGTATGTTGCCTCCCTGGTGCAAGGGTCAAGGATGTCTCGGAGTGGCTGCTGGGCATTCTGAGGGGGAGGGTGAACAGCCAGTTGTCATGGTGCATATAGGTACCAATGATATAGGTAAAACATGGGATAAGGTCCTAAAAGCTGAATATGGGGAGTTAGGAGGTAAATTAAAAAAGAGGACCTCAAAGGTAGTAATCGCAAGATTAATGTCAGTGCCACGTGCTAGTCAGAGTAGAAATAGAAGGATGCAATAGCAGAGCACTTGGAAAACAGTGACAGGATCGGACAAAGTCAACATGGATTTACAAAAGGTAAATCGTGCTTGACTAATCTACTGGAATTTTTTGAGGATGTAACTGGTTAAATAGATAAGGGAGAACCAGTGGATGTGGTGTATTTGGACTTTCAGAAGGTTTTTGATAAGGTCCCGCATAAGAGATTAGCGTGTAAAATTAAGGCACATGGGATTGGGGGCAAGGTATTGACTTGGATAGAGAACTGGTTGGCAGACGGAAAGCAAAAAGTTGGAATAAATGGGTCTTTTTTCGAGTGGCAGGCATTGACTAGTGGGGTACCGTAGGGATCGGTCCTTGGATCCCAGCTATTCACAATATATATTAATGATCTAGACAAGGGAACTAGATGTAATGGCCTAGAAGTTCAGTGGGCTGCGCCACCCGTTAGCGCCCAAAGAGGGCACTTAGTGGGTTTTGCACCACTGGCCATGCCTCCCGCTAAATTTAGCGGGACGCTAATGGCGGCGCTAGCTGTTAGTGCTGCGCCACCACCGATGACGTTATCGGTATGCGCAGCACCCTGCTACCGCCTCGATCGCCAAATTTGGTAGCGCCCCCTGCTGTAACGCTGGTCGCAATTTGCGACCGGTTCAGCAGGGCCTACCTGCAGCGGCAGAGGCGCTGAGGTGCGGGGCGGCCATTTTTTTTGCTGGCCGCCTGCCAGCACCTCTTCGCGCCGCCGTCCCCGGCCTCCTGAGCGCCCCCCCGACCCCCCGCCCCCGCGTTGTGCCGGCTGTGTCCCAAGAGCCCGGCACTTCTCCTCGGTGCCGGGCTCCTTTGCCGGCATTCGCGATCTCCGATCGCGCTACAGCAGGCCCCTCCCCTTTAAGAAGGGGAGGAAGGCCTGCAGTACTACAGCACGCCGTGCCGCAGCGTGTGGCACTGCAGCACATTGCACTGCGATTTTCAGTTGCAGCGCCCCAAGAGGGATGCGGGGCGCCTCGAGTAGCGCCGCGCTTCCGTTTGGGGCGCTGAAACTGAATTTCCGGTGGGCGCTCGCGACTCCTTCCGGGGCGGTACTTCCGGCGCCCTGGCACGATGGGGGCGCCAGTGAATTTCTAGGCCAATAGCTCCAAATTTGCAGACGACACAAAGCTGGGTGGGCGTGTGTGCTGTGAGGAATATGCCAAGAAACTCCAGGATGATTTGGATAGGTTGGGTAATTGGGCAAAAGCATGGCAGGTGCAATATAACGTGGATAAATGTGAGGTTATCCACTTTGGTGGCAAAAACAGGAAGGCAGATTATTATCTGAATGGCAATAGATTGGGAGAAGGGGAAGTGCAACAAGACCTGGGTGTCCTTGTGCACCAGTCGCTGAAGGTAAGCATGCAGGTGCAGCAGGCGGTTAAGAAAGCAAATGGTATGTTGGCCTTCGTAGCAAGAGGGTTCGAGTATAGGAACAAGGGTGTCTTGCTGCAGTTGTACAGGGCCTTGGTGAGACCACATCTTGAGTATTGTGTGCAGTTTTAGTCGTCCTATCTGAGGAAGGATGTTCTTGCCATGGAAGGAGTTCAACGAAGATTCACCAGGCTGAAACCTGGGATGGCAGGAATGGCGTATGAGGAGAGATTGGGATGATTGGGCTTGTACTCGCTGGAGTTTAGAAGAATGAGAGGGGATCTTATTGAAACTTATAAAATTCTGACAGGACTGGACAGACTAGATGCAGGAAGGATGTTCCCAATGGTCGGGGAGTCCAGAACCAGGGGTCACAGTCTAAAGATAAGGGGTAGGCCATTTAGGACAGAAAGGAGGAGGAATTTCTTCACCCAGAGAGTGGTGAACCTGTGGAATTCTGTACCACAGAAGGCAGTAGAGGCCAATTCATTAAATATATTCAAGAAGGAGTTGGTTATATTTCTTAAGGCTAAAGGGATCAAGGGGTATGGGGAGAAAGCAGGGACCGGGTACTGAAATTGGATGATCAGCCATGATCGCATTGAATGGCGGAGCAGGCTCGAGGGGTCAAATGGCCTACTCCTGCTGCTATCTTCTATGTTTCTATATTTCAGATGAATACGTGGCTAGAAGAATGGTGCAAGGGGGAGGGATTCAAATTCCTGGGACATTCGAACTGGTTCTAGGGGAGGTGGGACCAGTACAAACTGGACGGTTTGCACCTGGGCGGGATCGGGACTGATGTCCTAGGGGGAGTGTTTGCTAGTGCTGTTGGGGAGGGTTTAAACTAAAATGGCAGGGGGTTGGGAACCTGTGCAGGGAGACAGAGGAAAGGGAAATAAGGATAGAAGCAAAAGACAGGAAGGAGAAAAGCAAAAGTGGAAGTCAGAGAAATCAAGGGTGTAAATCAAACATGGCCGCAGTAAACAATAATTCTAAAAGGTCTAAGATTGTTAAAAAAAACAAGCCTGAAGGCTTTGTGTCAATGCGAGGAGCATTCGTAATAAGGTGGATGAATTAGATGTGCAAATAGATGTAAACGGATATGATATAATTGGGATTACGGAGACATGGCTCCAGGGTGACTAAGGCTGGGAATTCAACATCCAGGGGTATTCAATATTCAGGAAGGACAGGCAAAAAGGAAAAGGTGGTGGGGTAGCATTGCTGGTTAAAGAGGAGATTAACACAATAGTGAGGAAGGATATTAGCTCTGATGATGTGGAATCTGTATGGGTAGAGCTGAGAAATACCAAGGGGCAGAAAATGTTAGTGGGAGTTGTATACAGACCCCCAAACAGTAATGCTGAGGTTGGGGGTGGCATTAAACGGGAAATTAGAGATGCGTGCAATAAGGGCACAGCAGTTATCATGGGTGACTTTAATCTACATATAGATTGGTCTAACCAAATTAGTAACAATACTGTGGAAGAGGAATTCCTAGAGTGTATACTGGAGTGTATACAGGATGGTTTCCTGGACCAATATGTCAAGGAACCAACTAGAGATCAGGCCATCTTAGACTGGGTATTATGTAATGAGAAAGGGTTAATTATCAATCTTGTTGTGCGAGGCCCCTTGGGGAGGAGCGATCATTATGGGCCAGAAATTCCAGGCCAGAAGCGTGAGTACGGTCGGGTTACTCACGCATCTGGCCGTTGGAAATGCCGGCGTTCAGCAGGAACAGCGCATGCGGGGAACGCCGGCATTTCCAGACCCGGGGTCTATTCACAGCGCGTGCGACTGCACAGGCAGCGCTTGCGCAGTGAACTTTGTAGATTTCACTGATGGATTCAGTGAGGGTAAGTCCCTAGAACTTGCACTTAAAAAAAGCAAGTGTAAAGTTGTTCATTGGCTGGGGAAGGAGATATATTTTATGGAGGAGCTTATGAAATGCAATATTTAGGTTTGGGAAAGGGAGGGAAGTTATTTTAAGAAATTTTAACTAAGTTTTAAACTTTAATTTTTTTTTTAAAACTGGTTTTCAGAACGGTAGGTAGAAGGAGCAATTGTGGCTGTGTGAATGGAATGTGAGAATGAGTTATGTATGTGTGTCCACATATATTCCTTTACGTATATGTATGTATGTTTTATATTCCTTTACTAATGTGTATGAATGTATATTTTTAATTATGATTTTCCAATAAGTTACTTTCTCTGAAAGTCATAATTAAATAATACATTCATACACATAAGTAAAGGAATATATACATAACACGCAAAGGAATATATACAGACATACATACTTTCAGAAGCTCCACGATAAGAAATATCTTCCTCCGCAGCCTCTGGAGCAACTGTACCCATGCTTTTTTCATGTGTAAGTTGTAATGACTGGACCTCACTGAAAGCATTAATGAAAGCGGCGAACTATACTGCGCACGCGCTGCCTGTGCAGTCGCACGCGTTCTGCCTCTGAACCCCTTCGTTCAGAGGACAGGAAATGCCGGTTTTCCCCACATGCACTGTGCATGCTGAAAACCGGCATTTCATCCGGCCAGATGCGTAAGTACCCCGACCGTACTAGCGCATTTGGAAGGGAATTACTGGGCCAACATTTTACATGTCAATAAAATAAAAAATTTAACAATTGCACAACTTGCCCCCTCGCATCTGCGACTGAGGGTCCAAGGAGGCGCATTGCGCAAGAGGTCATCATCGTACGTATCCTCACACTGTTCCCTTTGGGGAACTGTATGAAGTGGTGGAAGGATTTATGGCCGTGATTAACGCTCATTCCGTGACCGTAACCATCTTTGAACCAGCCATTAGGGTGGTTAGTCCTATGGCGGGTGGGTTTTACGGGCTCCCACAACCCATCTGAGGGGGGGGGGCCACCAACACCCACGGACGCAAGCATCCCGCTGGATGTCCACCCAGAATTTAAAGTTGGAGCTCCGACTCCACTTGCCGGGACTGTCTGGAGTGGGGTTCAAAACCCTACTCCTTCTGGCCCAGCGGCGGGGATGCTTACTGCTACGCAAAAGGCCCACTCCGCACAAAAGGTGACACCCATACGTTTCCTGCGCCTTTTCCCTCCCCGTGACTGGAGCCCTATGCTGCCATTTCACGTTGCTAATTGGATTGGGCCTTTGTCATAGCGGTAGGATCCCCGCCGCTGGGCCAGATCAGGGTAGGGTTTCGAACCCCGCTCCAGACAGTCCCGGCAAGTGGAGTCGGAGCTCCGGCTCTAAATTCTGGGTTGACATCCAGTGGGATATTTGCGTCCGTGGGTGTGGGTGGCCCCCCCTCCTTGTATAGCTTGTGGGAGCCCGTAAAACCCTCCCGCCATAGGACTAACCGCCCTAATGGCTGGTTCAAAGATGGTTACGGTCACGGAATGAGCGTTAATCATGGCCATAAATCCTTCCACCACTTCATACAGTTCCCCAAAGGGAACAGTGTGAAGACACGTATGACGACGACATTGCTAAAGAAATAAATGGAATTAAAAAAATTCTTTTAGGGCTTTTAAAAGTCTTTAAATTGCTTTCATTCTGTTTAAAACTACTTCAGATTACTCAAAATAATGTAAACATTTTAAAAAGTTTATAAAAGTTACCAAAATCTTCAAAAAACTTCCAAAAACCTATTTAAACTGCTGCTTTGCATGTAAAAATGCTTAGCAGCTTGACAGAAACATTGGGGGCGTGTCCAGTGAAACAGAGACCTCAAGGGGCGTGTCTCACTTGCACTGCACGCTCCTTGCTTCGCGCTGGCTGCACTCCTGGGCGGCGTGACGTCATACGCTGCCCGGGATTCTTCTTTCTGTTTCACCAAGTGCAGGCGTCCCTGGAGCTGATCGGCAGTAGCGCGGGGTAAGTGCAAAAACGGGGCTGCAAGCCCCGTTCAGCAATTTCTGGCCCAATATGTTAGAATTCTTCAGTAAGATGGAGAGTGAAGTAGTTGATTCAGAGACTTGGGTACTGAATTTAAATAAAGGAAACTATGATGGTATGAGGCGCGAGTTGGCTAGGATGGATTGTGGAATGTTACTTAAAGGGTTGACGGTGAATAGGCAATGGCAAACATTTAAAGATTGCATGGATGAACTGCAGAATTTGTTCATCCCTGTTTGGCATAAAAATAAAACAAAAAAGGTGACTCAACATTGGCTAACAAGAGAAACTATTTCCTGTGGTGGAGGGATCCAGAACAAGGGGGGCACAATCTTAAAATTAAGGCTAGGCCATTTAGGAGTGAAATCAAGAAGCACTTTCCTATACAAAGGGTCGTGGAAATCTGGAACTCTCTTCCCCGAAAGGTTGTGGATGATAGGACAATTGAAATTTTCATGATTGAGATCAATATTGTTGGCTGAAGGTATCAAGGGATATGGTGCAAAGTCAGGTAAATGGAGTTGAAACATAGAAACATAGAAGATAGGAGCAGGCCATTCAGCCCCTCGAGCCTGCTCTGCCATTCAATGCGATCATGGCTGATCATCCAAATTCAGTACCCTGTCCCTACTTTCTCCCCATATCCCTTGATCCCCTTAGCATTAAGAAATATATCTACTCCTTCTTGAATATATTTAATGAATTGGCCTCAACTGTCTTCTGTGGTAGAGAATTCCATAGGTTCACCATTCGCTGGGTGAAGAAATTCCTCCTCATCTCAGCCCTAAATGGCTTACCCCTTATCCTTAGACTGTGACCCCTGGTTCTGGACTCCCCCGCCATCAGGAACAGCCTTCCTGCATCTAGTCTGTCTAGTCCTGTTAGAATTTTATAAGTTTCAATGAGATCCCCTCTCATCCTTCTAAACTCTAGCGAATATAAGCCTAATCGACCCAATCTCCCTTCATACGTCATTCCTGCCATCCCAGGTATCGGTCTGGTGAATCTTCGCTGCACTCCCTCCATGGCAAGAACATCCTTCCTCAGATAAGACGACCAAAACTGCACACAATACTCAAGGTGTGGTCTCACCAAGGCCCTGTACAACTGCAGCAAGACATCCTTGTTCCTATACTCGAACCCTCTTGCTACGAAGGCCAACATACCATTTGCCTTCTTAACCGCCTGCTGCACCTGCATGCTTACCTTCAGCGACTGGTGCACAAGGACACCCAGGTCTTGTTGCACTTCCCCTTCTCCCAATCTATTGCCATTCAGATAATAATCTGCCTTCATGTTTTTGCCACCAAAGTGGATAACCTCACCTTTATCCACATTATATTGCATCTGCCATGCTTTTGCCCAATTACCCAACCTATCCAAATCATCCTGGAGTTTCCTCACAGCACACACGCCCACCCAGCTTTGTGTCTTCTGCAAACTTGGAGATATTGGGCCAGAAATTCGGGTCAGAGGCTTCCCATGGGTGCAAGCTTCCGACCTGCACTTACCTAGCGCGCCGGCCGTTGTGCTGTGGGCCCACGTGAGATTCTGATCCTGGGCCTGCTCCAACTGCCGGCGCGCTATGCTTCCGTATCCCAGGGGCGCAGTTAATTCGAAGCGTCCCCTGGGATCACGTGGGGACAGGAAGACCTGTCAAATCTATGAATATAATTCAGCCCCAAAACATCACTAAAACTTCAAATATATACTTTTTTAAATCACATTTTTAAAATAACTATATAAATTACATAAAATAACTATTTTAAACAATAATTTAAATTTTTGAAAAAGTTAATTACGGTTTCTAACGAGGCTAAAAATAAACTTACCTTTCTTTAAAGTATCTAAAAATAATAACCCTGTGGAAAAAATGTTTTAATTTAACTTAATTCACCACTTACCTTGTTAAAAACAGGCCTTGCGACTGCTTTTTACAAGCATAGCTCCTGGAGACTTACCTCCCGGAGAAACCTGAAAAAACCCCGAAAGTTCCAGGCGTACGCGCTGCCTCTCCGGCGCACGCGTTCGACCTGTGAACCCCTTCCTTTAAGGGAACGGAAGTTCCGGTTTCCCGCGCATGCGCAGTGCATGCACGAAACCGGCACTTTCGTTGGGCCTACGCGTGAGTACCCATCGCATACTCACCTGTGGGCACCCGAAGTTCTGGCCCAAATTAATGGGTCATCTAGTTCCCCCGTCTAGATCGTTTATATATATTGTGAATAGCTGGGGTCCTAGCACCGATCCCTGCGGTACCCCACTAGTCACTGCCTGCCACTTGGAAAAAGACCCGTTTATTCCAACTCTTTGCTTCCTGTCTGCCAACCAGTTCTCTATCCAAGACAGTACCTTACCCCCAATCCCATGTGCTTTAACTTTGCACGCTAATCTCTTATGTGGGACCTTATCAAAAGCCTTCTGAAAGTCCAAATACAGCACATCCACTGGTTCTCCCTTATCTATTCTACCAGTTACATCCTCAAAAAATTCCAGTAGATTAGTCAAGCATGATTTATCTTTTGTAAATCCATGTTGACTTTGTCCGATCCTGTCACTGTTTTCCAAGTGCTCTGCTATTACATCTTTTATAATGGACTCTAGCATTTTCCCTACTACCGATGTCAGGCTTACCGGTCTATAATTCCCCGTTTTCTCTCTACCACTTATTTTAAATAGTGGGGTAACATTAGCTTCCCTCCAATCCATGGGAACTGTTCCAGAGTCTATAGAATTTTGGAAGATAACCAGCAATGCATCTACTATTTCTAGGGCCACTTCCTTAAGTACCCTAGGATGCAGATTATCAGGCCCTGGGGATTTATCGGCCTTCAATCCTATCAATTTCCCTAACACCATTTCCCTACAAATACTGATTTCATTCAATTCCTCCCGCTCATTAGACCCTATGTTCCCGACATCTCTGGGAGGTTATTTGTGTCCTCCTTTGTGAAGACAGAACCAAAGTATGTATTTAATTGGTCTGCCTTTTCTTTGTTCCCCATTATAAATTCCCCTGCTTCTGACTGCAAGGGACCTACGCTTGACTTCACCAATCTTTTTCTCTATAGATACAGCAAGTACAGAGCCAGGGAGAAATGGACAAGGAAAGGACAAAAGGGAAGGTCTGTGATATTGTGAAGGGCAGGAGTGATTAAATGACAAAATGATGGTGCAAGACAAAAAAAAGGGTGATAATGGGTAAAGTATAGAAACATAAGATGGGCCCAGAGGAGGTGTCAATGGTTACAGAAGGCTGCCTGATGTGCCAGATGTTCTTTGCTGTGGCTTGGGAGAATCCGACAATGTGAAAGCTTCATGCTATAAGAACATATGAGCATAAGAAATAGGAGTAGGAGTAGGTTATTCGGCTCTTGGAGCCTGCTCCACCTTTCAATAAGACCATGGCGGATCTGCTACCTCAACTCCACCTTCCCGCACTATCCCCATATCCCTTGACTCTCTTAGTATCCAAAAATCTATCGATCTCTATTGTGAATATACTCAACAACTGAGCATCCATAGCTCTCTGGGATAGAGAATTCCAAAGATTCACAACCCTTTGAGTGAAGAACTTTCTCCTCATCTCAGAGCCCTTATTCTGAGACTATGCCCACTACCTCTAGACTCCCCAGCCAGGGGAACCATCCTCCCTGCATCTACTCTGTCAAGCCTTTTAAGAATGTTATGTATTTCAATGAGATCACCTCTCATTCTTCTAAATTCTAGAGAATATATGCCGAGTCTACTCAATCTCTCCTCATAGGACAATCTCCTCATCCCAGGAATCAGTCTGGAGAGCCTTCGTTGCACTCCCTCTATGGCAAGTATATCCTTCCTTAGGTAAGGAGACCAAAACTGTACACAGTACTCCAGGTGTGGTCTCACTGAGGCCCTATCTAATTGTAGTAAGACGTCCTTACTCTTATACTCCAATCCCTTTGTAATAAAGGCTAACATACCATTTGCTTTCCTAATTGCTTGCTGTACCTGCATGTTAACTTTCAGTGATTTGTGTACAAGGACACCCAGGTCCCTCTGAATACCAACATTTCCCAGTCTCTCACCATTTAGAAAATATTCTGCTTTTCTATTTTGCCTACCAAAGTGGATAATTTCACATTTCTCCACAGTATCTTCCATCTGTCATGTTCTTGCCCACTCACTTAACCAGTCTATGGGGGAAAAATTCGGTTGCTTTGCGCCTCCCGTTAAATGGGATGCAAAGCAACTAGCGCCCGGGCGCGGCGATGTCTGCGCCGCTCGCAAAATTGACCAGATATTTTGCGGCGGCGCTAAACACTACTGCCATGATCTCCTGCGCCTGCAGATCATGACGTCAGTCAAGTGTGCAATGCCCCGGTAGCGCACCGGACCGGATATTGAGTGGTGCCCCCAGCCTTACCGCCTGCCGTTAGCAACGACAGGTCGAGGGGAGTGTTTTGCAGTCGGGAAGGGACTGGGGGAGCGCTATTTAAAGGCGACCGCTTCCTGCCTTTTTTTGTCGGCGACATTTTTGCACCACGCATTCTGAGAGATGTAATGTATATACCTTTAAGGGGGAACTATCTTTTACAGCTCATGTATACTGCAGTACCGGCAGTGACAACACCTGTATATAGCACTGAGTAGTAATCTGTACAGATCAGTTCCAGAGTGAACCACATTTAGTAAACACCTGTTGTACCGTTCTCCTGCAGTCTGTGTCTTATTATACGCGGACACAACATTGGCGACAAGGCAAGTTCGAACCTACCTGCAACTCTGCATCACCTCCCGGGGATTCGTTCCTGGAGATCAGTGGATTGGAGGTCAAGGCCAGAGACTCGGGCGTCGACCACGGGCAACCGCCCAGTCATCCAGCAGAGACTCGAGAATTGCGGGGGAGGCTGTCGAGAGCCAGGCTTGGCTTTCCAGTCGAGGTGGTCCAGCAAAACGGGCTGGCAACAGGTAGTGTGCAGACCCTTCCCGGACAGCGGCGGGCTAGAGCCCGACCGAGCGGCACAGCAAAGGGCCAAGCAGCGTCGACGGGGGAGAGAGAGAGAGAGGGCAGAGCGCACAGGGCGCAGCCGGTGTTCAGGGGCCGAGCAGCATCGGAGAGAGGGAGAGAGAGATGCACAGAAACCCACGAGGCGCCCCCATTGCCACGAGGACCGCCGAGAGCGGCGTTGGCAGCAGCGCAGGAGAAGCGCGCGAAACCTACAGGGCGCCGCCATTGCCATGAGAACCGCTGGGAGTGGCGTTGGCAGCAGCGGGGGAGGAAGGAAAGCGCGGGAGATGCCATTTTAAGTCATTGCGAGACGCCATTTTAAACCACACCCAAAATGCCGAAGAGTGGCAGTATCACCGCATTTGACAATGAAGCCGAAGATTGGACTACATATGTCGAACGAATAAAGGTATACTGCAAGGCAAATGAGGTGTCAGATGACAAGAAAGCGTCGGTATTGTTAAATTTAATGGGTGCAAAGACGTATGGTTTATTACGAAATCTAGTAACCCCAACGAAGCCAATGGAAAAGAGTTTTGAAGACATAGTAACGATACTACAGGAATATTTAAACCCCACACCGCTGCTGATAGCAGAAAGATTCAAGTTTCACAAACGGAACCAGCATAAGGATGAAAGCAATGCTGATTATTTAACAGAACTGCGCAAACTATCGAAACACTGCCAGTTTGGAGCAGGACTGGCAGATGCCTTAAGGGACACGTTTGTGTGTGGGCTTCAAAGTGAAGGAACCCAGAAACGGCTTTTATCTGAAAAGGACCTTACGTTGGAAAAGGCTTTCAGCATTGCGGTATCATATGAAGCAGCAGCACGGGGCGCTGCAGAGATACAACAGAGACCGCAAGAATATGGCACAAACGAAATGTCATATGGAACAGAGAAGTGCTATCGCTGCGGCAGAACAACACACGACCAGAAGGATTGCTGGTTCAAAGACAAAGTGTGCAGACAGTGTGGAAAAGTAGGACACATAGCACGAGTCTGCAGGTCGGGAAAGAAAACCAGCAATAAGAAACCGACCAAAGGAAAGTACAAGAAGGTACATAAGATGACGGAGAATAGTTCAGATGAACAAAAGAGTGATAACGACTCCGAAAGCAGGGAACTGAGTTGTCTGAAACTACATATTGTGATCACAATGGAGGATCACCGAACCATTTGGGTCACTCTCAAGATAGCAGGAGTCCAGGTAAAGATGGAATTGGACACAGGATCAGCCTTAACAGTCATAAACCGACGGGACTACGAGCGGCTATTCTCACACATACCCTTGAGAGACACAACATTTATTTTGAAGACGTACACGGGGCAAAAAGTCTACCCCAAAGGAAAAATAAGGGTGACCGTTATATATAACGGTAAGGAAACACCAAAACTAGACCTGTATGTATTGCAAGATGGAGGACCACCATTACTGGGACGTGAATGGATCCGGAAAATACAACTGGATTGGCATTCCATACAGGCACTGATTGTGGCTGACAAAAAGGATGACAACGTCACACCTGGGCGACTGTCAAAGATCCTAACTGATGCGAAAGAATTGTTCCAGCAAGGACTCGGAACACTAAAAGGCATGACAACGACAATTAAAATTGAAGAAAACGCAAGCCCAAAATTTTTAACGGTCAGACCGGTACCTTATGCGATCCGCCCAGCCGTCGAAGCAGAGCTGGAGAGTCTGGAACGTTCAGGTGTACTGTCCAAGGTAGACTGGAGCGAGTGGGCTACACCCATCATCTCTGTGATGAAAAAGTCATTGAGCAGCACACCTGGGGAACCAAGGAAGGTTCGCATCTGTGGGGACTTTAAGGTAACAGTGAACCCGATCCTTCACACCGTACAATATCCACTTCCGCGGATTGAAGATATTTTCACCTCGCTATCTGGAGGGAAACGCTTCACTAAGATTGATCTGGCCCAGGCGTATCTGCAAATGGAGATAGAAGAATGATATACCTAACAATTCATCCAATGAAAAGCGATGAGTTAAGATAGTAACTATAGGTTTTTATTGGCTAAATAACAGAGCCCACCCTCATGGGTGATCGGGTCCAACAAGGAGGAATACCAGCCAGTCGACCACCTTTATACCTGGGCAAGCAGGCGGAGCCATGGGCGGAGTCAGCTGTGGTCAGCCCAGGTATAACAGCATGTCAAGAGGTGACCTTGTGTAGTGATACAACAGTGTAAACAGTGATAACCATAGTGTAACGATATAAATAGTGATAACCATAGTGTAACGATAGTGAACGATAAAAGTGGTTTACCACATTCACCCCTTGTTTAAATTTGAGTCCGGCGGGGTGAAGTGTACTACCAGTTCGGGTATGTCAGTCTGTCCGGAGGCCTCGTAAGTCTTTCTGATCGGCGCAGCAGCGGCGGCGGTGGTGCAGTATCCGATGTTAATGCTGGTGTCTGCGTGGTCGGCGAAGGCTCGTGGGGTTCCGGCATGCCGTCTACCTGGGCTGGATTTGGGGGGGTGGTGGGGGGTAACGGTGGTGTCTCAGGGGTGCCCGAGGGTGCAAGGTCTCGTAAGGAGACTGTGTCCTCCCGCCCGTCTGGGTATGCCACATAGGCGTACTGGGGGTTGGCGTGCAGGAGGTCCACCCTCTCGACCAGGGGGTCCGTTTTATGGGCCCTCACGTGCTTTCGCAGCAAGACGGGCCCTGGAGAAGTCAGCCATGTTGGTAGCGAGGTTCCCGTAGTCGACTTCCTGGGGAAAACAAACATTCGTTCATGGGGGGTGGCGTTAATGGCCGTGCAAAGCAGTGACTGGATGGAATGCAGCGCTGCCGGGAGGACTTCCTGCCAGCGAGAGGTTGGGAGGCCCTTAGACTTTAAGGCTAAGAGAACGGCCTTCCAGACAGTCGCGTTTTCTCTTTCCACCTGGCCGTTCCCTCGGGGGTTGTAGCTGGTGGTCCTGCTTGCAGCAATACCTCTCGCTAGTGGGAACTGGCGAAGTTCCTCGCTCATGAAGGATGAGCCCCGGTCGCTATGTATATAGTTCGGGAACCCGAACAAGGCGAAGAGGTCGTTCAGGCATTTGATGACCGTGGTACTGGTCATGTCTGGGCAGGGGAAGGCAAAGGGGAAACGGGAGTACTCATCAATGATGTTGAGGAAGTACACATTACGGTCAGAGGACGGGAGGGGCCCCTTAAAGTCGATGCTCAAGCGCTCGAAGGGGCGGGTGGCCTTGATCAGGCTTGCTCTGTCCGGCCTAAAGAAATGCGGTTTGCATTCAGCACAGGTTTGGCAGTTCCTGGTCATGGTCCTGACCTCCTCGATGGAGTAGGGCAGGTTGCGGGCCTTAATGGAGTGGTAAAGTCTGGTGACCCCGGGGTGGCAGAGGTCGTTGTGGAGGGTCTGCAGTCTATCAATTTGCGCGTTGGCGCATGTACTTCGTGATAGAGCATCTGGGGGTTCGTTCAGCTTACCAGGCCGGTACAGGATATCATAATCATAGGTGGAGAGCTCGATTCTCCACCTCAAGATCTTGTCGTTCTTGATTTTGCCCCTCAGCTTGTTATTAAACATAAAAGCGACCGAACGCTGGTCGGTGAGGAGGGTAAATCGTTTGCCTGCCAGGTAATGCCTCCAGCGTCGTACTGCCTCCACGATCGCCTGGGCCTCCTTCTCGACCGAAGAGTGTCGGATCTCAGGGCCCTGGAGGGTCCTTGAGAAGAAGGCCACAGGTCTCCCCGCCTGGTTAAGGGTTGCAGCTAGGGCGAAGTCGGATGCATCGCTCTCCACTTGGAAAGGGATAGACTCATCCACCGCGTGCATTGTGGCCTTAGCAATGTCTCCCTTTATGAGGGAGAAGGCTGCGCACGCTTCTGCCGTCAGGGGGAAGGAGGTGGACTTCATGAGGGGTCTGGCTTTGTCCGCATAATTCGGCACCCATTGGGCATAGTAGGCGAAGAGCCCCAGGGTTCTCTTCAGCGCCTTTTGACAGTGGGGGAGGGGAAGCTCCATGAGGGGGCGCATTCTTTCGGGGTCGGGGCCGATGACTCCGTTCTCTACTACGCAGCCGAGGATGGCAAGACGCAAGGTGTTAAACACACATTTCTCCTTATTGTAAGTGAGGTTCAGCCGTTGGGCCGTACAGAGGAATTTCTCCAGATTAACATCGTGGTCCTGCCGGTCGCGGCCGCTGATGGTGACGTTATCTAGATAAGGGAACGTGGCATGCAGCCCGTTCTGGTCAACCATCCGGTCCATCTCCCTTTGGAAAACCGAAACCCCGTTGGTGACGCCGAAGGGAACCCTAAGGAAGTGGTAGAGGCGGCCATTCGCCTCGAAGGCGGTATACTGGCGGTCCTCAGGGCGGATAGGGAGTTGGTGATAGGCCGACTTAAGGTCGATGGTAGAGAATACCCGGTACTGTGCAATCTGATTGACCATATCAGATATGCGGGGCAGGGGGTATGCGTCCAGCTGGGTGTACCGGTTTATGGTTTGGCTGTAGTCGATGACCAGGCGGTTTTTATTGCCGGTCTTAACGACTACGACCTGGGCACGCCAGGGGCTGTTGCTCCTCTTGATGATGCCCTCCTTCAGGAGACGCTGCACCTCAGAGCTAATAAAAGCTCTGTCCCCGGCGCTGTACCGCCTGCTCTTGGTGGCGACGGGTTTACAGTCGCGGGTGAGGTTAGCGAACAGGGAGGGGGGCGGGACCTTGAGGGTGGATAGGCCGCAGGTGGTACGCGGTGGGCGGTTTAAAGGCTGCTGGTTGTCGACTGTGAGTGGGGGGAGGGGTCCACCATATGCCAAAGTGACACTTTGAAGGTGGGATTGGAAGTCCAGCCCTAGTAGGACGGCAGCGCAGAGCTGGGGCAGGACGAGGAGTTTAAGATTTTTATACTCCGTGCCCCTAACCGACAGGGTCACAACACAGTAGCCGCTGATGTCTGTAGAACGGGACCTCGACGCCATCGAGATCCGGTTGCGCGTTGGCCGGACAGTGAGGGAGTAGTGGCTCACCGTGTCTGGATGGATGAAACTCTCCGTGCTTCCGCTGTCGAACAGGCAGGTCGTGGCGTGGCCGTTTACTTTGATGTCCATCATGGACTTGGACAGGTGATGCGGGCGAGCTTGATCCAGTGTGACGGAGGCTAGTGTATGGCTGAGCGAGCTGCTGTAGTCTGCGGGTGAGGTGGTGGTCGGGTCTGGAGACAAGGAGGCGGTCGAGTGTGGTGGACAAAATGGCGGCGCCCACGACGTTGAATAAAATGGCGGAGAAGATGGCCGCCCCCACAACTCACATGAGGCACTGCTGGCGTCGGTGGCCTTGATCAAAGATGGCCGCCCCCACGACTCACAAGAGGGGATACTGGCATCTGTGGCCTTGATGAAAGATGGCCGCCCCCACAACTCGCATGAGGCACTGCTGGCGTCTGTGGCTCTCCCCCTGCAGGCCTTCGCGAAGTGGCCTTTCTTGTGGCAGTCGGAGCAAGTCGCGTTTCTTGCAGGGCAGCGCATCCTCGGGTATTTCGCCTGGCCACAGAAGAAGCAGCCAGCGGCCCGATCGCGGGGCTCCAATGTCGCAGCCGGTACCGGGGGTGGCGGTCCCGATCGGTTCTGGGACGCCGACGCTGAGGTAGGTCCCGGAGTCGGCGGTGCGAGGGGTATTGCGGCCGGGGTCGGGCCCGAGTCCCAGGGTCACGCAGCAGAGTACCTGGAGTACGCCTTGAGGTCCCGATGGGCCACTTCCAGAGAGCGAGCGAGGGCTGCAGTTGTATTCAGGTCGAGGTCCTTTGATTCGAGCAGTCTTTGCCGTGAGTAGTCGGACCGAAGGCCTTTCACGAAGGCATCGCGGATATTCCCTTCAGTATTTTCTGCAGCCGTTACAGCTTTAAAGTCACAGTCCCTGCCGAGTGTTTGTAGCGCCCGTAAAAATTCATCTACAGACTCTCCTGGCTGTTGCGAGCGGGATCTTAGGAGATGTCTGGCATACATAGAATTTACCGGGCTCCGGTACTGCTCTTTCAGCAGGTTGAGGGCGTCCTCATATGTAGCAAGGTCCCGGATGAATGCAAATACTTTAGGGCTCACCTGGGCGGTCAGAACTCTTAGTTTGGATCCCGGAGGCACGCCGGATTCTCCCAGGTAGGATTCGAAACAGCTCAGCCAGTGTTCGAAGTCGAGGGCTGAGTTCGCTGCCTGTGGGTTTAGATCCAGGTACGGCAGTCGGAGGGCTCGCAGCCAGGCCGGCTGTTGTAGCTGGCTGTTTGGCTGGTCGTTTGGCTGCTCCGATCCACTCATTTCAAAACTTAGCCAATAAAATTGATATACCTATCAATTCATCCAATGAAAAGCGACGAGTTAAGATAGTAACTATAGGTTTTTATTGGCTAAATAACAGAGCCCACCCTCGTGGTTGATCGGGTCCAACAAGGAGGAATACCAGCCAGTCAACCACCTTTATACCTGGGCAAGCAGGCGGAGCCATGGGCGGAGTCAGCTGTGGTCAGCCCAGGTATAACAGCGTGACAAGAGGTGACCTTGTGTAGTGATACAACAGTGTAAACAGTGATAACCATAGTGTAACGATATAAACAGTGATAACCATAGTGTAACGATAGTGAACGATAAAAGTGGTTTACCACAAAGAAGCATCAAAAAAATACCTCACAATCAACACCCATAAAGGTCTCTACCAATACAACCGGCTGGTATTCGGGGTAGCATCAGCTCCGGCTATTTGGCAGAGGGCAATGGAACAAGTCCTGCAAGGGATCCCAGGGACCCAGTGTTATTTGGACGACATCCTGGTCACGGGCGAAAATGACAGTGATCACCTTGCCAACCTGGAGCAGGTGCTCACTAGATTGCAGAAATATGGGCTCCGAGCTAACCGCCCCAAATGCGAGTTTTTTAGAAAACAGATCTCGTATTGTGGCCACGTTATCGATAAAGAGGGGTTACATAAGTCCCCAGAGAAGATTGAGGCAGTAGTCAAGGCTACAGCACCGGAAAATGTGTCACAACTGAGGTCGTTCCTCGGGCTGGTAAACTACTACCATAAGTTCTTGCCAAATTTGTCTACAATACTACACCCACTGAACACCCTACTGCAAACTGGGGTGCCATGGAAGTGGAGTGACGAATGTAGACGAGCTTTCCAGAAGAGCAAAACACTAATCACATCGAAAGAGGTATTGGCCCATTACAACCCAGCATTACCAATTCGGTTGGCATGTGATGCGTCACCCTACGGCATTGGAGCGGTGCTGTCGCACAAATTCTCGGACGGCTCAGAGAGGCCAATAGCCTTTGCGTCACGATCACTAACCTCAGCCGAGCGTAACTACGCCCAGATTGACAGGGAGGCCCTCAGCCTAGTGTGGGGAGTGAAAAAGTTCAATCACTATCTGCACGGGCAGAAATTCACCTTGCTGACTGATCACCAGCCTCTTGTCTCCATTTTTAATCCAAAGAAGGGCGTTCCGGTGATGACTGCGCAATGACTACAAAGATGGTCACTTTTTCTAGGGGCGCACCACTATGAGATTGAATATAAGGGCACGAAAGAGCATGGAAATGCTGATGGGCTATCACGCCTGCCACTGCCTACTGCGGAGGAAGCACCAGCAGTGGATCCTGTCGAAATATTCCATTCGACTATAGTTGAATACCTACCGGTAACTAACGCTTGTATCGAAAAGGAAACCTGAAATGACCCGACACTGTCTCGGGTATATGATTTGACGGTGAAGGGATGGCCAGCACATGGCGACTCACTGTTGCCAGCATTCTCGACAAGGAGAGAACAGCTGTCAGTGTGCCAGGGGACCTTGATGTGTGGATCCCGAGTGGTAATTCCACCCAAGTTAAGGGATAGAGTGCTCAATGAGCTTCATGAGGGTCATCTGGGAGGGGTAAAAATGAAAAGCCTAGCCAGGGCTTATGTGTGGTGGCCGGGAATCGATAAACAAATCGAGGACCTGACCAAGAGCTGCTCAGGATGCCAGAAAGTCCAAAATGCACCACCACAGGCCCCTCTACACCCATGGGAGTGGCCCTCATCTCCATGGCAACGGGTGCATATTGATTTTGCTGGTCCATTCATGGACTCAATGTTTTTAATAGCCGTGGATGCGCACTCGAAATGGCCTGAGGTCATCAAAATGTCTTCCACCACCACGGAGAAAACTATTGCAGTCCTACGGACTATTTTTGCCAGGAATGGCTTGCCAGAACAGATTTGCTCCGACAATGGACCACAGTTTGTGTCCGAAGAGTTCCGGAGGTTCTTGAAAAAGAATGGGGTAAGGCATTACACATCTGCCCCGTATCATCCAGCCACAAATGGATTGGCTGAGAGGTTCGTACAAACCTTTAAGAAGGCAATAAAGGCTATGTACAATGACAACATTCCGCTGCAGCAAAAGGCGGACAATTTCCTGTTCGCCTACCGGAATGCAACACATGCAGTCACCAACCAGGCCCCAGCCATGATGTTCTTTAACCGAAGGTTAAGATCTCGCCTGGATTTGCTCAGACCAAACGTACGAAGAGATGTTGAGAGTAAGCAATTCCAGCACATCCATGAGAAGCCAACAAGGAGCTTCAATGTAGGGCAGCCAGTCTTGGCCCGCGACTACCGAACAGAAAAATGGCAGCCAGGAACGATATGCACACGGCAGGGCCCACTAATGTACACAGTGGACGTTGGGGAGAGCATCATGAGACGCCATGCTGACCAGATCCTAGAGTCACAGGAACAAGTCAACCCCATGCCTCGCCCATACATACCTGGTGATGAACCCGACGTACAGGTCGCATCTACCCCAGAAACAGTAGCATCGGAAGCTGATGAACCAACCGACGACAGGGGGCCAGAATCGCCTCCGCACCAAGAGCAAGACACTCGGAAAAGGCGCTATCCAGAAAGGATCAGGAAGCCTCCCCAAAGACTGAATATATAAATAGACTATTTTCAGCTAATGTTGCATGTTAAAAGTGTTAATTGTAATTAGTTTGATATTTAATTGTTAAATGAGTGTTATGGTACTGTTAATCTAAAAGGGGAGGAATTGTAATGTATATACCTTTAAGGGGGGAACTATCTTTTACAGCTCATGTATACTGCAGTACCGGCAGTGACCACACCTGTATATAGCCCTGAGTAGTGATCTGTACAGATCAGTTCCAGTGTGAGCCACGTTTAGTAAACACCTGTTGTACCGTTCTCCTGCAGCACACCTTATTATACACGGACGCAACAAGAGAGAGAGAGCCTTCTGGAGAGATTCAACGTTGTGTGAAGGAGTTTTGGGTACTGAGCAGCACTTTGCAGGTTCATTTTGATTTGACCTTCCTTGCATCGATTTCGAAGAGACTATGGGGGCTGCACTCTGAGTTCTTTCCCTGGGCCTCTCCATTGTTCTTTCCAGCAGATTTGATATACCGGTCTCTCCAGGCCAAGATTCAAGGCTGCAATGAGCAGGGTGTGGATGGATAGCAAGATCGACCCTCCCCTTTAAGAACTGTCCGGCGCCAATGTGTATGTGTTCCATTATTGACTGAAATCACATGAGCTTCACCAGCTCTCTGAGGCCAATCACCTCCAGGGGCGATAGAAGCCAAGTTTGCAGTCAGTGGCGATAATTAGCACCAGGCGCTAAACTTTGTGCCCAGCCAATAATTGCGCCCCAAACAGGGCGATACCGAATTTCTCCCCCTATATCCCTTTGCAGCCTCTTTATGTCCTCCTCACAGCTTACTATGGGAATCTTTGCTCATACAGGAAGAATTATTCTGGTTCTGGATGCCTTCTACAGGCCATCCTGCAAGAGATGGTAAAACTCTGTGAATGCCTCTCTGAGGAAGTGGAAGTAGCAAAGAAATGGCCAGGTTTATATGGAGGGGACAGCAGAGCTGATTCTGTACTCTTGCTATCCCAATAGGGAGTGGCACTCACAGCGAGCATGATGTGGGTAATCATGGGCACACAGCCTATGATTTCGTGTGGTGCAATGCCTGCTGGGAGCATTGAATCGGCCCTTATTAATGCGAGTCTCGGGGTAGTGAGTGGTGCAGACAGGTGTCAATGCATCGTCTTCCTCATGTAAATCATGCAGCGCTATAGGACACCAAAGCAATTCCTGTCCTCGCCACCTTGTTCGGTGCCATTTCAATGGTAGAAACAGCCAAGGATAAAAAAGGACAGCATTGGCAGAATAAAACCTCCAAAAAAGCAAAAAGGACAGAATACCCAGCAAAAATGAAGAACGATTGGAATGAAACAGAGTCCAGGTTCTCCTCTGCCAGTAAGGGATTTCTCAGTAGATTCACTGTGGCCATGGATACAGAGGAAAAGCCCTGTTCTCCTAAGAGCCATCAGCAGAGTGTTCCTTTCCCTTCAGATAATGCAGGCACCATGGACTTCCACACTCTAGGGGACCCTGATACCCTATCAAAGCTCTGCGTCTTCTCCAGCTGACGCCGCCTTCCCACAGCAAAAGTGATGAAGTTGTTGTCCGTTTCGAACATGGCCACACAGCCACTCGTCCTCACTGGCCTGCAGACTGTCTGAGGTGGCAGATGCTTTCAGGCTCGGGTGGCGTATGCAGATCATTGTGCAGATGGCACAAGCATGTCTTGCAAAGTGGGGGCGGTGAAGGCAGGCCGTGTGCTGGCACAGGTCCTGGGGCAGCGATGGGTATGGCCAAAAACATCTGCGGAGTCGTTGTACCTGCATTGATTTCCTCATAAACTCCTCTTCCTCATTTCAATTATGTTCAGAACGCCTCCCCCCCCCCTCCAGAGGAACACCCTTCCTTACCTCATTGTAAAGCGCCACACCAAAGCCAATGGTGCACAAGCATAATAACATTGGGGGGAAAATGTGAGAAAGGGGAGACTACCCAGCAAAACCAACAGATGCATGGAGCACAATGCAGCAAAGGGTATGGGGAAAAGACAAAAAAAAAAGCTTTCTGTCTTGCTTTAAGAGGCCAACTTCCGAGCGCCCAGCTTTTTTTATAGGTGGTGCCTCTTCAACCTCATAAAATTCCACATTACAATGCAATTTCAGTATGTTAATAAGGGTGCGTAGCATCAATTGACCTGCGTCTGAACTCACCCAGTTCAAACTTACCAGGGCTGATTCCCCATGGAGCACATCGGGAATCGGGCAGGTAAGCCTGTGCACCAGCATCGCTGCACTCCCAATCTCGTTATCGTAAAATTGTTAAGATTTCTTACAAGCTGCACTTAAAGCATGTGCAAGTCTCATTAGATTTAATGCAAATTGAGTTTAATAGGTGCCAAGCTAAATTCCCTGTGTTATCCTAGCTGCTCCCTCTTTATGCTCTGCTCACCCATATATAATGGGCGCCTTTTGCATGTTGGACTGTGCTGACCTGTTGCAATGCCCTACTGCTGTTTCTACATTATTTTATTTGCAATATTTTTTTTTCTGCTGGTTACTGCTGAATTTCTTGCAATGTAGAACTCATTTTGCAAATAACATAGTACCAGTTTCATACAGGAGAAGACATCTGGTCCATCTAGTCCACCTCACCACAGTATTCCCTTGGTACATTTCTAATAACCCTGAATCCCATTTGTTGACAAGAACCTGTCTAGTACCTTCTTGAAACCCATTAGGATTTCATGTTCCACCACCTGGTAATCTATTCCGCATACTTACCACCTTTTTAGTAAAAAATAGTACACCTGCATTTCCTATTTTCTTTTGTTGTCATTCATTTGTAAATATGAGCCCTAGTGCTTAAAGTCGGGACACAGCTTTACTTGGATCCAATTTGTCCAAAACTTTCATAATTTTAAATGCTACTTGTAATGATATCAGCAAATAGAGATGGTATTTGCCTGTTTGATTATGATGCCTTATCAGCATGTTTGCATGTATTGATTGCTTGTGCCTGACCAGCAGAGGGCATGTGACCGAGACAAGCAAGGGAGTCTAGTTTAGTTTCAGTTTCGTTCTAGATGCATCGCTAGCATGATGTCTCCTGTAAATGCTGTATAAAGAGTTGAACAGACTTTAGATTAAAAGACATTCTCTTTCATAAATGTCTCGTCATTGAACCCACAAAGAAATCAATACATGGTGTCAGAAGTGATTGAAAGAGATGAAGAGGAAAAATCTGAAGTTAAATCAGCTCTCCACAGATTAGCAAGCCAAAAGAGAACATCGTTACTTACCATTAGAGAATAGCTAACGAAGTGAAAAATGGAAGGTTTACTCCCACCGGCGACGCTTCAGTTGACAGGTAATGTGGCTGAAAATTGGAGAAGGTTCAAACAACGTGTGGGGTTGTATTTATCAGCAATCGGAGCTGACGAGAAAAGTAATAAAAGGAAATCGTCACTGTTCTTACATGTCATGGGTGATGAAGCGCTGGAGGTGTATAATAACTTCACATTCGCTGCTAATGGAGACAAAATGAAGCTAGATAAAATAATGGAACAGTTTGAGGCCTACTGCATACCTAAACGTAACGTGACGTTTGAGAGGCACGGATTTTTCACATGTGTACAGAAAACGGGAGAGACTATTGATCAGTGTGTGACTGAACTAAGAAACCGAAGCAAATCGTGTGAATTTGTGGGACTGACAGACTCGCTGATAAAAGACAGACTGGTGTGTGGTATTCCAGATAATGGTCTAAGGGAAAGACTGCTAAGAGAGCAAGATCTAGACCTGGGAAAAGCCATAGCACTGTGTAGGGCTACAGAGACTGTGAAGTTGCAGGCAAAGGAGCTGTTCAGTGACAATAGCTGCAACGTGGATGCAGTGAGAAAGAACGGATACAAACCGTTTAACAGAAAAGAGCATGAGAGGTGATGTACTGGCCACGAATCAACCAAGATGTGACAAATGAGGTGTCAAACTGCACAATATGCCTGAAATATCGAGCAAGCAATCCGGTAGAACCACTAAAGCCACACCCAGCGCCAGACAGACCTTACCAGAAGGTAGGCGCTGACCTATTCGTATGTCAAGGGAAGGACTATCTTGTAGTCACAGACTACTACTCCCTGTATCCAGAGGTTTGTAGACTGTACACCACCACTGCAGATGCTGTGATAACATGTATGAAAGCCATATTCTCCAGACATGGCGTGGCAAGCGAGGTCTTCACAGACAACGGACCCCAGTTTTACAATGCAAGTTTCCGACACTTTGCCAAAGAGTGGGACTTTGTCCACACAACGTCAAGTCCTCACTTTCCACAGTCCAATGGTCTAGTGGAAAAATCGGTCCAGACAGTGAAAAGACTGATGTACAAGGCAAAAGACAGTGGAACTGACTTCTACCAGAGCATGCTTGTATACCGCACAACACCGCTCGAGTGTGGTATGTCACCAGCCCAACTCCTGATGGGACGTCGGCTAAGGTCAAACCTACCCATCCCGGAGAACCTCCTGAAAACAAAAGAGGGGGAGAAAGTGAGGAAGTTCAAAGAACAACAGAAAGAAAAGCAAAAGTACTACTATGACAGAGGAACACAAAACCTACCTGAACTCCACACTGGTGACCAAGTAAGGTTGAAAGACAAAACAAACACATGGACTCAGAAGGGAACTGTCCTGAGTGAAGTTCAACCAAGATCATACACCATTCAGACAGATGAGGGTGCTGTTCTGAGAAGAAATTGTTGAGATCTTCTCATGGGACCAGCCACAGCAGGTCAAGAGACTGATACTGTTGAACAACCTGATCACACAGCTGAGAACCAATCATCTGAGGCAACAACTCAGATTCAAGGACAATCAAACAGAAAATCCTCAAGACACGTGAAGCCTCCTGAGAGACTCATTGAGCAAATTTAAGGACTATTGTTATAGAAGGAAGTAATGTTATCTTATTCTTTCTTCAAGTTCTAGTGTATTGACATATTTCATGTGAACACACAAAGCAAGGTTAAAAAACCTTGACCATGATAATGATAATGTAAGTTCATTAAGTGTTACAGTTAAAATGCAGATTAATACAAAGAAAACATGTTGTTAGTTAAAAGTAAAATACTTCTGTTTTAAGAAAAGGAGATGTAATGATATCAGCAAATAGAGATGGTATTTGCCTGTTTGATTATGATGCCTTATCAGCATGTTTGCATGTATTGATTGCTTGTGCCTGACCAGCAGAGGGCATGTGACCGAGACAAGCAAGGGAGTCTAGTTTAGTTTCAGTTTCATTCTAGATGCATCGCTAGCATGATGTCTCCTGTAAATGCTGTATAAAGAGTTGAACAGACTTTAGGTTAAAAGACATTCTCTTTCATAAATGTCTCGTCATTGAACCCACAAAGAAATCAATACACTACTATCATGTCCCCTCTCAATCTTCTCTTTACAAGAGACAAAAGAACCAGAATAGTCAATCTTTCCTCATATGTCATTCCTCAAGTTCTAGGGTCAACTGTGTAGCCCTTCTCTGTAGTCACTCCAATATACAAAGCCCTGGGTTTCTCTTAATTGTTTTTATGGGATGTGGGTGTTGCTGGCAAGGCCAGCATTTATTGCCCATCTCTAATTGCCCTTGAGAAAGTGGTGGTGCGCTGCCTTCTTGAACCGCTGCAGTCCGTGTGATGAAGGTACTCCCACAGTACTGTTAGGGAGGGAGTTCCAGGATATTGACCTAGTGACAATGAAGGATCAGCGATATACTTCTAAGTCAGGATGATGTGTGACTTGGAGGGGAACTTGGAGATGGTGGTGTTCCCATGCGTCTGCTGCCTTCTAGGTGGAAGAGGTCGCGGGTTTGGGAGGTGCTGCCAAAGAAGCCTTGGCGAGTTGCTGCAATGCATCTTATAGATGGTACACACTGCAGCCACGGTACGTCGGTGGTGGAGGGGGTGTCAATCAAGCGGGCTGCTTTGTCCTGCATGGTGTCAAGCTTCTTGAGTGTTGTTGGAGCTGCACTCACCCAGGCAAGTGGAGAGTATTCCATCACACTCCTTACTTGTGCCTTGGAGATGGTAGAAAGGCTTTGGGGAGTCAGGAGGTGAGACACTCACCACAGAATACCTAGCATCTGACCTGCTCTTGCTGCCACAGTATTTATGTGGCTGGTCCAGTTAAGTTTCTGGTCAATGGTGACCCCCCAGGATGTTGATGGTGGGGGATTCGGCGATGGTAATGCCATTGAATGTCAAGGGGCAATGTTTAGACTCTCGCTTGTTGGAGATAGTCATTGCCTGGCAATTCTGTGGTGCGAATGTTACCTACCACTTATCAGCTCAAACCTGAACGTCGTCCAGGTCTTGTTGCATGCGGGCATGGACTGCTTCATTATCTGACGAGTTGTGAATGGCACTGAACACTGTGCAGTCATCAGCGAACATCCCCATTTCTGACCTTATGTTGCAGGGAAGGTCATTGGTGAAGCAGCTGAAAATGGTTGGGCCTAGGACACTGCCCTGAGGAACTCCTGCAGCAATGTCCTGGGGCTGTGATGATTGACCTTCAATCACCACAACCATCTTACAAAAGCAAAATACTGCAGATGCTGGAAATCTGAAATAAAAACAGAAAATGCTGGAAATACTCATCAGGTCAGGCAGCATTTGTGGAGAGAGAAACAGAGTTAACATTTCAGGTCGATGACCCTTCGTCAGAGCTTGAAAAAGCTGGAGATCGAACTGAATTTTAAGCAAGTGCAGGGGCAGGGAAAGGGGGGAGGGGAGGAAAGAACAAAGGGGAAGGTCTGTGATAGGATGGAAGGCAGGAGAGATTGAGAGACATTAAGAGATGGTGCAAGGCAAAAGGAGATGGTAATGGGACAAGTTAAGAAACAAAAGAGGCTCCACAACCATCTTCCTTTGTGCAAGGTATGACTCCAGCCAGTGGAGAGTTTTCCCCCTGATTCCCATTGACTTCAGTTTTACTAGGGCTCCTTCATGCTACACTTGGTCAAATGCTGCCTTGATGTCAAGGGCAGTCACTCTCACCTCACCTCTGGAATTCAGCTCCTTTGTCCATGTTTGGACCAAGGCTATAGTGAGGTCAGCAGCCGAGTGGTCTTGGCGGAACCCAAACTGAGCATCAGTGAGCAGGTTATTGGTGAGTAAGTGCCGCTTGATAGCACTGTCGATGACACCTTCCATCACTTTGCTGATGATTGAGTGTAGACTGATGGAGCAGTAATGGCTGGATTGGATTTGTCCTGCTTTTTGTGGACAGGACATACCTAGGCAGTTTTCCACATTGTCGGGTAGATGCCAGTGTTGGAGCTGTACTGGAACAGCTTGGCTAGAGGCGCGGCTAGTTCTGGAGCACAAGTCTTCAGCAAATTAGCCGGGATGTTGTCGGGGTCCATAGCCTTTGCTGTATCCAGTGGGCTCAGCCATTTCTTGATATCATGTGGAGTGAATCGAATTGGCTAAAGACTGGTTTCTGCGATGGTGGGGACATCAGGAGGAGGAGGCTGATATGGATCATCCACTCTGCACTTCTGGCTGAAGATGTTTGTAAACGGCAGTTGATGCTCGATCAATTGTTAATTTTAAATCTGAGGTTGATAGATTTTTGTTAACTAAAGGTATTAAGGGACATGGGGCAAAGGCCCCATGGAGTTAGGTCGCAGATCAGCCATGATCTCATTGAATGGCAGAACAGGCTCGAGGGGTTAAATGGCCAACTCCTGTTCCTATGTTCCTATGTTCCTAACTGAATATCCTTTTTGAAATACGGAGACCAAAACTGCATGCAGTAGTCCAGATATGGTCTCACCTGAGCCCAATACGTCTTAAAATGATCTCTCAGGATTTATATGTTATACCCCGTACTATGCATCCCAACAATCTGTTGTTTTTATCAGATGGGGAACATTGAGGTGACCTGTCCACTAAAACCCCAAGATTTCTCTCCTGCTGAAACACCTCAAATACTAATATCTCCTTATGTGGCTTGGTGTCAACCTTTGTCTGATTACACTCCTGTGATGCACCTTGGGACTTTTTACTACGTTAAAGGCGCTGTATAAATGCAAGTTGTTGCAGTTGTTGTTATATCTCTAATGTATCAGGGATCTTACTGGACATAACTATTGTGTTATAGTCCCACGCCATAACCTACATTACATAGATTTTTGTTCAATAATGGATTGTTAATATGGACGTTAATTAACTAATTTGTATGCAAGCTTACAGCAGTCATTTAGCTTTATATTCCTCACTCTTCCTTCAAGAACCTCCTAATAATACCATCTCTTTGACCATGCCTCCATTCCCCACCCCCAATCTGTCATGTCTTCCTATTTGGTGTTCTCCCTCCCTCTTGTAAATCACTCCAAAACATTTTTCAATTTGGGAGTTGAGGGTTATAACAATGCAAGACATTGTTGCTTTGTGTTGAAAAATATTTCATTTTTCAGGACCACTTAGCATGTTAGTGACATTACTGAGAGGGTGCAGAACATTTTGAGGAGGGAAGGGGAACAGCCAGAAGTTGTGGTCCATGTGGGAACCAATGACATAGGAAGGAAAGGGGTTGCGGTCCTTTAGTCAGAGTTTGAGGAGCTTGGGAGGAAATTAAATAGCATGACCTCAAAGGCAGTAATCTCCCAGTGCTACGCGCTAGTGAGTGTAGGAATAGTAGGATAAGACAGGTTAACGTGTGGCTGGAGAAATGGTGCAGGAGAGAGGACTTCAGATTCTTGGGGCATTGAGACCATTTCTGGGACAGGAGGGACCTGTTCAAGGTGGATGGGTTGCACCTCAACAGAGCTGGGACTCATGTCCTCATGGCAAGGTTCATTCGTGCAGTGGGGGATGGTTTAAACTAATTTGGCAGGGGGTGTACACCAGGATGATACATTAGAAAGGTGAAACAGGTTCACAAATGACTGGGAGAGGCAATAATAAAGAATAGTTCAAAAATAGGAGGGTTCAAACAGGGAACACATGTGAGGCAGTCTAAGATGGGTTTGGAGCGCATGTGCGTAAATGCACATAGCGTGGTAAACAAGGTTGGTGAGCTGCAGGCACAAGTCGCACATGATATAGTGTCAATAACAGTGACATGGCTCAAAGAAGGGGCGGACTGGGAGCTTAATATTCATGGCTACAGGATATTCAGGAAAGATAGGGAAGGAAAGAAAAGGAGCGGGTTGGCAGTGTTGATCAAAGGAACTATTATAGCACTGGAGAGGGATGATATAGTTTAGGGGTCAAAGACAGAATCTACTTGGTTAGAATTAAGGAACAATAGAATAGCTATTATGCTACTGGGTGTATACTATAGGCCACCAAATAGTGGGAAGGAGATAGAGGAGCAAATTTGTAGGCAAATTACAGAAAGATACAAGAACTACAAAATAGTAATAATGGGGTCTTCAATTATCCTAATATAGACTGGTATAGTAACAAAGTAAAGGGCAAAGAGGGGGAGGAATTTCTGAACTGTGTACAAGTTTCTTGATCAGTGTGTTTCCAACACAACAAGGAAGAAAGCAGTGTTGGATCTAGTTCTGGGGAATGAAGTAGGCTAAATGGAGCATGTTTCAGTGGGGAAAATTTGGGGAACAGTCCCTTAGCAGAGGGGTCAAAAACCAGGGGGCACAGATTTAAAGTAATTAGTGGAAGATTTAGAGGAGATTTGAGGGGAAATGTCTTCACCCAGAGGGTTGTGGGGGTCTGGAACTCACTGCCTGAAAGGGTGGTAGAGGCAGGAACCCTAACCACATTTAAAAAGTACAGTAAACTCTTTCGTATCCGACACCTCCGGGACCGGGATGGTGCCGGTTGATTAAAAATTCTGGATATCGGAGAGGTATACCTACCGAGGTACGAGAGCCCCATTACACAGCAACAGGTGCAGGAACCCCAGTTACACGGCCACAGGTACTGGAGCCCCGGTTACACGGCCACAGATCCAGGAGTCCCGGTTACACAGCCACAAGTGCTGGAGCCCCGGTTGCACAGCCACAGGTACAGGAGCCTTGGTTACACGACCACATATGCAGGAGTCCCAGTTACACGGCCACAGGTACAGGGGACCCGGTTACACGGCCACAGGTACAGGGGACCCGGTTACATGGCCACAGGTATAGGGGACCCGGTTACACAACCAGAGGTGCAGGAGCCATGGTTACACGGCAAAAGGTACGAGAACCCCGGTTACACAGCCACAAATATACAGTAAAACTTACCTTTGGGTTCCTGAACCTACTCCTGAATTTTGCCGGTTATTAGCGAATTCCAGATAATTAGGTGCCGTTTAAATGAGAGTTTACTGTACAGGAGACTTTGGTTTATCCGGAGGTTGTATGTCCGGAAACCTCGATCTACCGGCAGAAATCAGGAGCCGTTTTGTTAGGTTTTTTTTCTTCTCGTGGCTTTTTTTTCAACAGTCAGGCTCTGGAAAGTCTCTCTGAAGCTGTTGCTAAGCTACAGAGACACTTCCAAGGTACGGGCCGACTGTTTAGAAGCTGTTGCTAAGCCGAATGGCCTACTCCTGTTCCTATCTCTATGTTTCTATGTTGTTAGATACGGAGATGAAAACCTCCGTATGCTTCAACATTAACGCTGGTATGTCCGGCAGTTTTGATAGATCGGCAACAGCTCGGTCCCGTCGGTGCCGGATATAACAAAGTTTCCTGTACTTGGATGTGCACTTGGGATGCTCTAACCTGCAGGGCTACAGACCAAGAGCTGGGAAGTGGGATTAGGCTGGATAGCTCTTTGTTGGCCGGCGCGGACAGGATGGGCCGAAATGGCATCCTTCCGTGCTGTAACTTTCTATGATTCTATGATTTTGTGATCATAATATTAGTAGGTTTTGAATACAGTTACAGTGTCTGACACACCAGTGCAGTACTGAGGGAGTGCTACACTGTTGGAGGTGCCGTCTTTTGGATGAGACGTTAAACCAAGGCCCCGTGTACCCTCTCAGGTGAACGTAAAATATCCTATGGCACTATTTTGAAGAAGAGCAGAGGAGTTATCCCTGGCCAATATTTATCCCTCACTTAACATCACTAAAACAGATTATCTGGTCATTATCACATTTCTGTTTGTGGGACCTTGCTGTGCGCAAATTGACTGCCATGTTTCTTACATTACAACAGTGAGTGCACTTCAAAAAAAGTACTTAATTGGCTATAAAGCACTTTGGGACGTCCGGTGGTCGTGAAAAGTGTTATATCAATTCAAGTCTTTCTTTCTTACATAGAAACATTGAAACATAGAAGATAGGAGCAGGAGTAGGCCATTCAGCCCCTCAAGCCTGCTCCGCCATTCAACGAGATCATGGCTGATCATCCAAATTCAGTACCCTGTCCCTGCTTTCTCCCCATATCCCTTGATCCCTTTAGCCTTAAGAAATATATCCAACTCCTTCTTCAATATATTTAATGAATTGGCCTCCACTGCCTTCTGTGGTAGAGAATTCCACAGGTTCACCACTCTCTGGGTGAAGAAATTCCTCCTCATCTCTGTCCTAAATGGCTTACCCCTTATCCTTAGACTGTGACCCCTGGTTCTGGACTCCCCGACCATCGGGATCATCCTTCCTGCATCTAGTCTGTCTAGTCCTGTTAGAATTTTATAAGTTTCAATCAGATCCCCTCTCATTCTTCTAAACTCCAGCGAGTATAAGCCCAATCGACCCAATCTCTCCTCATACGTCATTCCTGCCATCCCAGGTATCAGCCTGGTGAATCTTCGCTGTGCTCCCTCCATGGCAAGAACATCCTTCCTCAGATAAGGCGACCAAAACTGCACACAGTACTCAAGGTGTGGTCTCACCAAGTCCCTGTACAACTGCAGCAAGACATCCTTGTTCCTGTACTCGAACCCTCTTGCTACGAAGGCCAACATACAATTTGCCTTCTTAACCACCTGCTGCACCTGCATGCTTACCTTCAGCGACTGGTGCACAAGGACACCCAGGTCTCTTTGCACTTCCCCTTCTCCCAATCTATTGCCATTCAGATAATAATCTGCCTTCCTTTTTTTGATACCAAAGTGGATAACCTCACATTTATCCACATTATATTGCATCTGCCATGCTTCTGCCCAATCACCCAACCTGTCCAAATCATACTGGAGTTTCTCGGCATCCTCCTCACAGCACACACGCCCACCCAGCTTTGTGTCGTCTGCAAACTTGGGGATATTACATCTAGTTCCCTCATCTAGATTATTAATATATATTGTGAATAGCTAGGATCCTAGGACTGATCCCTGCGGTACCCCACTAGTCACTGCCTGCCACTCGGAAAAAGACCCGTTTATTCCAACTCTTTACTTTCTGTCTGCCAACCAGTTCTCTATCCAAGTCAGTACCTTGCCCCCAATCCCATGTGCCTTAACTTTACACGCTAATCTCTTATGCGGGACCTTATCGAAAGCCTTCTGAAAGTCCAAATACACCACATCCACTGGTTCTCCCTTATCTATTTTACCAGTTACATCCTCAAAAAATTCCAGTAGATTAGTCAAGCACGATTTACCTTTTGTAAATCCATGTTGACTTTGTCCGATCCTGTCACTGTTTTCCAAGTGCTCTGCTATTACATCTTTTATAATGGACTCTAGCATTTTCCCCACTACCGATGTCAGGCTTACCAGTCCATAATTCCCCGTTTTCTCTCTACCACCTTTTTTGAATAGTGGGGTAACATTTGCTACCCGCCAATCCATGGGAACTGTTCCAGAGTCTATCGAATTTTGGAAGATGACCAGCAATGCATCTATTATTTCTAGGGCCACTTCCTTAAGTACCCTAGGATGTAGATTATCAGGCCCTGGGGATTTATCAGCCTTCAATCCTGTCAATTTCCCCAACACCATTTCCCTACAAATACTGATTTCATTCAGTTCCTCCCTCTCATTAGACCCTATGTTCCCCGACATCTCTGGGAGGTTATTTGTGTCCTCCTTCGTGAAGACAGAACCAAAGTATGTATTTAATTGGTCTGCCATTTCTTCCCCATTATAAATTCCCCTGATTCTGACTGCAAGGGACCTACGCTTGACTTCACCAATCTTTTTCTCTTCACATATCTATAAAAACTTTTACAGTTTCTTTCTTCTTTCTTTCTAACAGTTATTACATAGAATTACATAGAATATACATCACAGAAACAGGCCATTTGTCCCAACCAGTCTATGCTGTCGTTTATGCTCCATTCGAGACTCCTCCCATTTTTCCTCATCTAACTCTATCAGCATAACCCTCTATTCCCTTCTCCCTCATCTGCTTATCTACCTGCCCCTTAAATGCATCTATACTATTCACTTCAACCACTCCCTGTGGTAGCAGGTTCCACATTCGCACCACTCTCTGGGTAAAGAAGTTTCTTCCGAATTCCATATTGGATTTCTTGGTGACTACTTTATATTGATGGCCTTTAGCTTTGCTCTTCCCCATAAGTGGAAACATTCTCTCTGTATCCACTCTATCAAAACCTTTCATAATTTTAAAGACCTCTATTAGGTCACCCCTCAGCCTTCTCTTTTCAAGAGAAAAGAGGCCCAGCCCGTTCATCCTTTTCTGATAGGTATAAGCTTGCATTTCTGGTATTATCCTTGTAAATATTTTTTGCACCCTCTCTAGTGCCTCTATATCATTTTTATAATATGGCGATCAGAATTGTACACCGTAATCCAAATGTGGTCTAACCAAGGTTTGATACAGGTTTAGCATAACTTCTCTACTTTTCAATTCTATCCCTCTAGAAATAAAACCTAGTGCTTGGTTTGCTTATTTTATCGCCTTATTAACCTGCATCGCTACTTTTAGTGATTTGTGTATTTGTACTCCGAGATCCCTTTGCTCCTCTACCCCATTTAGATTCTTATTTTCCAAGTAATATGTGACCTCCTTATTTTTCTTACCAAAATGTAATACCTCACATTTAACTGTGTTGAAATTAATTTGCCAATTATATGCCCATTCTGCAAGTTTATTCATGTCTTCTTGTAATGTGTTGCTGTCCTCCTCAATGTTGACTATCCGCCCCACCCCACAATTTGGTGTCATCCATAAATTTAGAAATTGTGTTTTTGATTCCAAAGTCTAAATCATTAATATAAATTGTGAACAGCATGGTCCCAGCACTGATCCTTGTGGGACCCCACTTTTCACCTTCTGTCACTCTGAATAGCTACCCTTTACCCCTACTCTCTGCTTCCTGTCTTGAAGCCAGCTAGTTATCTATTCTGCTACTTGTCCCCTGACTCTGCATTCTCTGAACTTATTCATCAGTCTATTATGTGGAACCTTCTCGAAGACCTTTTGGAAATCTAGATAAATTACATCTACTGCATTACCCTTGTCTACTCTCTCTGTTACCTCTTCAAAGAATTCAATGAGGTTGGTCAGCAAGACTTTTACTTTTGAAATCCATGCTGTCTATTCATTATTATATTTTTGGTTTCTAGATGTTCTTCTATTGTCTCCAATGGTAGGGATTCTATTACTTTTCCTACCACCAATGTTAAGCTGACTGGTCTATAGTTCCCTGGACATGTTCTATCTCCCTTCTTAAATATAGGTTTTATGTTAGCTCTCCGCCAGTCCTCTGGTACTACACCTTTTTCTAAAGAACTATTAAATATGTTTAATAGTGCCTCTGCTATCTCTTCCCTATATTCTTTTAAAATGTGTGGATGTAATCCATCTAGACTAGGGGTTTTACCCTCTTTGAGTTTGGTTAGTTTATTTAATATTTCTCCTCTTTTTATTTTAAATACGGTTATATAATTTTTAATCTTATCTTTTGATGTCATGTCCACCTGACCTGTCTCCCTGGTAAATACTGAAGCAAGGTAATTATTTAATATTTCTGCCATTTCACCATTGCTGCCTGTGATTTTATCCTGATCATCCCTTAGTGGCCCTATTCCCATCCTGACTTTCCTTTTTTTATTTATGTGCCAGTAGAATATTTTACTATTTTGTTTTATGTTCCTTGATAATTTAATTTCATAGTTCCTCTTTGCCGCCCTAATTGTTTTTTTCACTTCTCTCCTAATCTCTTCGTATTCTCCCTTGCCCTGCTGTCTATATACTTAATGTAGGCCTCTTTCCTTACCCTCAATTTTTCCCTTATGTCTTTATTCATCCATGGTGTCTCATTAGTGTTTAGTTTGTTCTTGTTTTTTAGCAGAATTTATTTTTCTTGGACTCTGTTTTAGCTGTTTCCCTTCGCTGTTCAACATCATTGTTATGGAAAAAGACAAGGAACAATCAAGCATAAAAATACTTAACTGGGGGAGGGCTAACTTCAGTGAACTGAAAGAAATCAAGCCCAGATGGATTGGAATGAAAAATTAGTAGGCAAAACAGTAATTAAATAATGGGAAGCTTTCAAAGAGGAGATGGTTCGGGTACAGAATACATACATTCCCATGAGGGGAAAAGGAAGGGCACCCAGAGCTAGAGCTCCATGGATGACTAAAGATATAGTGATTAAAATGAAACAGAAAAAGGAGGCTTATGATAAATGTCTGGTTCATAATTCAGTAGAAAACCAAGCTGAATATAGAAAATACACAGGAGATCTATAAAAGGGAATAAGAAGGGCAAAGAGAGTATAAGAATAGATTGGCGGCTAACATAAAAGGGAACTCAAAAGTCTTTTAAAAACATATAAATAGTAAAAGGGTAGTCAAAGGAAGGATGGGGCCGATTAAGGAGATATCAAAAAGGAGATATTCTTGTGGAGCCAGCTGAGGTACTAAATGAATACTTTGCACCTGTCTTCACTAGAGAAGAGGATGCTGCCAGTGTAGCAGTAAAGGAGGAAGTGGTAGTGATATTCGATAGGATAAAAATGAGGTACTTAAAAGGTTGGCAGTCCTCATGATCTTCACCGCACGTCAATTACAAGAGAAATGCAGGGAACAGCACCAACCGCTGTACATGGCCTTCTTTGATCTCACAAAGGCCTTCAACACTGTCAATCATGAGGGATTACAGAGTGTCCTCCTCAAATTCGACTGCCCTCAAAAGTTTGTCACCATCCTCCGCCTGCTTCACAATGACATGCAAGCCATGGTCCTGATCAACGGTTCCACCACAGACCTAATTCATGTACGGACCGGGGTCAAGCAAGGCTGTGTCATCGCACCAACGCTCTTCTCGATCTTCCTTGCTGCAATACTCCAGCTCACCCTCAGTAAGCTCCCCACTGGAGTGGAGCTAATTTACAGAACAAACGGGAAATTGTTCAACCTCTGTCGCCTCCGGTCCAGATCCAAGGTCATCCCATCCTCTGTCGTTGAATTACAGTATGCTGACGATGCTTGCGTCTGCACTCACTCGGAGGTCAAACTCCAAACCATCGTCAACACCTTCACTGAAGCGTATGAGAGCATGGGCCTTACACTAATCATCCGTAAGACAAAGGTCCTCTACCAACCTGCCCCCGCCACACAGTACTGCCCCCCCCCCCCTGCGATTATCAAAGTCCACGACAAGGCCTTGGACAATGTGGACCACTTTCCATACCTCAGGAGCCTATTGTCAACAAGGGCAGACGTTGATGACGAAGTCCAACACCGTCTTCAGTGTGCCAGTGCAGCCTTCGGTCGCCTGAGGAAGAGAGTGTTTGAAGACCAGGACCTCAAACCCAGCACTAAGCTCAAGGTCTACAAAGCAGCAGTGATACCCGCCCTGCTGTATGCCTCAGAGACATGGACCATGTACAGCAGGCACCTCAAAGCACTGGAGAGGTACCACCAACGTTGCCTCCGCAAGGTCCTGCAAATCCATTGGCAGGATAGGCGCACCAACGTCAGTGTTCTCGCTCAGGCCAACATCCCCAGCATCGAAGCTTTGACCACGCTCGATCAGCTCCAATGGATGGGTCACATTGTCCGCATGCCCGATACGAGACTCGCAAAACAAGCGCTCCACTCGGAGCTCCAGCACGGCAAGAGAGCCCCAGGTGGGCAGAGGAAATGCTTCAAGGACACCCTCAAAGCCTCCTTGAAAAAGTGCAACATCCCCACCGACACCTGGGAATCCCTGGCCCAAGACCGCACAAAGTGGAGGAGAAGCATCCAGGAAGGCGCCGAACACCTCAAGTCTCTTCGCCGGGAGCAAGCAGAAGCCAAGCGCAAACAGCGCAAGGAGCGCACGTCAACCCAAGCACCCCACCCACCCGCCCCTTCAACACCGTCTGCCCCACCTGTGACAGAGACTGTAGGTCCCACATTGGACTCATCAGTCATCTGAGAACTCATTTTTAATGTGGAAGCAAGTCATCCTCGGTTCTGAGGGACTGCCTAAGAAGAAGAAGAAAGGAGGAAGTGGTAGTGATATTCAATAGGATAAAAATGAGGTACTTAAAAGGTTGGCAGTCCTCAAAGTAGAAAAGTCACCCAGTCCGGATGGGATGCATCCTAGGTTACTGAGGGAAGTAAGGATGGAAATTGCAGGGGCTCTGGCCACAATCTTCTAATCCTACTTAGATATGGGAGTGGTGCCAGAGGACTGGAGGATTGCAAATGCTAAACCCTTGATTAAAAAAGGGAGAGGGATAAACCCGGCAACTACAGGCCAGTCAGCCTAACGTTGGTGGTGGGGAAACTTTTAGAGACAATAATCCGGGACAAAACTAATTGGCATTTAGAAAAGTATGGGCTAAAAAATGAAACTTAGCATGGATTTGTTAAAGGCAAATCATGTTTGACTAACTTGATTGAGTTCTTTGATAAAGTAATGGAAAGGATTGATGAGGGTAGTGGGGTTGATGTTGTGTATATGGACTTTCAGAAGACGTTCGATGAAGTACCACATAATAGACTTACATAGAAACATAGAAACATAGAAGATAAGTGCAGGAGTAGGCCATTCGGCCCCTCGAGCCCGCTCCGCCATTTAATGAGATCATGACTGATCATCCAAATTCAGTACCCTGTCCCTGCTTTCTCCCCATATCCCTTGATCCCTTTAGCCTCAAGAAATATATCCAACTCCTTCTTGAATATATTTAATGAATTAGCCTCAACTGCCCTGTGTGGCAGAGAATTCCACAGGTTCACCACTCTCTGGGTGAAGAAATTCCTCCTCACCTCAGTCCTAAATGGCTTACCCCTTATCCTTAGACTGTGACCCCTGGTTTTGGACTCCCCTGCCATCGGGAACATCCTTGTTAGCAAAATTAAAGCCCATGGGATTAAAGCATCAGTGGCAGCGATGATAAGAAATTGGTAAAGGGACATAAAGCAGAGAGTAGTGGTGAGTGGTTCTTTTTCAGACAGTTGGGAAGTGTACAGTGATGTTCCCCAGGGGTCAGTACTGCTCTTTTTAATATACATTAATAATCTGGACTTGGGTATACAGGACATAATTTCAAAGTTTGCAGATGACACGAAACTCCGAAATGTAGTAAACAATGAGGAGGATAGTCACAGACCCAGTATTTGGGTGGTATGGGTGTCACCGGGAATGCAGTATTTATTGTATTTATTATCCATCTCTGGTTGCCCTGAGGGCATAAAGAGTCAATTATCCCTGAGCAGATGGGAAGAAGTGGGTGAGCAGTTAAAATGGAATGGCTTCATTTCCTACCTCATTCCCAGTGATTCTCCATTTTAACACCATGGGTTTTGTTGACAGATGAAGCTCCCGTCGGACACTGACAGAGGCCTCATTAATAAATCATAATCAGGATTTCATAACGTACGTGGGACCCCAATGGTGTTTTAACCCAGTCCTAAGAAGGGTGTCTGTCATGGCTGCCCCACCAGGTAATGCTAACAAAACAATAGAAATTCATTATAGCCCAAGAAATGGGCTGTGTTTAGACTAAAAAAAGATAAGCTGCACCACCTGAAAATCGTCTAGGATGCACGCAAAATTCGTGCTCACTCCTCATTAAAATGATTGCAGTCATGATTCTAGTCTAAAAACTCAAGCTCATTGGCGTTACACTGAAAAGCTGCATCAATATCGGGGGCAGTCTAATTGCAAGTAATGATTGCCACAGGCTTTTTTCACTACTTAAAGGGGAGGTTCATTGATGCTGCAGCACCTCATTCTCAGGATTGCTGGTTGTGCAGCTGCCCCAACAACCATAAGAAGAAGGTCAAGGAGAAGGAAGAGTTCTGTACAAATCCTGATGGCAGATCGTTGCCCCAGGGAGACAGCCCATGGTTCTCCGATGAAGCTCTAGAGGCATTGGTTTTAGCAGTGGAGAGAAGGTCCTGTACCCGCCAACTGGCAGGAGGCCCTCACCCCAAGTCTGCTGCACTATGTGGAAGGAGGTCACACACCACGTCACTGGCAGCACTGTAGTCCCCAGGACCCACACCCAGTGCAGGAGGAAGTTTAACGACCTTTAACGGGTGGTCAGGGTAAATGAAGGCTTCAACAAATACAAATGCCACCATGTGTACCACAAGCTTCACACACTGCCCAAAGCACCACAGCCCCAGCACTCACCTACCAACAACCTCAACCTATCAACATTCACACCCACATCTCACACCTTGCACACAATGGCAGCTATTCATTTATGGCAGGCACATCACCCCAACACATTGCTCCACACTCACTCACACACTTGCCTTTCTCTTGCAGGTCAAGGTGGCGCATAATCGCAGGGAGCAGGAGCGGACAGGCGGGGGCCAAGCTCACATTGAAGAGCTGAGCCAGCTGGAGGCGAGAGTGCTGTGGATCATTGGGCATCAGGTTGTTGGCACCGTGGCCTCCGGCGACATTGATCCCCCTTGGGGACAACAATGGTATGTTCATCCCTACTCCTTCTTCTCACATCCCACTTCCCCCTCACCCCACAATCTTTTCTCACTTTCAAGCTACTCATGTTGTATGCAGGCATTTCTGCCATCCTGCCCGCCCCCCCCTCACCATAACCCGACCCTGTGCCTTTCTGCTTTCAGATAATCAGCAAGCACCCGAGCAGCCTGTCCCCGAGGGCACCGATGAGCGTGAGGGGAGAGAAGAGGAGGAGGAACAAGACACCGTGTCACCGCATTTGTCACTCGCAGACACCAGCTCAGATACTGGCACTACATGTTCTTTAGAGGCTAGTATAGTAGTGGGATCTGCACAGGGTGAGGCACCGGGCACGAATGGCCTGCAGCAAGGCCAGGGGGAAAGGGTAGCTCGGGGACCATCTCCCCGGAGGACCAGATCGCACGTGAGTTCTGCTGCACAGGACTCAGATGAGGACCTTGATGGGGAGGCCTTTAGAAGAAGGGTGATGGGCATGCACACGGAGATGATAGGTGCAATGGCAAGGCTGCCAGAGAGCCTCTCAGCAATGGCAAGGAGTGTGGAGGAGTCCACCTCCAACATTGCACGGGGATCTGTGCACACCATGGAGCCCATGTCTTAGTGTTGCAGCAGAAGCTCAGACTGCTCTCATGCAGTCTCTGCTTGGTGGCATCCAAGCTCTGACTGCTCATTGAACAGTCACGATGACAGATTTAACATTGTTGACAATATAAAATGTGCACGATCGCTACATGCTGGGTAGATTTGCCGCCATAAATGCAGAAGATCATTAACATGCAACAGGCTATCCTTCTTACAGTGGCTCAGTGTGTAGCACCCTTGCTGCTGAGTCAGAAGGTTGTGGGTTCAAGTTCTGCTCCAGAGACTGAGTGCAAAAATTTAGGCTGACACTGCAGTGCAATACTGAGGGAGTGCTTCAGTGTTGGAGGTGCCGTCTTTCAGAGGAGACATTAAAACCGAAGCCCCATCTGCCCTTTCAGGTGGACATAAAAGATCCCATGGCACTATTTTGAAGAAGAGCAGGGGAGTTATCCCTGGTGTCCCTCAATCAACACCACAAAAACAGATTATCTGGTCATTATCACATTGCTGTTTGTGGGAGCTTGCTGTGTGCAAATTGGCTGCTGCTTTTCCTACATTACAACAGTGACTACACTCCAAAAAAAAGTACTTCATTGGATATAAAGTGCTTTTGGACTTCAAGGTGGTGGTGAAAGGTGCTGTATAAATGCAAGTCTTTCTTTTTTTCTTTTACTCTGTGAGTCTACCATTCTCTTGTTAATGCTTGACTGGCTAGTGGCGGCGGCTGACCAAAAACACCCTTTGCTCAAGCGAGGGAGTGCTCAATATATCAAAGTTGCACAATAGGTGCTGGAAGAACAAAAAGAATTTGTATCAGGACATTTCACAGGTCATAGATTGGTCTTGGCAATTCCATCATGCCCCACTCACATCAGTAACGGTTGTAGTTATATGTGAAGGACAAGCGTTGAGACTCACGGCTGGCTGCTTTTTACACTGGGTTCTTCCCAGCTCAACTTCCAAGATGTACTTGGTCCCAGGCAAAGACCTGGTAGCAAAAAGAAAATCTATCCGTTAATATTCCCAGTTCAGCTTTTGTTCTTACGATGAAGAAATTAGTACTAATCCATTTTCCCTGGTGTCTCTCAGACGGTATTTTTGAAAGCACTGTTTCAAGTCACTTCATTCAGTAAGTTGTGTGGTGTAGCTGGGCTAGTGGAAAACCATAAACCTTCAATAAGCCATCCTTACAACGCAACTTGGTTGAATGCAAATTTGAATTTAATTTTCTTCCCAGATGTCTCAGGTTGCTAGACAGCTTTAATTGCTATATGAACTTTCATTAACACAAGTCGGCAGAGATCGTATCTGAAGTGGAAACTGCATTGGAAATATAAAGTTAACTCAAAGCAGACCTGAGTTAGGCTGATTTGAATCAGTTCGTATTTTGAATTAGCCTGCTTAGTTTTAATGCGTTTGGATGTGTCACTCCCGAAAGCAAATGCAGCTCCATGAGTTTAAACGGATCTGTAATCAGGTAATCATACAAATCTAACAGCTAACATTCTCTGATTTTGGAAAGATTTTAGAGCTGATTCCCACTGGTCAAGTGATCTGGGCCGTGGCCTGACAGTTCAATAGTCAATAGCAACTAACAACCTTGAAACAACAGCTCCAGGCATTTCCATTTTTAACATACTGTTCTCAGTTATGTTGAATCCTGGCAGTGTTACCTGCATTTTGGCAGATGGAATCTTGGTGATCTTGTAGATGTAGTCGTTTCCGAGGTGGAAGTTATACGCTTGCAAAGACTCAAGAACCTCCAGCGTGTTAGGGTCAGCTTTTCAAGTGGGGCTTTGGTCTAAACCCCCCACAGCTGACACAGAAATGGGAGCTGTGAAGAGAACGACACAGAAACACAACCACTGGTGACCAGCCTTGACTTTTCTCAAAGTAAAAAGGGGTGATTTTAGAGTAGACCGTTCTGATATTGATAACACTTAACTGTCAACAGAGTGTCAATTTGATCTGTCCTTTTCAAAAAAATATTTGGTATAAATTGAGAAAACTGATTAGATAAGGTACAGTATTTCAAAGGCTTCTGCAAAGTTTCTTATGCAAATAATTTTGATACTGAAGAGCTGTCAAACTGAGCTGTTTTTCACAAATAAATCATTTTTGAAGGAACACCCTGTTGAAAACAATATTTTTATAACTTAGGAGCAGGGACATGGTAAATCAACAAGGGTGGGACATCAGAAGGTCTCTTAGTTGTACATGGGTCAGGTGTTAATAGTTTTATAGGTCTGCCAGCAGTGCAAGGTGGGCTTGAAATGGGGACCCTCAGATATCTCCATACATGGACAGCAGGGTGGACTTGGTATAAAAAGAAAATACTGCAGATGTTGGAAACCTGAAATAAAAACAGAAAATGCTGGAGATACTCAGCAGGTCAGGCAGCATCTGTGAAGAGAGAAACAGAGTTAACATTTCAGGTCTGGGACCCTTCGTCAGAACTGGAAAAAAGCAGGAAATGGAACAGATTTTTGAAGCAAGTGTAGGGGCTGGGAAATGGGGGAGAGGATGAAAGAACAAAAGGGTGATAGGATAGAAGGCAGGAGAGGTTAAGGGACATTAAGAGATATTCAAGGCAAAAGGAGATGGTAATGGGACAGGTTAGGAAACAAAGGATGGCTCTAGATGAAGTGTAAATTGCGCTGACAGAATGAAAGACAGCTGCCATGTGGGAGAGGAGAACAGAAGGCACAAACAAAAAGTGTGGATAAAAAATATATCCGAGGCTATGATCTGAAATTGTTGAACTCTATGTAAAGTGCCTAATCGAAAGATGAGGTTCTGTTCCTCAAGCTTACGCTGAGCTTCAGTGGAACAATGCAGGAGGCCAAGGACAGTGAGGTCTGAGTGGGAATGGAGTGGAGAATTAAAGTGACAGGCGACCGGTGCTGCAACATGCTCGCTCAGCGCTGCACTGGAAGTGTCAGCCTGGATTTTTGTACTCGGGTTTCTGGAGTGGGACTTAAACCCACAACCTTCTGGCTTGGAGGCGAGAGCGCTACCAACTGAGCGATTTAAATGCAAGGTTTTTTTTTCATAGCTAGAGTAATGTCTTGGTCTAGTTCTGTAACACAAAGAACATGTAGCCTGCTCCTCTAATCCACTCATTGTTTTATGTTAATAATTGAAGATTAGTCCCAAAAGTTCAATTGTGACTTAAATGAAACCTCATCACCCCAGGAACAAACTAACCCAGAAATCTTTACTTTGAGTAAACGATATTGCATCATAGACCATTGTTCAGTCAAAAAAATAAATCTATTTTATGGAGAGGCTTCAGTGCAGGGCACCCAGATGATTCGGTGAGAAGATCAGGTATTGATTTGGGTGATGCCACGTTTTAGATTCGAAAGCCAGCAGATTGTGAGAGGAAAGGAAGACTGAAAGAGTGAAGGAATTTCCAGCTTTCATGTTCTGGAAAGAATGAGTTGGAGCAGGAGACAAATGTTGATTTCGACATAGTGAATCTCTGTTGGTTCAGGGCAATGGAAACACTGAGTCAAATAAGAGAGGGGGCGGGGGAGTGAAATTGGCTCCCTCTTGGCTGTCTCGGCCAGTTCCAATCTGCACAGTCAGCCCATTAAAATAGAAATTGAAGACTTGTGGGTGGGTGAAATTGGACTTGGGCGATAGGGCAAAATGGCCACTAGCGAATTGGCAGCCATTTTAAACCGCACCTGATTTTCTTTTCCATTGAAGCCCTAAGTTCTAACTGATCTGAGTTCTAACTTATCTCCACAGCTTACCTTTCGTCTCAGTCCATGCAGCAACTCAGACTTTAAACCCTGCTCATCGCCATCGTGGCCTACGGCGTAACCTGGCGCTTGTTCCCCAGGGCTCCCATTAGCTGTCTGTGCCTTCACTGCTTGCTCCCCAAGCCTTATAGGCCTCGGCCTTCAGCCCTTGCATAGCAACAGGCGTTTATATAATACACATATTATTATCTTTACATTTTTATTAAAATTCCACCAGAAGCAGAAATGATGTTAGCAACAATTTTTCTTCACAAAAAAAATTACCTGTTTTCATTAAGGTTCAGTACTGCACTGGGAGTGTCAGCCTTGCTGTGCTCAAGACTCTGGAGTGGGGCTTGAACCCACAACCTTCTGACTCAGAGGCAGGTGTGCTACCCACATTTTATTTAATTTTTATTATTTATTAAACATTAAAAATATTTACAACATCGTGATCATTCCATTGTATCATACAAATCCATTCTGCCGCTCTGCACAGCCATTCCTCCACCACATATTAACATCAAAGCCTGAAGTTTATTTTGTCTCCCATAACATATATTAATCTGTTGTACTTTAAAAATTGATCCATAATCATGGCTCCGAATAAGGGAAGTGTGCCTGATAATCCCCCCATCATTTAATCTTCGGCCCTTCCCTCCTCTCATGCTCCTTCCCAACTTTTCGGGCAGCTGTTGCTTTCCCCTGCAGTCTCCGGCTCTTTTTCACCTCCTGTTTGAACCTTCCCTGCAGTTTCAGCCTCTTCCTTACATTAGGTTTGGGCCGAGGAGCTGCCCCTTCTTCCTCTTCCTGTCCCTCACTAACCTTTCCTTTTCCACACGATGCCATCCCACCCCCCACTTCCATGTGTCTGCCCCCTCTGACTCCTCACTCTTGAGCTCTTCTGTAACTTCCCGTCCCTGATCCCCGTCAGATACATAGGGGGGAATTTTCCCAGCCCTGGGGAGGCGCGTATGGAGGCGGGGCTGCCAGGAAAATGGCAGAAACTGGGAGCGGGCACCGACCCCATTCCTAACCCTCCTCCGTGCCATCTTTGTAGTGTATGTAACAGTTCTACCTTTAAGAGAACTATTGTATGTAACCGTCCACCTTTAAGAGAACTATTTTAGGTGTTGCACTACTTTATCTTGGCTGCTGTATACTGTAATACCGGGAGTGACCACACCGGTATATAAGTGCTGTGTAAGGATTTATTGGGCAGATTCGCCCTGACCTTCGAATAGTAAAGTCCTGTTAAAGTTACTCTTGTAGTCTGTGTATTAATTCACCATATAACCCACAGACTTTACAGTGGCGACGGGTTCGATCTTACCCTGCGGCAGCGACACACCCGAAGCAGTTAACGAGCGTCGAGAAGAGGCACCCGCCCTCGTCGTTCTGCTGAGAGAAGACTCGAGTCTGCAGAGCAAAGAAGAAGGAAGGATTCAGACACGAAGCCTTCCATCAGCAACAGGCTGTTATTGTCCCTTCTGCCACGGCGGTGAGTGAGCCGATCAGCCAAGAGAAGCAAGTCGGCCACGTTGACTGTGAGTAGGGGGAAAATAAAAAGAAACGGAGGATAAGGGCGGTGAACTCGACCACGGTCGGGGGAAAGGAGCCGGACAGAAGTCGGGCCCAGAGGCGCTGAGACTGGGGCAGCGTAGGGCACGGAAGCCGCGGTACAAGCGGGAACGCAGCCGGTGTGAGAGACCGGGCTACAAGCGGGAACGCAGCCGGTGTGAGAGACCGGGCTACAAGTGAGCTGGGAGACGCAACAGCGTCGTGAGACAGCTCGACCACGACCGGCGAAAGGCCGGGCAGCTACAGAGGCCGCGAGGCGCTGCGACCGGGATCGTAAGGCGCGGGAAGAAATAAAAATAAGAAACCGCGGAGAACTCAGCCGCAGCCGGGGGAGGAAAGGACCGGACTGCAAGAGGGCTGGGAGGCGCGATTGGAAGCCGCTGAGGGAGAGACAGAGCCCGAGCGAGCGGGAGAGACAGAGCCGAGCGAGGGAGACCGAGGAGATTCAGCCAGCGGCTGGAACTGTTCGCCGTCAACGGGTTGTCCCCAGCGCCGGTTGCCCTGCCGAGAAAAGGGAACAAGGAACGCACTGAAGCCGGCACGCAGGCTGCGAACTCCGAAAGCCAGCGGTCGTCGCCCGAAGGAAAGCTTACCCCTCCCGCCAGGGGAAGAAACGCGGGAAGCCGCCAGTAGGCGGGGAAGAAGACAGAAGCGGGAAACCGCCATTTTGAAAGTGGGCGGGGAAGAAGACAAGCGCGGGAAACCGCCATTTTTGGAAAAAAAAAAGTAACGAACAAATTCGTTGTGGTTTCTCAAAAAGATAGTGAAGATGCCTAAGCATGGTAACATCAACAACTTCGATTCCGAGGTGGAAGATTGGGCCACGTACGTAGAACGCATCGAGATATATTGTGAGGCCAATAAAATAACAGATGATGATAAAGCTCTCACCTTATTAAACGCAATGGGGGCGAAGACATACGGGCTATTGAAGCATCTTCTATCACCAGCTAAACCGGCGGATCAGACTTTCGCTGATATTGTTGCTGTCCTGAAGGATCATTTGAACCCCACACCGCTGATGTTGGCGGAACGATTCAAATTTTATGCGAGAACGCAACGGAAAGAGGAAAGCAACGCGGAATACTTGGTCGAACTGCATAGACTAGCGAAATACTGCCAGTTTGGGGAAAATCTGACAGAGGCATTGAGAGACAAGTTCGTGTGCGGGTTGTCGAAGGAAGGAACGCAAAAGCGACTGCTCGAAGAGAACGATCTTACACTTGACAAGGCTGTCCTTATTGCAGCATCACACGAAGCAGCCGCGAGAGGCACTGCGGAAATGCAGCTGAAGGCAGCGGTACTCAAGCTTTTAAAAGTCAACAATGCTGGTTCAGAAGTGACGGAAGTTCAAGCTGTTAAGTCCAGTGAAGGACTATTGGATGAGTCACTCCAGCAACGTGAACCGACTACACCGAGACTGAATCTGTGAACTGTTTTCCGCAAAGACTGAATCTGTGAACTGTTTCCCGCAGAGACTGAATCTGTGAACTGTTTCTGCAGAGACTACATCTGTGAACTGTTTTTACATGAAGTTGGATATATGTTATGTTTAATGGGGAATAAGTATGTTGTAAGCTAAAAAGGGAGGATTGTAGTGTATGTAACCGTTCTACCTTTAAGAGAACTATTGTATGTAACCGTCCACCTTTAAGAGAACTATTTTAGGTGTTGCACTACTTTATCTTGGCTGCTGTATACTGTAATACCGGGAGTGACCACACCGGTATATAAGTGCTGTGTAAGGATTTATTGGGCAGATTCGCCCTGACCTTCGAATAGTAAAGTCCTGTTAAAGTTACTCTTGTAGTCTGTGTATTAATTCACCATATAACCCACAGACTTTACAATCTTCCCGGGAGGCAGGTCCCTGAGTTGCGCAGGGACCCGTCTCCTCAAGACGGGAAGGGGATTAGAGCCAATTAACTGCCTGTTAACAGGTAGTTAACAAGCAGTTTTGAGGCTTTTCCCCATTTTACGCCTGCAATTGTGGGCTTCCCAATGGCTGCGAACCTCGCCTTGGTCAGCGAGGCGAGCAGTGGGTCTGCGGGGGTGAGAGGGGTCGAAATATCAGCTGTAGAGGTGAGTGATGGGTGCAAGTGTGGACAGGTAAGTATGAGAGGTGAGTGTAAAGTGTTGGAAAAAGTTTCCTTACCTTTGCTTCTTTCTACAGGCTTCAACCTTTGAGGATCCAGAGGTGCCTCATCTCAATGGCAGAGATGACAAAATGACTGCTGCATTCTCAAATGCAGCAGGCATCTGCTTTCTGCTGAGGAGAGAGGTCTTGGTGAGCCTGTGTGCAAGGGCTCACCTTAGAACAGAAATTGTCAGTGTTTGACAGCTTCTCAAAGCTGTCAAACGCTGGCAATTCATCTGTCAAAAGTTTTTCGACAGATGAAGCATCATACGCTAATGTCAACTGTCACTGGCTTTCCCTTAATTGGCCGGTAAGCCTGCAGGGCGGGTTTAACAAGGCCAATCAAGGGAAAATAGCGTGGGTTGGTCAGACGTTGCTGGGGGTGGGACTGAAACCCAGAAACCAGAAGTCCCGCCTCCAGCACGTCTCCATTGAGAAAATCCAGCCCATAATCTCCCTTAGAGAGTCTTCCTGCTATCATGGTTTCTTCAACAGTGCCACTCCCTTCGGCCTCATCTCCACCACTGACCCTTGCTCCCCGTTTCTTCTCTCTCTGGACAATGGCGCATCTGCACCTAGCTTGCTCCCTTCTGGCATCTTTGTCTCTCCACTCCCGTCCTGCTGCCCCTTTAATGCTCCTGCCTCTTGCACCCTCTCCTTGTCTTGCCCCCTCCTGCTTCCCAAGATGTCTGACTCCCCGTCTTTCTTTGGAGTACTTACACTTACCCCGCACCCTGCTCCTGCCTCCTCTCCCCCCACAGACACCAGATTCTTTAGGGAGAACCAAGCCATATTATGACCCGTGCTGCCCACTGCTGTCTTTCCACAGTACTTGGTGTGTTTTCCACCATTTCCATCCTGTTCTCTTCTCCACAATTTTCTGCCTCTTCCTGTGCTCTTTTCTCCTTCCATTCATCAGCTGTGTCCTCCGCCTGCTCCAGTCCTCCAGCCGCTCCACTCATACCTTCTTCTCCTTCTCCTTTTCCCATCTCCTCGTCACTCAAGGGGCTTCCTTCTGCAACACACTCACAGCGGGTGGGGCCTTTATGACACACCCCACAGCTCTCTGCCTTGCAGCTCCGAGCGATGTGTCCAGACTCACCGCAGTTATAACAGTACAAGTCTGGGCATGTCTTACAAGGTGGTCGTGTCCAAGACAATAATAACAAACTTTTACCTGGTTATCATGCAGTACCCGGAAGTACTACACCCCTTCCATTGTCTTGAATTTCATGCTATACGGCAATGACTTCACCCCCTCTGGGAACCGCACCTTTACATAACGGGTTCCATCTGCTACCTGGATAGTATCTCCTCTTTATTGCTGAACAAATTTTAATGTCCCACGACTCCAACTTTTTTATTAGCACATCGTCCTCAAAAGAACCGGCAGGTTTAAGAATGAGACCACCACCTCTTCAAAATATAGCAGAGTTACCACCAAGAACTTATCTCCAACCTTCAAACTCAATAAAAGTCTTTCCACCTCCTCTCGGCCACTGACCGTCACCTCCAACCCAACATTCGGCTTTGGTCAGCAGGCAAAGCAGCTTCCCTCGCCACAGTCCTCATGTACCGCTTGGATAATATCCCAAGCTCGTAGCTCCTTATCATCGCACTGAACCACCACCGTGTTTTCTTTTCCAAACCTCCTGGAGTTCCGGCCCAAATTGTTGGGCCTTTTTTTCCCCTTCCCCCAACATTTTCTCCCCTGATTAAATTCATCTTGGGAACATTGTCCTCTGAGGGGCCCGGCAATACTGAGAAAAAGAAACACCACCAATTTTTTACAAACTCACTCCAACTCCCTGCAGCAATCAAGCACCCAGCAGCACCTGTTCACTCCTAGCCTCTCCCACCTAGAGAGAGCTACCCACTGAGCCACAGCGGATACATTACGTTACAGGGTCTGTGATCAGACAGCCACAGCAGATAGCAGCATCACTAGAAGGTGCTAAGATTGGGCTCAATGTTGGTGGCCTAAGGACTGGAGAAATTAACCTACTCTTGACCTCTGCTACACTTGGTTGGATGCCAGGTAAGTACCGGAGTGGGCAGGCTTTGACTGTGATGCCCTCCGGCAGTGGAATAGTTACCAACGCACACTTGTCTTAGGCGTGCCGATGGAATATGATATTATAAAAAGGATATAGAGGCACTGGAGAGGGTGCAGAGAAGATTTACAAGGATGATACCTGAAATGCGAGAGTACACCTATCAGGAAAGGATGAACAGGCTGGGTCTCTTTTCTCTTGGAAAAAAAAGGCTGAGGGGTGACCTAATAGAGGTCTTTAAAATTATGAAAGGTTTTGATAGAGTAGATACAGAGAGAGTGTTTCCACTTGTGGGGAAGAGCAAAACTAGAGGCCATCAATATAAGATAGTCACCAAGAAATCAAATAGGGAATTCAGAAGAAACTTCTTTACCCAGAGAGTGGTGAGAATGTGGAACTCACTACCACAGGGAGTGGTTGAGGTGAAAAGTATAGATGTATTTAAGGGGAGGCTGGACAAGCATATGAGGGAGAAGGGAATAGAGGGTTATGCTGATAGATTTAGTTGAGGAAAGACGAGAGGAGGCTGGAGTGGAGCATAAACACCAGCATGGACTGGTTGGGTGAATGGCCTGTTTCTGTGCCGTATACCCTATGTAATCCTATGTAATCTGCTCATAGTCATGCCACACACCAAACTCTTTGTAGCAAGACTTTTCAGCTTTCAAACAAAAGAGATGGAAATATCCTGGATAAGGGTCAAGGGTGAACTATAGTTCCAATACTGACACAGCTCAGTCTTTGCAGGCTTGTCCCCCAAGACCCTACAGAAACACAAGCCCTTTGGTAGAATCAAGCACCCCCACCACCGCCCACCACCACCCACCACCCCCGCAACAACCAAGGCATCGGGTACAAGTTGACTTACGCTCCTCTCAGTGCCCAACATTTTCCAAAAGATCAAGAAGCTCCGCCAACTCGCAGGTTACAAGCTTAACTTCTGAAAAATGGAGGGGATGCCACTTGTACAGGACACCCCTAAATCTGTCCCTGAGGCTCACTCCTTTCTATGGTCTGGGCCTTGCTTCAAATAATTTTGTGTAACTATAACTTTCAAACTCGACCTCTGCAAAACAATCTCCTGCCCTTCCCACCCCCACCTCGACCCCCACCCCACCCCCGGCCCAACCAACCCCCCACCCCACCCCCGGCCCAACCCCCCCCCCACCCCCGGCCCAACCCCCCCCCCCACCCCAACCCTGGCCCAACCACCCCACCCCCGGCCCAACCACCGCCCCCCCCCGGCCCAACCACCCCCCCCCCGGCCTAACCCCCCCCCACCCCACCCCCGGCCCAACCCCCCCCCACCCCACCCCCGGCCCAACCACCACCCCCACCCCCGGCCCAAACACCCCCCCATCCCCGGCCCAAACACCCCCCCCCACCCCACCCCCGGCCCAACCACCCCGCACCCCCGGCCCAACCACCCCCCCCGGCCCAAACACCCCCCCACCCCCGGCCCAAACACCCCCACCACCCCACCCCCGGCCCAACCACCCCCCACCCCCGGCCCAACCACCCCCCCCGGCCCAAACACCCCCCCACCCCCGGCCCAAACACCCCCACCACCCCACCCCCGGCCCAACCACCCCCCCCACCCCCGGCCCAACCACCCCCCCCACCCCCGGCCCAACCACCCCCCACCCCGGCCCAACCACCCCCCCCCCCCCGGCCCAACCACCCCCCCCCGGCCCAACCACCCCCCCCCACCCCCGGCCCAAACACCCCCACCACCCCACCCCCGGCCCAACCACCCCCCACCCCCGGCCCAACCACCCCCCCCCCACCCCCGGCCCAACCACCCCCCACCCCGGCCCAACCACCCCCCCCCCCGGCCCAACCACCCCCCCCCCGGCCCAACCACCCCCCCCCACCTCCGGCCCAACCACCCCCCCCCACCCCCGGCCCAACCACCCCCCCCACCCCGGCCCAGCCACCCCCCCCCACCCCCGGCCCAACCACCCCCCCCAGCCCAAACACCCCCCCCCCACCCCCGGCCCAATCCCCCCCCCCACCCCCGGCCCAACCATCCCCCCCCCACCCCCGGCCCAACCACCCCCGACCCAACCACCCCCCACCCCCACCCCACCACTCCCCACATCCTGCCCCCTGTATTAAGTGTCAGCTCATTCTTCCACTGAATCAAAAGTTACGGGTTCAAGCCCAACTTCAGAGACTTGGGCACATAATCTAAGCTGAGACTTCAGTAAAGTATTGAGGGAGTGCTGCACTGTCGGAGGTGCCGTCTTTCAAGTGAGACATTAAACCAAGGCCCCGTCTGCTCTCACAGGTGGATGTAAATGATCCCATGGCACTATTTAAAGTAGAGCAGGGAAATTCTCCCTGGTGTCCTGGCCAATATCTATCCCACAGCCAATATCACTAAAATAGATTACCTGGTCATGTATCTCATTACTGCTTATGGGAGCTTGCTGTGTGCAAATTGGCTGCTGTGTTTTCCTACATTACAACAGTGACTACACTTCAAAAGTACTTCATTGGCTGTGAAGCACTTTGGGACGCCCTGAGGTCGTGAAAGGCACTATATAAATGCAAGTGTTTCTTTCTGTGACCCAGGCAAATGGAACAATCCGCCCACAGTTCTGGTGGGAGTTGAAAACACAGTAAAATTAAGGTATCTACTCGTTTCATTCAGGGTCCCGAGATCTTAATGCTCACATTGCTAAATTTCTATGGGGAGCCAAGAAACTGAAAATGTCTCAGACACCTGCTGCTCTCCAACCATAAGGGGGAGCTCCGCTTTCCCAACTTCAGGCACCACTATTGGGCAGCCTAACTCTGGGCAACAATAACCATGAATCTAGTCTGCTCCCACAACACTTGGCTGAGCATGGAGACCAAGGTCTCGCAACCAATCCTGCAAAGTGAAGTCTAACAAGGGCCCAGAAACACTTGATAATAAAAACAGCATCCACCAGGAAAGAAGCCGGCACCATCCATTCTTCATGGCCAATTTGCCCTTTCTCAATCTGGTGCAATGGGGAACTTCCAAATAGCTCTGCTCACTTTCCCATTCTCTCGCAGAATAAATGTCTCTTTTCTTGGTCAGTCCTGGTCGCTGTCTGTGATCCTGGTATGGTTGTGTTCTGTGCTCCGGCCATGGACTCTGTTAATAGTCCTGCAGTGACTGCTATTAGTGGGCCTGCAGCGGCTCCTGTTGTGGCTAAAGCCATTGCTTTGTCCCTGGGTGTTCACCCCAAAAAGTTCCCCTATCCTAGCACTCCCCTACCTGCCCTGACTGTTCCAAACCCCCAGACACTGCGGGTGCTCCCACACCCTCAGTGCTGCCAGCCAAGCCCCTCTCCCCAGGCCAGCTGCCAGTCTTCCCAGATCCTGCCTGCAAATATGGCCAAGAGATCGCGATGTAGTGACTCAGATATTGCACCGTGTGAGCTCTGAGGTATGTCTCCACATGAAAGCTGATCGATGCAGAGTAGAATCATCAGCGAAAGGATGGATAGGCTGGGGTGGTGAGTGGATGAGATCACTGGTGAAAAGAAGAGCGGGAGAGAAATAAAAGCCCTGGGGAACCTGAGTCAATGGAAGAGTCAGAAAATCACCATCAACTGCAGTAACAAGAGCAACTTGTATTTATATAGCGCCTTTAATGTAGTAAAACGTTCCAAGGCACTTCACAGGAATGTCATCAAACAAAATTTGACACCAAGCCACATAAGGAGATATCCGGGCAGATGATCAAAAGCTTGGTCAAAGAGGTAGGTTTTAATGAGCATTTTAAAGGAGGAGAGAGAGGTAGAGAGGCGGAGAGGTTTAGGCAGGGAATTCCAGAGCTTGGGGCCTTCAGGTGGCTGAAGGCATGGCCACCGATGGTGGGGCGAAGGAAATTAGGGATGCACAAAAGGCTAGAATTGGAGGAACGCAGAGTTCTCAGAAGCTTGTAGGGCTGGAGGAGGTTACAGAGAGAGGGAGGGATGAGTCCATGGGGGGATTTGAACACAAGGAGGGGAATTTTAAATTTAAGGCATTGGTGAACCAGGAGCCAATGTAGGTCAGTGAGCACAGCGGTGATGGGAGAACGAGACCAAGTGCAAGTTAGAATACGGGCAGCAGAGTTTTGGATGAGCTCAAGTTTACAGAGGGTGGAAAATGGGAGACCGGCCCGGAGAGCTTTGGAATAGTCGGTTCTAGAGGTGACAAAGCGATATCATAGATAGAGCAATTTGAGAAATCAGCGTGAGTGCAAATTTTAAATTTTGGCGGAAAAAAAATTTCAGTCAACGTTCCAGACTCCTCCATCACCATCCCTGGCTATATCCTGTCCCACCAGAGGCACAGTGGCATACAGTCGGGAGGGAGTAGCCCTGGGAGTCCTCAACATTGACTCCGGACCCCATGAAGCCTCATGGCTTCAGGTCAAACATGGGCAAGGAAACCTCCTGCTGATTACCACCTACTGCCCTCCCTCAGCTGATGAATCAGTACTCCTCCATGTTGAACACCACTACTGAGAGTAGCAAGGGCACAGAATGTACTCTGGGTGGGGGACTTCAATGTCCATCACCAAGAGTGGCTTGGTAGCACCACTACTGACCGAGCTGGCCGAGCCATGAAGGACATAGCTGCCAGTCTGGGCCTGTGACAGGTGCTGAAAAACCTAGTTGACCTTGTCCTCACCAATCTACCTGTCGCAGATGCATCTGTCCATGACAGCATTGATCATGTGTAGAATTTGCAAAATTGTACATTGTCCTATAAGGGTCTATTGGCAGAAAAGGCCTTAACTTTTAAGACTGTTTTAAAAGAAGCCCAGAAAAAGGGGCACACAAAATGGCCACCAGACCCCGTGACCAGCTTTTGGGACATTTTAAAATGGTTCCTGCAGTCCCCAGACAGCTTTTTGTGGATTCAGCCTACAGTAGGCTCTGGAAGACAGTTTCAGGGAAAACGAAACCAGACAGAGCCCCATACATATAGATTGGATGCAGATCCGATCAGATCGGCCTGTAGATAAAGGCCATCAAAATGTTTACCCAGACAAAGGGAAACAGTTTCATATTCATAGGGGGAACATCAAGCACCGTTTAAGACATCAGAAGGACATTAAAGACAAAACAGGGTCGTTCCAGACCAGAGATGGCAGTTACCGGCCATCCCGAAGATACTTTAAAAAACAAAGACTACCCCGCTGTGCTACAAGCCCGCCAAAAGTTAAACAAAGACTAACTTTGATTTGGCGGGAGGTAAGGGCTTCTTTGAGAGGTATAACTGGAGTCCCGGGGTAGCCATCGGGAGCTTTTTTGGAGCTTGGAGCTTTTGCAGCTTTTGCAGCTTTTCGGAGCTTGGTGGAGCGAAGGGTAGCATGGCGTGGCGCAGCTTGGCTCAGCTAGCTTGCCTTTTCGAGAGCCATGGAGGAACGTCGATCCGGAGACCAGTCAAGAAGGTGATTCGAGTCTGCGTCCCGCCCCGGGGTAACCATCGGGAGATCATCGACAAACCCCGGGCTGTTGACGAGACAAAGGACAGTAGCCCTCCAGAAGAAACCTACATGAAAATGGTAAAACAGCTGGGCTATGCGGAGAAACCTATATGACAATGGTCAAACAGTTGGTCTCCGTCCACGCCGACGTCCAGGCCTGCTAGCATCCAGCCTGTCCGTGACCTTCACCTCGAGGAAGAAGAGAGAGTGTCGCAGCCCGCAGCGTTGACCCCATGGAGACAGGACGTCTGAGAGGATCAAAACGCAGACCTTTCAAAATCTTACACTTTCAAATTGGATTAGTGAGCCTGTTTCTGGCCCCTCACAATCTGATCTAGTTAGGTTTAGGGGGTGGGCATTTTGGGTATAATTAATTATGAGTTGTTGTCCCTCGATGTTCCATGTGTTTTCCCCATTTCGAGATGACTTTTGTAAAGTATAACATGCCTGTATATGTGTTGGTTAGTACTGTATTATGATTTGTTTTTCCCTCCCATGTACCTTATTAGCTTACATTCAATTTGTTCCCTTATGCAATAAAATTTCATTTTGTTTTCATTAAACCTGATCTATAGAGTATTCTCTACATTGTAGTTCCTGCCTCAAAGTCCAGTGTATAGAACCTAAGGGGCGAGTGGGTCGAACCACTCAAGGTTTTTACTGTGCAAGAGAGAGAGGCCTCTAGAGAGAGTAACCTCTGTGATCTAAAAACCCTTACACGTGACCACCGCACAGTCCTTGTGGAGACTAAGTCCCATCTTCACACTGAGGACACCCTCCATTGTGTTGTATGGCACTACCACCATGCTAAATGGGATAGATTCAGAACAGATCTAGCAGCTCAAAACTGAGCATCCATGAGGTGCTGTGGGCCATCAGCAGCAGCAGAATTGTACGCCACCATAATCTGTAACATCATGGTCTGGCCTATCCCTCACTCTACCATTACCAACAAGCCAGGGGACCAACCCTGGTTCAATGAGGAGTGCAGAAGAGCATGCCAGGAGCAGCACCAGGCATACCTAAAAATGAAGTGCCAAACTGGTGAAAATACAACACGGGTCTACATGCATGCTAAACAGGAGAAACAGCATTCTATAGACAGAGCTAAGCGATCCCACAACCAACGGATCAGATCAAAGCTCTGCAGTCCTGCCAGATCCAGTTGTGACTGGCGGTGGACCATTAAACAACTAATGGGAGGAGGAGGCTTCATGAATATCCCCATCCTGAATGATGGTGGAGCCCAGCACGAGTGCAAAAGACAAGGCTGAAGCGTTTGCAACCATCTTCAGCCAGAAGTGTCAAGTGGATGAGCCATCTCGGCTCCTCCCGAGGTCCCCACCATCACAGGAGCCAGTCTTCAGCCAATTCGCTTCACTCCACGTAATATCAAGAAACGGCTGAGCGCACTGGATACAGCAAAGGCTGTGGGCCCCGACAACATCCCGGCTGTCGTGCTGAAGACTTGTCCTGTCCTGTCCACAAAAAGCAGGACAAATCCAACCCAGCCAATTACCGCCCCATCAGTCTACTCTCAATCATCAGCAAAGTGACGGAAGGTGTCTTCGACAGTGCTGTCAAGCGGCACTTACTCACCAATAACCTGCTCACTGATGCCCAGTTTGGACCACTCGGCTCCCAACCTCATTACAGCCTTGGTCCAAACATGGGCAAAGGAGCTGAATTCCAGAGGTGAGGTGAGAGTGACTGCCCTTGACATCAAGACAGCATTTTACCGAGTGTGGCATCAAGGAGCCCGAGTAAAATTGAAGTCAATGGGAATCAAGGGGAAAACTCTCCATTGGCTGGAGTCATACCTAGCACAAAGGAAGATGGTTGTGGTGGTTGGAGGCCAATCATCTCAGCCCCAGGACATCGCTGCAGGAGTTCCTCAGGGCAGTGTCCTCGGCCCAACCATCTCCAGCTGCTTCATCAATGACCTTCCCTCCATCATAAGGCCAGAAGTGGGGATGTTCGCTGATGACTGCACAATGTTCAGTGCCATTCACAACTCCTCAGATAATGAAACATGCCCGCAAGCAGCGCAACCTGGACAACATTCAAGCTTGGACTGATAAGTAACATTCACGCCACACAAGTGCCAGGCAATGACTATCTCCAACAAGAGAGAGTCTAACCACTGCCCCTTGACATTCAACGGCATTACCATCGCCGAATCCCCACCATCAACTTCCTGGGGGTCACCATTGACCAGAAACTTAACTGGACCAGCCACATAAATACTGTGGCAACAAGAGCAGGTCAGAGGCTGGGTATTCTGCAGTGAGTGTCTCACCTCCTGACTCCCCAAAGCCTTTCTGTTGTGTATGTACCTTTAAGGGAATAACTGGTCTCAGACTGCAGTACCGGCAGTGACCACCCCTGTATAAAAGGCACTAGCAACCTTCTGTAGTTTCAGTTCCCGATTGTCTCCATTCAGTAAAGACTTGTTATAATCAACTCCTGCTGTCCGTGTCTCAATTATACACGGACATAATATTGGCGACGAGCAGATACGAACTTACCTACAATCTGCACCACCTCATGGGATCCATTCCTGAAGCGAAGTGAGCAGAGGTCGAAGCCAGAAGGAAGAAAGAAGCAGTAGAAACGGGCGTCGACCGTGGGCATCCGCCCCTCAGTTAGCGGAGTTGAAGATTTGCAGGAGAGGCTGTCAAGAGCGGGGCTTGGTTCCTGTCGACGGTGCTTCAGCTAATCGGGCTGGTGGCAGGTAGTACACTGATCCTTCCTGGGCTGCGGCAGTCTAGAACTCGAGCGGGTGGCTTGCAACGGGGCCGAGCAGCGTTGTCGGGAAGAGGAGAGAGAGAGAGGGTGGAGCACACAGGGCGCGGCCGGTGCTACGAAGCCGGGCAGCGTACAGACCCGAGAAGAGGGAGGCAAGAGTCCCACAGGGTTGTTCCACGACGGGAAAATAATAAAATTAAAATAAAAAATATTAAACGCGCAGAAAGCCGCGAGGAGCTGCAGGTTGCCACGGAAACCGCGGAAAGCAGCGCTAGCAACAGCGGGGAAGAAGGCAAAGCGCGGGAGGCGCCATCTTAATCCAGCGGGGAAGAAGGCAAAGCGCGGGAGGCGCCATTTTGTTAAATCAGGGAAGAAGGCAAAGCGCGGGAGGCGCCATTTTAGATTTCCAAGATGCCGAAGACTGGCTATATCACTGCCTTTGATAATGCAATAGAAGACTGGACCACGTATGTGGAAGGAGTCGAGGTATATTGCGAGACAAACGAAATAGCCGATGAGAAAAAGGCATCGGTACTGCTAAACTTAATGGGCGCAAGAACGTACGGCCTATTGCGGGACCTGATTACTCCAGCTAAACCGAAGGTGAAGAGTTTTAACGAAATTGTTGCTATCCTACAGGAACACCTAAACCCTGCACCGCTGTTGATAGCAGAAAGATTTAAATTCCACAGGAGAACTCAACATAAAGATGAGAGCAATGCTGATTACCTTACGGAACTACGCAAGCTATCAAAGCACTGCCAGTTCGGAGCAGGACTGGCAGACACCATACGGGACAAATTTGTCTGTGGACTCCTGAGTGAAGGAACCCAGAAGAAGTTACTCTCAGAGAAAGAGCTGACGCTAGATAAGGCTTTCAGCATGGCAGTATCGTACGAAGCAGCAGCCAGGGGAGCTGCGGAAATGCAACAAAAGCCACAAGAATACGGCACCCACGAAATGACACGGGGATTTGCAAAATGTTATCGCTGCGGCAGAACAAACCATGACCAGAAGGACTGCTGGTCCAAGGACAAAATATGCAGGCAATGCGGAAAGATGGGACACATTGCACGAGTTTGCAGGTCTGGGAAGAAGACCAGCAGCAACAAAAAGTCTACTAAGGAACCATACAAGAAAGTACAAAAGATGACGGACAGTAGTTCCGAAGACCAGATGAGCGATAGTGAATCCGGGAACAAGAGACTAAGCTGTCTCAAACTTCACAATGTAATCGCAAAAGAGGATCACCGAACCATTTGGGTCACCCTCACGATAGCAGGGTCCCAAGTTAAAATGGAATTGGATACAGGATCAGCGCTAACCGTCATGAATTGACGAGACTACGAGCGGCTGTTCTCACACATACCCTTGAGAGAGACATCCATCATCTTGACGACGTATACGGGGCAAAAAGTATACCCCAGAGGAAAAATAAGGGTGCCTGTCGAATACAACAGCAAGAAAATACGGAAATTGTATCTCTACATACTGCAAGATGGTGGACCACCGTTATTGGGACGTGAATGGATCAGAAAGATAAGCTTAGACTGGCACTCCATTCAGGCAATGACGGTGGCTGGTAAAAAAGATGACGGCGTCACTCCTGGATGATTGTCAACAATCTTAGCTAACGCCAAAGAGGTATTTCAACAAGAACTGGGCACTCTTAAAGGCGTAACCGCCTTGATAAAAATAGAAGAGAATGCAATTCCCAAGTTTTTCAAAGCAAGACCGGTACCGTATGCAATTCGCCCAGCCATCGAGGCAGAGCTGGAGAATCTGGAGAATGCAGGCGTGTTGTCTAAGGTAGACTGAAGCAAGTGGGCGACACCCATCGTTCCTGTCATGAAGAAAACGTTAAACAATAAGTCTGAGGAGCCAAGGAAGGTTCGCATCTGTGGGGACTTCAAGGTGATGGTGAACCCAGTCCTTCACACAGTACAATATCCTCTTCCAAGGATAGAAGACATCTTCGCCTCACTATCTGGAGGGAAAAGTTTTACAAAAATTGACCTAGCACAAGCGTATTTGCAGATGGAGGTTGAAGAATCCTCTCGGAAGTATCTCACGATAAACACTCACAAAGGTCTTTACCAGTATCATCGATTGGTATTCGGAGTAGCATCAGCTCCGGCGATATGGCAAAGAGCGATGGAACAAGTCCTGCAAGGGATTCCGGGGACTCAGTGTTACTTGGACGACATCCTAGTGACAGGTGAAGATGACAGTGAACACCTTAACAACCTAGAACAGGTGCTCACTAGACTATGTGAACATGGGCTACGAGCCAACCGCCCCAAGTGCGAGTTTTTTAAGAAACAGATATCGTATTGTGGCCACATGATTGATGAAGAGGGGTTACATAAGTCCCCTGACAAAATTGAAGCGGTAGTTAAGGTCCCAGCGCCTGAAAATGTGTTGCAACTGAGGTCGTTCCTCGGATTGGTGAATTACTACCATAAGTTTTTACCGAATTTGTCCACAATTCTGCACCCACTGAACGCCCTACTACGAACGGGAGTAGCATGGAAATGGAGCAATGACTGTAAGCCGGCCTTTCAGAAGAGTAAGGACTTAATCACTTCAAGAGAAGTATTGGCTCACTACAACCCATCACTACCGATAAGACTGGCGTGTGATGCGTCTCCCTACGACATTGGGGCGGTACTGTCACATAAATTCCTTGATGGTTTAGAGAGGCCGATAGCTTTTGCGTCACGCTCGTTAACTTCAGCCGAGCATAACTACGCCCAGATTGACAGAGAGGCCCTCAGCCTAGTGTGGGGGGTGAAGAAGTTCAATCACTACCTGCACGGTCAAAAATTTACTCTACTAACTGATCATCAACCTCTTGTCTCCATTTTCAACCCTCAGAAGGGCGTACCGATAATGACAGCACAACGGCTACAGAGGTGGTCCCCTTTCCTAGGGGCACACCAATATGACATCGAGTACAAAGGAACTAAACAGCATGGGAATGCTGATGGATTGTCGTGCCTACCGTTGCCGATGGTGGAAGAAGAACTTGCAGTGGATCCAATGGAGATATTCCACTCAACCATAGTCGAATGTCTCCCTGTGACGAATGCAAACATAGAAAAGGAAACACGAAATGACCCGACACTATCCCGGGTCTATGATTTAACGGTGAAGGGATGGCCAGCACATGGCAAACCACTGCTGCCAGCATTCTCGCTGAGAAGAGAACAGCTGTCAGTGTGCAGAGGAACCTTGATGTGTGGATCCAGAGTAGTAATTCCACCCAAATTGAAGGATAGAGTGCTCAATGAGCTTCATGAGGGTCATCTGGGAGGGGTAAAAATGAAGAACTTAGCCAGAGCATTTGTGTGGTGGCCGGGAATCGATAGAGAAATCGAAGAGATGACCAAGAGCTGTACAGGATGCCAGAAGGTCCAAAACGCCCCACCACAAGCCCCTCTACATCCATGGGAGTGGCCCTCATCTCCATGGCAAAGGGTGCACATTGATTTTGCTGGTCCCTTCATGGACTCGATGTTTTTAATTGCGGTGGATGCACATTCAAAGTGGCCAGAGGTAATAAAAATGTCCTCAACCACCACAGAAAAAACTATCACAGTCTTACGAACCATATTCGCCAGAAATGGGCTGCCTGAACAGATTTGCTCTGACAATGGACCACAGTTTGTGTCTGAAGAGTTCCGGAGGTTCTTAAAGAACAATGGTGTTAAGCATTACACATCTGCCCCATATCATCCAGCCACTAATGGATTGGCCGAGAGGTTTGTTCAAACATTCAAGAAGGCTATCAAGGCAATGTGTAATGAAGAGATACCCCTACAACACAAGGTGGACAACTTCTTGTTTGCCTACTGGAATGCGACACATGCGGTTACCAACCAAACTCCAGCCATGATGTTCTTCAATCGAAGACTACGATGCCGCTTGGATTTGGTTAAGCCAAACATCAGAAGAGATGTGGAGAACAGGCAGTTTCAGAATATGAATGAAAGACCGACCAGGAGTTTTAAGATAGGTCAACCAGTTTTGGCCCGGGACTACCGCACTGAGAAATGGCAGCCAGGAACAATTTGTACACGGCAAGGACCTCTCATGTATACTGTGGATGTTGGAGAGAGCATTGTAAGACGCCATGCTGACCAGATTCTAGAGTCACTGGAAAACGTCAACTCCACACCACAATCTGATACACCTGGCGATGAAACCGACGTACCAATTGCATCTACCGCAGAATCGGTGATATTGGAAGCAGATGAACCAAACAACGACATTGATCCCGACTCAACCTTGCCAGAAGAACCTGATACCCCAAAGAGGCGTTATCCAGACAGAATCAGGAAGCCTCCTCAAAGACTGAACTTATAATTGCTTAACCTCAACCAATGTATCTAGCAACCGTAATTGTGATTGTAATTAGTTATCATTAAGTTGTTAAATGAATGTTATGTACTGTTTATCTAAAAGGGGAGGAATTGTTGTGTATGTACCTTTAAGGGAATAACTGGTCTCAGACTGCAGTACCGGCAGTGACCACCCCTGTATAAAAGGCGCTAGCAGCCTTCTGTAGTTTCAGTACCCGATTGTCTCCATTCAGTAAAGACTTGTTATAATCAACTCCCGCTGTCCGTGTCTCAATTATACACGGACATAATACTTTCCACCATCTACAAGGCACAAGTAAGGCGTGTGATGGCATACTCTCCATTTGCCTGGATGAGTGCAGCTCCAACAACACTCAAGAAGCTCGACACCATCCAGGACAAAGCAGCCCGCTTGATTCATTCACTCCCTGCACCACCGGCGTACCGTGGCTGCAGTGTGTACCATCTACAGGATGCACTGCAGCAACTCACCAAGGCTTCTTCGACAGCACCTCCCAAACCCGCGACCTCTACCACCTAGAAGAACAAGGGCAGCAGGCACATGGGAACACCATCACCTGAAAGTTCCCCTCCAACTCCTGAAGGGATAATTACAAGTCCTAGCCCTTTTCGGACTACCCCAGATCAGGCGTATTCCCCAGATGTTCACCTTCAACTTAAGTTAGAGATAGCCGAATTCTATAAGACGCTTAAATGGTCTAAAGGTTCAGGCTATCTCTCCCTAAAGGAAAGAAATAACTGAAGATGTTACCGTCCTCCAGATAGCACTTTTAATAAGTTTAACTAGACTGTAACCTTCCGGATATTATGAGGGTCCGGAATACCCCCCAGAATTCTGCAACTCCTCACAAAAGAGTGTACAGAAATTGGGTTCATGAGTTTATACAGAAATACTCTTCGAGACAATTCTAAAAATATATTGTTTTATTTAAGAGCCGACATTCATTTAACAGCTGTCAAATGAGTCAGTCGCAACATTAACCATTCAAAATACAAATAGTTTACATTTCTTATTTCTTACTTATCTCTAAATCCAGAACATCCACCAAAATCAAATTATAGTACCGTTTGATCCCCGAGACTCAAAGTTAAAAACTTACAGATGGTGCCTGTAAAGTTGAGAAACGCTTGGCCTGTTCAGCGACTTCTGACTTTCTGTTTTAAAAGGTCTATCTTTTATACCCTTTTTGCAGTAGTTTATTCTTTCAATTTCTCTGCTGATGTAAGCTAATTGTCTTATTCATTCTCTCTTTTGAATGCTTTCTATTCTTACTGTCAATTTAGCTGCTGCATGCATAATTATGTCTCTACCTTTAGGTGTTCCAAAAACTATCATAAAAACAATATGACAGCAATGGTTTCTGTTTGATGCCATTCTTATCGAAGATTTTCCATTCAATTCTTAATATCACTTTTAGCTGGTTTAACAGACTTTGAGTCTCCTAACTGCTCCAAGTTCAATACAAACACAATGGGGTTGATTTACAGTGTGCCGTGAGGTGGGCTTTTAGGCGTGCGGGGGGCTAAAATCGCGAATTCAGGGGTCCCGACACCATCCCGCCCAAAACCTGCCTCCATGTAAGTTTCAAAGGAGGCGGGTGCCCGCCCCGCACTGGGACCCGCCGACCCAAGGCGGGAAGGGATTAGTGCCAATTAGCTGCCTGTTAACAGGCAGTTAACAGGCAGTTTTTAGCCTAATCCCTATTTTGAAGGTTGTCGTGTGGGATTCCCGATGGCTCCAAACCACGCCAGGTTAGAGGAGTCGGGCCGTCGGGTTGAAGGACTTGGAGGGGTCGAGATGTCGGTGTTCAGGTGAGTGATGGGTGCATGAGTGCAAAGGTAAGTGTGTTTGGTGTGTCTAAAGTGTGTAAAGAAGTTTAAATTACCTGTACTTACCTTTACAGCCTTCCTTCCTCTAGGCTTCGGGAGTCCATCATTCAGCCGGCACAGAAAGCAGAATGGCTGCGATCTGTCAAAAGTGACAGCCTGCAGCTTTCAGTGCCGGCGAGATTTCTAACTGAGTCTGCGTAGAAGGACTCAGGTTAGAAGTAAGACTATCAGTGTTTGACAGCTTCAAGCAGCTGTGAAACACTGATATTTCATCTGTCAACACGTCTTGACAGATGAAATTTCAATCTGTGACGTCACCTGTTGCCGGGTGGCCCTTAATTGGCCTGCTGAGCCCGCTGGGCGGGCTCAACAAGGTCAATCAAGTGAAAATCGCGTGGATTGGCTGCATCTCGATGGAGGCAGGACTACAACCCGAAAGTTGTAGTCCCGCCTCCTTCCCGACTTCTGAATGAAAATCCAGCCCAATGTAATTGCTTGGTGCATCTATTGAAGTCATATCTTCAAAGTGTTCTTGTTGGTATCATATTTACTATGTATAAATTAAAGACACTTTGACTGAGTGTTTACTTGTTTTCTAGCTATCTCAATTGGTTGCATATTTAATCGTGTTTCCTGTCTTCCAAGTTTAACATAAAAACTATTTGACCAGCAGGTGTTTCTTTTACTTGCTGTCATCTGTTCAAAGGCACATGCCTCTTTTAATGTTTGTGTTTGTGTTCAACATGTTGGTTTCCAACACTTCACTTGGGTCTTTTCATTGTGTTTTTCCCAAACTCAAGACCCTCTGGAATCGCCAAACTGCCATTTCAATAGGGTCATTGTTTTAGTATATTTAACTAATTCCCATTTCAAAGCTTGTACGTTTACAACTTTGTTAAACAACTGATCTTTATCTCAGAAGCCTGTTTTCTGTTTGCAGCCTGTGTCTCCGAGGCTTTAGATTTTTAAACCCAGTATATCATGTATTAATAAATATCAGAATTCTGTTCATATTATGGTGTATCTTTCTGAAATATGGCTTATTCCTTCACACTCCCACACCATCCTGACTTAGAAGTATATTGCCGTTCCTTCATAGTTGCTGTGTCAAAATCCTGGAACTCCCTACCTAACAGCACTGAGGGAGCACCTTCACCACACGGACTGCAGCGGTTCAAGAAGGCGGCTCACCACCACCTTCTCAAGGGCAACTAGGGATGAACAATAAATGTTGGCCTTGCCAGCGACACCCACATCCTGTGAGCGAATAATTAAAAAAAGGTACTAGCAGATCAGCCGCCCATTATACACGCTGCCTGATCTTCCTTAATGCAACAGAAATAAATGTGGCATGTATATCCATTTTCTGCCACTGCCAAAGGCTAAAATCAGCCCTTTGATATTGTTTATTATCCAAGATTTTTAAAATTCTGTGCGGATACAACTAAGGAAGGAAGGAAAGAAGGAAGAATTTGCTCGTACAATCCTTGAGCGAAGAGACAGACTTCAGCAGATTACTCTTCTTGGCAGTTCCTCTGTTAAGGAAAGTCTTGGTAATTGCCAAGTTACTCTTGATGTGTCTTTATAGCTTCAACCAAAATATCACCTGCTTGCCGTTTTAGGGACAGATTAACGTGCTCTGTCACGAGAGGGATAATTTACCCACCAGTTGCACGTATCTGAAATTCGGGTGCACACTAGGCATGAATTTCTCATCAAAAATTTAAATGATTGAAAGTGAGGCACAGTTTTTGCCTGAATCTCTACTCTGTGCTTCTGGTAAATCAGGCTCTCCACAAAATGCCCACAGTTGAGAAATAACCCATTCTGTAGCATTATTTGAATGAAGTGAGACATTTGACAAAAAAAAGGCAGTAAATAAATTTGCTTTTGTTTGGCAGTCTAACTGAGGCAAAATAAATGTTTAATGAACTGCACAATGAAATACTGTAGTTAGTTACCGGAGAGTACATATCTTATCTACAAAGTATCAGTTAAATCACAAACTTCATTGTGTGACTTGGTACAAAGTAACTCAGAAATAAAATATAAATTCATTCATTGTTCACCTGTCCATATTCATGGGCTGAGCTGCAAACTTTTCAAGATTAGGGATAAGCAATAAATACTGGCCTTGCCAGCGACACCCACATCCTATGAACAAATTTTTAAAAAGTGATCTAGAAAGTTGCGCTCAATGACTGTAACATGGTCTTCCACTGCAAAGCATCGCTGTGTGTTATGCCTGTGAGTATGTATATGTTTATGTAACCCTTCATAAACTTGCAAGTGTTTGACTCCACATCTAGAATCCTCATTTCTGGTATATAGACAAAGACTGCAGGCTTGCACTATCATTACACCAGTAGTATTGGATGGCTGTGCGGCTTGAGTTTCAATGGAAATAGCTGCAGAAATGGCCTTAGCTAGGATTAAGGCATGTAAAGGTTATCGTCCTGCTGGACCTTTCCTGTTCAACATTTTACCAGAAAATGTCAGACAGGAACGAACAGCTTGCCCATCTAACCTGCCCATACAATTATGATGCCTTATGCATCAGGTCAAGCGGCTCCTTGCCCCGTAGGTGCCATGTAGTCTCCTGGTAGAGGCGAAAAAACACATCAAAAACATCAACAGCCAATTAGGAAGGAAAACATTTGGATAAATCCTTCTCCAATCCCTCTAATCGGTCAAAACTAGTCCAGAAGACCACATTGACCTGATGCCAAAAAAGGCAAAGTCCCACACAAATCTTTAACTACTTTGTATTGACTGCATTTTGCTTCTCAACATTGAAGATTGAAAGAGATAAGAAGGGTTCATTTATGGGCCAGACAGAAAAGAGAGAAGCTGGGAACAGTGCAATGGCAGGGATGGGAGAGAGAGAAAACAACAACTACAATGACAACAACTTTCATTTATATAGCACATTTAAAATAGAGACAAAATTGACCCTGCGCCAAAGAAAGAGGTATTAGGAGAGTTTAAAAAATAGCTTGATCAAAGAGGTGAGTTTTAAGAAGAGGGAGCTAGAGTGGTCAAGGGATTTAGGGAGGGGATTCCAGAGCATGGGACCTGGACGACTGAAGGCACAGCCGGCAACAGCAGGTGAACGGAGGGGAGGGAAGCACAGGAGGCCAGAATCGGAGGGACAGGGAACTTTGAGAAGGTTGTAGGGCTGGAGGAGATTGCAGAGATACGGAGTGGCAAGGCCACGAAGAGATTTAAACACAAGGATGAGAATTTTGAACTGGAGGCATTGGGGAACTGGGAGCCAATGTAGGTCAGCAGAAACAAGAGTGACGGGTGAGCAGGACTTGATGCAGGCTAGGATACGGGCAGCAGAGTTTTGGATAAGCTGCAATTTAGAGAGGGTGGAAGATGGGAGGCTGGCCAGGAGAGCATTGGAATGATAGAGTCTGGAGGTGACAAACACAGATGAGCTAAGGCATGAGCAGAGATGGGCGATGTTAAGGAGGTGGAAGAAAACGATTTTGTGATGCAGAGAATATGGGTCAGAAGCTCATCTTGGGTTTGAATGCGACATCGAGATTGCGAACAATCTAGTTCAGCCTGAGACAATGACTGGGGAGGGTGATGGGAGGGTACGTTGTTTTTGGCAGGGGTCAAAGAAGATGATTTCAGTCTTTCCAATGTTTACCTGGAGAAAGTTGAGGCTTATCCAAGACTGGATATCGGAGATGCAGTCTGACAACACAAAGGTAGTGAAGGCGTCGAGAGAGGTAGAGCTGGGTGTCAGCAGCGTATATGTGGAAGCTGAACCCATGTCCGTGGATGATGTCACAAAAGGACAGCATGTAGATGAGGAAAAAGAAGGAACTAAGGGTAGATCCTTGGGGACTCCAGAGGCAATGGGGGGAGAGGGAAGACAAGCCATTGTTGGAAATGCTCTGGCTACCAATGGATAAGTAAGAGTGGAACCAAACGAGGGTAATCTCACTGAGCTTGACAACGGAGGAAAGGCATTGGAGGAGGATGGTGTGATTAATTGTGTCAAATGCTGCAGAGTAGTCGAGGAGGATGGGGAGGGAGAGTGCACCACAATCACAGTAGCAGAGAAGTTATTTGTAACTTTGGTTAGGGCCATTTCAGTGTGTCGGGGAAACATGATTGAAGAGATTCAAACATGGAGTTGCAGAAAACATGGGCACTGATTTGGGAAGCTGCAACATGTTCAATAACTTTGGAGAAGGAAGGGAAGTTGCAGATGGGGTGGTAGGTTGCGAGGACACAGGAGCCCAGGATGGGTTTTTTGACGAGAGTGGTGATGGCTATTTTGAAAGTATGGGGAACAGTACCTAAGGAAAAGGAACCATTTGCAATATCAGCTAGCGTGGGGGCCAGTAAGGGATGTTGGGTGATCAGTAGTTTGGTAGGAATGGGTCAAGAGAGCAGAAGGTGGGTCTCACAGATAAGATGAGCTTGGAGCGGGCATGAGGGAAGATTGGAGAGAAAGTAGAGAGAGATGTGGGTTCAGGACATGGGCAGGTGGGGACCTGAGGTGGGGTTTGGCTTGGTAGGCTAGGGAAAAGGAGGGAAGCAGCAGAGGCAGTTGAATCGACGATCTCAATATTGGTGACAAATAAGTTAATGAGCTCTTTGCACTTGGTGTTGGAGGTGAGGATGGAGGGGGCAGGTGAGATGTATTTGAACAGGCTGTTCATAATGGAGAAAAGAGGCCATGGGCTATCTTTATTCTCAAGGATGATCCTGGAGTAATGGGTGGTTTTGCCAGAGGAGAGCGAATCCTGATAGCATTTAATGCTGCCAAGCCAGATCTGGCAATGGATGGCCAAACCAATTATCTGCCATACCGGGGGAATGACCGGATGGGAGGGAGTGAAAGTTTTGCCGGGGACAAGGACATAAAAAATGGAGGTGAGGGAAAGGTTGAACAAACCAAACGGAGGGCCAAAGACTAGGCTAGTTGACAATTTGAAAGTGCTGTTGTAAGTGAGGGTTTTTTTGCCCCTAGGGTAGATGCAGAAGGAAGTTGGGTTGGAAGGGGATAGGGGGATGTAGGTGGAGAGAAATAAAAGGAAGTGGTCAAAGATGGCCTTATCGGTGATCGAGACGATGAAAGTAGAGTAGACAATGGCAAAGTTGAGCGGGTGGCTGTAGTGTCCGTGTGTTGATAAAGACACTGAAGACAGGAGTTGGTTCATAGGTGTTTACTAAGCAAAGTCTTGGGGGGGTACTAACGGATATAACACAATATACAGGCTTATATAGCCCGAGTGGCCATTGCCGGCATTACAGCACACATGGGGCTCTTAAAGGCACATACACTACAATTCACAGAATCACAGAATCACAGAAACCCCACAGTGCAGATAGAGGCCATTTCGGCCCATCGAGCCTGCACCGACATATATCCCACCCGAGCCCCGTAAACCCTACACCAACACATATCCCACCCTATCCCCGTAACCCCACGTATTTAATCCCCCTAACACTAAGGATCAATTTATCATAGCCAATCAACCTAACTCACACATCTTTGGACTGTGGGAGGAAACCAGAGCACCCGGAGGAAACCCACGCAAACACGGGGAGAATGTGCAAACTCCACACAGACAGTCGCCTGAGGCCGGATTCGAACCCGAGTCCCTGGTGCTGTGAGGCAACAGTGCTAACCACTATGCCACCGTGCATATTTTAAGTAATTATTAATTACATGTTATAAAAAAAATAATATACACATTGCTGTAGTTAATTAATTATAAGTCAGTCTCTCAGGAGGCTTCCTGACTCGGTCCGGATAACGCCTCGGTGGTGTAGTAGTTTCTGGTGGTGTAGTAGGTTCTTTTGGCAAGGCTGATTCGGCTTGAATGCCAGTGTCGGGTTCATCGGGTTCCAGTATCACCGGATCGGAGGTAGATATGGGTATCTCTACTTCATCGTTAGGCGTAGAGTTGTGGTGTAGGTTGTCCCTTTTCGGATGACTCTATGATTTGGTCAGCATGGCGTCTTATTATGCTTTCTCCGATGTCCACAGTATACATCAGTGGTCCTAGTCGTATGCAGATAGTTCCAGGCTGCCATTTCTCGGTACGGTAGTCCCGGGCCAAAACTTGTTGACCTATCTGGAAGGTTCTAGTTGGCCTTTCATTCATGCCTTGAAACTGCCGGTTCTCCACATCCCTTCTGATGTTGGGCTTGAACAAATCCAGCCAGCATCTTAGGTTTCTATTGAAGAACATCATGGCAGGAGTTTGGTTGGTAACCATATGTGTTGCATTCCTGTATGCGAACAAGAAGTTATCCACCTTGTGCTGAAGTTTTATGTCTTCATTATACATGGCCTTTATGGCCTTCTTGAAGGTCTGGACAAACCTTTCAGCCAATCCATTGGTGGCGGGATGGTATGGGGCGGACGTGTAGTGCTTAACCCCATTGTTTTTTAAGAACTTCCTGAATTCTTCGGACACAAATTGCGGTCCATTATCAGAACAGATCTGTTCTGGCAGCCCATTCCTGGCAAATATGGTCCTTAATACTGTGATGGTTTTTTCCGTGGTGGTGGAGGACATCTTTATTACCTCCGGCCACTTGGAGTGTGCATCAACCGCGATTAAGAACATTGAGTCCATAAATGGACCAGCAAAGTCGATGTGTACCCTTTGCCAGGGAGATGAGGGCCACTCCCATGGATGTAGAGGGGCTTGTGGTGGAGCGTTTTGGACCTTCTGGCATCCTAGGCAGCTCTTGGTCATTTCTTCGATGTCTCCGTCGATACCTGGCCACCATACAAATGTCCTGTCTAGGTTCTTCATTTTCACTCCACCCAGATGCCGCTCGTGAAGCTCTTTTAGCACTTTATTCTGGAGTTTGGGTGGAATCACCACTCTGGATCCACACATCAAGGTTCCTCGGCACACTGACAGCTGTTCTCTTCTTTGCGAGAATGCTGGCAACAGTGGCTCGCCATGTGCTGGCCATCCCTTCACTGTTAAATCGTAGACCCGTGAGAGAGTCAGGTCATTTCTTGTCTCCCTTTCAATGGCAGAATTTGTTACTGGTAGACATTCCACTATGGTAGAGTGGAACATCTCCACTGGGTCTACTGTAGGTGCCTCTTCTACCATTGGCAATGGTAGGCATGATAAACCGTCAGCATTCCCATGCTGTTTTGATCCTTTGTATTCAATGTTGTATTGGTGTGCCCCTAGAAAAAGGGACCACCTCTGTAGCCTTTGCGCTGTCATAATGGGAACACCCTTTTTAGGGTTGAATATGGAGATGAGGGGTTGATGGTCAGTCAACAAGGTAAATTTTTGTCTGTGTAGGTAATGGTTGAATTTCTTCACTCCCCATACCAGGCTGAGTGCTTCCCTGTCGATTTGGGCATAGTTACGCTCAGCTGAGTACAATGAGCGTGACGCAAAAGCTATCGGCCGTTCCGAGCCATCAGGGAGTTTATGCGATAATACTGCTCCTATGCCATAAGGGGATGCATCGCACGCCAGTCTGATTGGCAGTGATGGGTTGTAATGAGCCAAAACTTCTTCGGATGTGATTAAGTCTTTGCATTTATGGAAGGCACGTTTACAGTCTTCGTTCCATTTCCAAATTACTCCTGTTTGTAGCAGTTCATTAAGAGGGTGTAGAAGAGTTGATAAGTTCGGTAAAAATTTATGATAGTAATTTATTAATCCCAGGAACGACCTTAATTGTGAAACATTTTCAGGTGCTGGGGCTTTTATGACCGCTTCAATTTTTTCAGGTGACTTATGCAACCCTTCCTTATTTATTATGTGGCCACAATATGATATTTGATTTCGGAAAAATTCGCACTTGGGGCGATTTGCTCGTAGGCCCCGTTCTCTCAGCCTAGTGAGCACCTGCTCCAAATTGGCAAGGTGCTCATTGTCATTTTCTCCTGTTACAAGGATGTCGTCTAGGTAGCATTGAGTACCCGGAATCCCTTGGAGGACTTGCTCCATAGCTCTTTGCCAGATAGCTGGAGCGGATGCTACTCCGAAAACTAGTCGATTGTACTGGTACAGACCTTTGTGTGTATTTATCGTGAGATATTTTTTAGAGGCCTCTTCAACCTCCGTCTGTAGATATGCCTGTGCCAAGTCAATTTTGGTGAAACGTTTCCCTCCGGATAGTGAGGCGAAAATATCTTCTCTCCTCGGAAGAGGATACTGTACCGTGTGAAGGATCGGGTTTACCGTCACCTTGAAGTCTCCACAGATGTGAATTTTTCTCTGTTCTTCAGATTTATTCAATGCTTTCTTCATGACTGGAACGATGGGTGTTGCCCACTCGCTCCAATCTATTTTGGATAATACGCCTGCATTTTCCAAATTCTCCAGCTCTGCCTCGACTGCTGGACGAATTGCGTATGGCACTGGTCTTGCTTTAAAAAACTTGGGAATTGCTGCGTCTTCCACTTTTATTGAGGCGGTGATGCCTTTCAAGGTTCCTAGTTTCTCTTGAAACATTTCTTTGGCATTGGCCAAGATGTCTTTTAATCATTCAGGAATGATGTCATCATCGTTTTTTTTCTTACTGGTCACCGTCAGTGCCTGAATGGAGTGCCAGTCTAAACGTATTTTCCTGATCCATTCACATCCTAACAGCGGTGGGCCACCATCTTGTAGAATGTATAAATACAACTTTTGTATTTCCTTGCCGTTGTATACAACAGGCACCCTTATTTTTCCTTTGGGGTATACTTTCTGCCCCATATATGTTTTTAAAGGTATATGCGGAAATAGCCTCTCGTAATCCCGTCGATTTATTATGGTCAGAGCTGATCCTGTATCTAGCTCCATTTTAACTGGAGACCCTGCTATCGTGAGGGTAACCCAAATGGTCTGGTAATCATCTCTGGCAAGTACATTATGTAATTTGAGACAGCTTAGTCTCTTGTTTTCGGAGTCGCTATCGCTCTTCTGGTCTTCGGAGCTACTGTCCGTCAGCATTTGTACCTTCCTGTACTTTTCTTTATTGATTTTTTTTTTCCTGTCTGTGGATTTATTTTGTCCAGATCGGCATACCCGTGCAATGTGTCCAATCTTTCCGCTTTGCCTGCATGCTTTGTCCTTGAACCAGCAGTCCCTCTGGTTATGGGTGGATCTGCCGCAGCGATAACATCTTTCGAAACCCTGTGTCATTTCATGGGTGCTGAAGTCCTGTGTCTTTTGTTGTATCTCTGCAGCTCCTCTTGCTGCTGCTTCGTATGATACAGCCATACTGAAAGCCTTGTCCAGTGTTAAATCTTTTTCAGAAAGCAGCCTTTTTTGTGTTCCTTCACTTAAGAGACCGCAGACGAATTTGTCTCAAAGATAATCTGCTAGTCCTGCCCCGAATTGGCAGTATTTTGATAGCTTTCTTAATTCGGTGAGATAATCAGCATTACTTTCATTCTTGTGTTGATTTCTCTTGAAGAATTTGAATCGTTCCGCTATCAGCAGCGGTGTTGGGTTTAAGTGCTCCTGCAGGGTATCAACAATTTCTTTAAAATCCTTGTCCTTTGGTTTGGCTGGAGTGATTAAATTTCATAACAGCCCGTATGCCTTTGCGCCCATTAGATTCAGCAGTACTGAAGCTTTTTTTTCATCTTCTATTCCATTTGCAGTGCAATATACCTCTACTCTTTCCACATATGTGGTCCAATCCTCTATTTCGCTATCAAAAGCATCAATATTGCCAGACTTAGGCATCTTAGAAAAGATATGGTGCTTCCCGCGCTTTCCCGCCGCTGCTGCCGATGACAACGCTGTTTCCCGCGGTTTCCGTTCTTTTTTTATTTATTTATTTATTTACATTTGGAGACTCATTCCCGCCGGACTTTCTCTCTAGGTCTGAACGCCGACCTGCTTGCAGCGCTGGCCGTCTCCCGAGTGCTCCCTCCCCATCTGTTATTGCTTGCCTCTGATTTCGCTGCTTGTCCCAGCTGTAGAGCCAGCCGCTGGAGCCCCAGCCTGACGCCCAGGAAGGATTAGCGCAGTACCTGCCACCAGCTTGGTCAGCTGGTGAAACCACAGCTTCTTTCACTTTCTTGAGTCTTCTGGATGCCCGAGGAATCGATGTCCTTGAGGTGCTGCCGAATTGCAGGTAAGTCCGTTTCCACTTCGTCGCCACTGTAGTGTCCGTGTGTTGATAAAGACACTGAAGACAGGAGTTGGTTCATAGGTGTTTACTAAGCAAAGTCTGGGGGGGGTACTAACGGATATAACACAATATACAGGCTTATATAGCCCGAGTGGCCATTGCCGGCATTACAGCACACATGGGGCTCTTAAAGGCACATACACTACAGTGGCCGTGAATATGGGTAGGAGAGTTTATATGGAGAGAGAGGGTCAGGGAGGATAGAGGGGCAGTGAAATCAGAGTCGAGAAGGCAAGGGGATCTGAGAGGCAGATTGAAATCACCAAGGATGAGCAGTCACAGTACATAGACTGAGGGAGGAGAGGAGGGAGGTTATCTTGAGAAGAAACTTGGGGTGGGGCTTGAGGGTGGCAGTAGATAATGAGTATTTTAAAGGAGAGGCGAGAGGGTTGGAACAGAGTGAGGTCCTCAAATGAGGAAAAAGCAACAGGGGAGTTGGGGGAGAGATCAAGAATTGGCTTGGTGATAGGGTCGCTCAGCCACTCGGGCATGTGGTGGTCCTTGCCGGGTAGGTGTGCCGCAGGTACAGTTGACGGCATAATGGTGTGGGAGGGGGCAATCTGTCTTTGCTCTCTGCTGATCTCCCTGGCATGTGGGCAGGTATGAAATTGACGGAGCAAGAGTTTGGATGAGAAACCAGTACATCAAGAATCTGGACAAGCAGGTAACTTGGGAATCTGGGAGGGTTTGGGAAACATTATGCAGGCACAGACAACATGCATGTGTAATTGGGTAGCATTGTAAAAAAAAGGCTCAGATTAAGACATTGAGCTGCAAACAAGGAAAAAGTGAGTCCAAGCTGTGATACCAAGTCGACCTCTCAAAGAAAATGTTAGTGTAGGAATGGGGTATACAATATAGGCAATGCTGATACATGGAGTAGAAGAGGAAGGGGAAAAGAGAGAGAGAGACAAGTTAAAGATTCACATAGCAACAGGGTTCATTTTGATACAGATAATAGCTATGTGTGTGGAGCATAGCGGAACGAAGTAAGTGAAGTTACGGGTAGGCAAGTCTAGGTGAGTCTGGGCATGAAGGAAAACCACTAAAGGAGGAGTACTATATAAAGTGCTGCAGCAATAAAAAGGGACCAATAGGGGACAGAAAGGATTTTCAGCAACACCCATGTTGGAAATGTATAAACAGCTAATATCCACTAAAAATAGGCGGTACAATGTGAATAACGCATGCATAAATTTAATTGTACTCTGTCTGCGTAACTGTAACATTTGCATATTGAATTATCATTGGCCCGCAGGCATCTGTAAGGAATACCTTTTATATTCACATGTGATCACATGCTGAGTTGTCATTGGCCTGCAGGCATCTGTAAGGACTACTATTGTTTGGAAGACCCAGGCCAGGGCTCATAATGCCATGCTTTTCCCACTGGTGCTGCTATGAGTAAGCCTATCCTTCCCCCACCCCCCTTTCCTCCCCCCACCCCCCTTTCCCCCCCACACCCCCCTTTCCCCCCACACCCTCCCTCTCCCTCTCCACTCCACCCCCCTCCAACCCCCCTCCACATCCCCCCTGCCCCCTCCCCCTCCATCCCCCTCCCCCTCCCCCTCCTCCTCCCTCTTCAACCCCTCCCCCTCCTCGCTCTCTCTCTCTCCCTCCCTCCCCGCTCTCTCTCCCTCCCTCCCCCTCTCCTCTCCTCTCCTCTCTCTCCATCCCTCCCTGCTCTCTCTCCCTCTTCCCCTCCCCCCCTAACCCCCTCCCCACGCTACCACCCCTCCACCCCCACCCCTACCCCACCTTCCCCCCTCCCCCTACCTCCCCCTCCCCTCCCCCCTCCTCTTCCTCCCCCTTCCCCCCAGTCGCTCTCTCTCTTCCCCCAGTCGCTCTCTCTCTTCCCCCAGTCGCTCTCTCTCTTCCCCCCAGTCGCTCTCTCTCTTCCCCCCAGTCTCTCTCTCTCTTCCCCCCAGTCGCTCTCTCTCTTCCCCCCAGTCGCTCTCTCTTCCCCCCAGTTGCTCTCTCTCTTCCCCCCAGTCGCTCTCTCTCTTCCCCCTAGTCGCTCTCTCTCTTCCCCCCAGTCGCTCTCTCTCTTCCCCCCAGTCGCTCGCTCTCTTCCCCCAGTCGCTCTTTCTCTTCCCCCCAGTCGCTCTCTCTCTTCCCCCCAGTCGCTCTCTCTTCCCCCCAGTCGCTCTCTCTCTTCCCCCCAGTCGCTCTCTCTTCCCACCAGTCGCTCTCTCTCTTCCCCCAAGTCGCTCTCTCTCTTCCCCCCGTCGCTCTCTCTCTTTCCCCCAGTCGCTCTCTCTCTTCCCCCCAGTCGCTCTCTCTCTTCCCCCCAGTCGCGCTCTCGCTCCCCCCCAGTCACGCTCTCTCTTCCCCCCAGTCGCGCTCTCTCTCTCTTTCAACAACAACATGCCCTCAAAAAACCCTCGGCACCGCCGGGCACCCCCAACTCGTCTATATATAAAAGCGGTTGATCTGTCTGTCTGTCTGTCAGTCTGCTATACAGTCAAAAGTTATAGAGTGTACCTACACGTGTGTTACATCAAAAGAAAGCTTACGATTCCGGAATGGTCATAAGCATATTTACTTTTTGGTCGGACAAAATTTGTGCCAACGGTATCCAAAAAACGTTAAAAATTCCGCTCATTATCCGCTCATTAGCATCGAGTGACGTCAAGGTCGACCAATCGCACAGTCGAGCGACCCGACGGTCGACCAATCGCTGCGTCGCGGGGGCGGGTTCATCGCGCGTGCAGGCGGGCCGTCCTAGAGTCGAGTGACAGGACGATTGACCAATCTTACACTTCAGTGACCTGACGGTTGACCAATCGGTGTATGTGTGGGCGGGCCTAATCATTCTGAACCGAGGTGAGTGGCCGCCATCTTGATTCCAAACTCTTCATTTCTTTTTCCCGCTTTCTGCGTGTTTCTTTTCAAATCTACATTTCCAGCAAAAAAAAAGTTGCTTTTAAAACACAAATTGTTTTTTAAAAAAGTTAATTAATTTGTAAATCTTTTCTCTAACCTCATTAATTTTCCTATCTGTCACCGTTTTTGCAGGCCTGGAAGCCTCAGCCTCTCCTCGCCAGCCATGCCCGAGCTAGGCACCGTCCCTCCCGCTGGGCTCGCCCCGCGATCGCCGCCATCTTGGTAAAGGCTGGTGGCGCGGGACTTGGCCAAGCGTAGCCATCGCTGCCATTTTGGTAAAGGCTGGCGGGGTGGGAGGGAGCCTAGCGGGAGGTGAGTTGTGGTCACCGCGGGGCTTGGGCTCAGCTGATCGGGTGCTCATCAGGGGTCGGCCCGCAACACATCGACCGGAGGAGTGGTGGCTCTCTCTCTCCTTCCCCCCCGCGGCTCGGGCGGGGGGCCGGTGCTCGGGAGGGCGGGGCTCGGGAGGGCGTGGCTTGGGAGGCCGGTGCTCGGGAGAGCGGGAAGTGGGGGGAAGGGTTACCCCGGCAACCGGGCCCGGCCCTCTCTCACAGCCTCAAGCCGGCTCATGCCCGTTCCCGGGGTTTGGCTCCAGCGCAGGCCCAGCCGCAATCAGCGGTCTTGAAGCCGGGGCTCGGGAGGGCATTGGGCGGGGCTCAGGAGGGCGGGGGGTGGGGCTCAGGAGGGTGGGGGGGTGGGGCTCGGGCTGACCAGGGCGCTGCGCTCGGCTGGGCCATGTCAGTGCGTGGGACGGCACGGAGATCCGCGGAGCCATCGCCGGCAGAGGGGAGAGGGTCTGCTGGCTCCACCCCTCCCTTTCTCCCCCCCTCCCTTTCTCCCTTCCCCCCACCCCCCTCCTTCCCCCACCCTTCCCCCCCACACCCTTCCTACACCCCCTCCCCCCTCCACCCCCTCACCCCCCCTCCGCCCCCTCCATCCCACCTCCCCCCTCCCCCCTCCCCCTTCCCCTCCCGCCTCTCCCTCCCTCCCCCCTCCCTCCCCCCTCCCCCCTCACCCTCCCACCCCCCTCCCCCCTACCCCTCCCCCTACCCCCTCCCACTACCCCGCCTTCCCCCCAGTTGCTCTCTCTCTTCCCCCCAGTCGCTCTCTCTCTTCCCCCCAGTCACTCTCTCTCTTCCCCCCAGTCGCTCTCTCTCTTCCCCCCAGTCGCTCTCTCTCTTCCCCCCAGTCGCTCTCTCTCTTCCCCCCAGTTGCTCTCTCTCTTCCCCCCAGTTGCTCTCTCTCTTCTCCCAGTCGCTCTCTCTCTTCCCCCAGTCACTCTCTCTCTTCCCCCAGTTGCTCTCTCTCTTCCCCCCAGTCACTCTCTCTCTTCCCCCCAGTCGCTCTCTCTCTTCCCCCCAGTCGCTCTCTCTCTTCCCCCCAGTCGCTCTCTCTCTTCCCCCCAGTCACTCTCTCTCTTCCACCATTCGCTCTCTCTCTTCCCCCCAGTCGCTCTCTCTCTTCCCCCCAGTCGCTCTCTCTCTTCCCCCAGTCGCTCTCTCTCTTCCCCCCAGTGGCTCTCTCTCTTCCCCCCAGTCACTCTCTCTCTTCCCCCCAGTCGCTCTCTCTCTTCCCCCCGTCACTCTCTCTCTTCCCCCCATTCGCTCTCTCTTCCCCCCAGTCGCTCTCCCTCTTCCCCCCAGTCGCTCTCTCTCTTCCCCTAATCGCTCTCTCTCTTCCCCCAGTCGCTCTCTCTCTTCCCCCCAGTCGCTCTCTCTCTTTCCCCCAGTCGCTCTCTCGCTCTCTTCCAACAACAACATGCCCTCAAAAAAGCCTCGGCACCGCCGGGCACTCCAGCTAGTGCTTAATAAAAGAGTTAAACAGTAATACTCCATTGTCCTGCAATTTATTATTTTCATACAAAGTGTGTAAAACAAGACATGGTGTCAGAATAGGGATTGTAAATGGACATCGTTGGAGCTCCCTTGCCTCGAATAGATTGGGAATCTTTGAACTTACCTGGAGAATGGCGCAAGTTCAAGCAACACGTGGAGTTGATGTTCTCGGGTCCACTGAAAAGCAAAGGGGAGGAAGAAAGATGCAGCTACCTACTCCTGTGGATCGGAGAAAAAGGGAGAGACATTTTTAACACATGGTCTCTCACCGCGGATGAAGCAAAGGTACTGAAAAGTTATTTTGACCATTTTGAATCATATGTGATGCCCAAGACAAATACAATATTCGCTAGGTACAAGTTTCAGGAGGAAGTACAAGGAGCTAGTGAGTCGTTTGAACAGTTCGTGACTGAGTTAAAACTGCTGGTAAAAGACTGTGAATATGCAGATAAAGATGGGATGGTCAGAGACTGCATCGTGTTTGGAATACATTCGGCTAAAGTGAGAGAGAAACTTTTGAATGTTGGGTCCAGGCTAACGCTGGACAAAGCTATAGACATAGCTAGATCGCACGAGATAGCCCAAGCACAGTTGAAAACCATAACCGGTGCCACGAGCAGCTTGCACGAACAGACAATGCATGCAGTTAATAGACACACACCAAAGAACACCGCCCAGAGAGCATGTTTCAGAACAGAAAGAACAGAGAGAGTTCTAAAAATGAGTGACAGGCATAAAATGCTTCAAAAACTGTGGATATTGTGGAAACAAGGTGCATGGGGGAAAGGAGCACTGCCCTGCCAAGGGAAGGCAATGTGCTAAATGTGGCAAACGGAACCACTTTGCTAAAGTTTGCAGGGCTGTTTTTGGAATAGCAGTACACACAGTGAGTGACAGCCAAATGCCAGATAGAGAGCCAAATGCAGAGGAACTGTTTATTGATTCTGTGTCACAGAAAAAACAGATTTCAGAGACTGAGCAAGCCTTTGCAGATATTGAGATAGGAAAACAGGGCACAGAGCTTAAGTTTAAACTAGACACTGGAGCTCAGGTTAATGTAATTCCTCTGAGTGAGTATCACAGCTTGAAGGATGAGTATGAGCTACAGCCCACCTCACACAGACTGACCAGCTATGGGGGTGAGCAGCTCATTGTAAAAGGCACATGCGTGATGAAATGCAAGTACAAAGAAAGCGACATGGTGTTGGACTTTTACATTGTTGACACTCAAGCAGCTCCAGTGCTAGGTCTAAAGGCATGTTTAGACATGGACCTCGTCAAGCTAGTGCTTTCATTGACAGCACCAGTTGAGAAGCAGACAGTCATGGAGGAATTTTCTGATGTTTTCAAAGGAATTGGACTATTCCCAGGTGAATGCACTATTCACTTTGACCCAGCAACAACCCCTGTGGTTTGCCCACCGAGAAGGATACCCCTTGCTCTACGTAGTCTCCTGAAGGAGGAGCTGCAGAGCATGAAGAATACAGAAATCATCGTCCAGGAAACAGAACCGACAGAGTGGGTCAACGCGTTAGTAGTGGTTGAGAAACCACGTACAGGCAAGCTCAGAGTCTGTCTCGACCCCAGAGATTTGAACAAGGCTATCAAACGCCCTCACTACCCTCTACCAACGCTAGATGACATCACACCCAAGCTAGTGGGAGCACATTACTTCAGTGTAATGGACGCACGATCAGGATACTGGACTATCAAGCTCACGGAAGAGTCATCTAAGCTAACAACATTCAACACACTATTTGGACACTACCGATTTCTGCGTTTACCATTTGGTCTTATCTCAGCTCAGGATGAATTCCAATGGAAGATCGACGAAACCTATGAAGGCCTTGACGGAGTAGTCGCAATCATAGACGACATCCTCATCTATGGCAGGAATAGAGAGGAACATGACAGGAACCTCCGTGCGATGCTACAAAGATCAAGGGAGAAAGGTATCCAGCTCAACCCCGAGAAAAGCATAATCGGATCCACTGAGATCAGTTATTTCGGGCATCGCCTCTCAACTGATGGCATTAAGCCGGATCCAGAGAAAATCTCCGCCATCAAGAAGATGGAGCTGCCGAAGAACCGCGCAGAGCTAGAGACAGTGCTAGGCATGGTTAACTACGTAGCCAAGTTTGCCCCGAGCCTCTCCGAAATCAACGCACCCATGCGTCAGTTGCTCAAACAATCCAATGAGTTCCTGTGGGACAAACAACATGACACAGCATTTCAGAAAATGAAAGACCTAATCACCAGAGAACCAGGACCAGTTCTTGCCTACTTCGACCCCAACAAAGAGCTCAGACTACAAGTGGACGCGTCAAAGTACGGACTAGGCGCAGTATTACTGCAAGAAGGAAAGCCCATCGGCTACGCTTCCAGATCTCTCACAGACAGTGAAATCAACTATGCTCAAATCGAGAAAGAGCTATATGCAATTCTGTTTGGATGTAAGCGTTTCCACCAGTAAGTCTATGGCCGACAAGTCATTGTGGAATCCAACCACAAGCCCCTCGAGTCAATCATGAGGAAACCACTAGCCGCAGCCCCACCAAGGCTACAGAGAATGATCCTTCAGCTACAGAAGTACGACTTCACAATCATTCACCATCCAGGCAAAGACATTCCTGTCACAGACACGCTCTCCAGAAAGTCTCTTAGCTACCAGGACAGCAGCCTCAGTGAAGGCATGGATGTGCAGGTGCACATGGTGTACAACAGCTTACCTGTGAGTGACTCAAAACTGAAGGAGATCCGAGCAGGAACAGAGAAAGATGCACAACTCACACTGCTGAGCAAAGTCATACATGAAGGATGGCCTGAGGAAAGGAGGAAATGCCCTCAGAGCATATCTGAATCCTGGAACCACAGAGACGAACTGTCACAAATCAACAGAATCATCTTCAAAGGGGAGAAAATCATCATTCCTACCAGTCTCAGAGAAGAGATGTTGACAAAAATTCATGCTGGACATATGGGCATGGAAAAATGCAAACAAAGAGCACGTGACATTATGTTTTGGCCCGGAATGTGCAAACACATTGAGGACATTGTCGAAAAATGTTCCATTTGTCTAGAACGCCGCCCATCAAATGTCAAAGAGCACATGATACCTCACCGTATCCCAGACAGGCCCTGGCAGGTCGCGGCAACGGATCTGTTCACATGGAACAACGAGGACTACATAGTGACTGTTGATTACTACAGCAGATTTTTTGAACTGGACAAGCTTCACAGCACCACATCTGCAGCTGTGATCCACAAGCTAAAGGCAGCCTTTGCCAGGCATGGCATGGTAGAGACTTTAGTCTCAGACAATGGCCCCCAATACAAATCAAAAGAGTTCGAATCGTTTGCCAAGGCATGGGATTTCACACATGTCACATCAAGCCCACATTACCCTCAAAGTAATGGCCTTGCTGAAAAAACTGTCCAGATTGCAAAAACACTCATGGACAAAGCCAAAGCAGACAAAAGAGACCCCTACATCAGTCTCCTTGAGTACCGCAACACTCCGGTTGACAACTTCAAGTCACCAGCACAGCTGTTGATGAGCCGCGGACTTCGCTCAATCCTTCCAAGCACCAACCAGCAGCTGCAGCCAGAGGTCGTCAGCTACAAGCAAGTGCATGCAAAATGTGTACAGAGACAGCAACACCAAAAGAGATACTATGACAGGTCAGCTAGACTACTGCCGCCGCTGCACAATGAAGAATCCGTCAGAATCCAGGAGCATGACTACTGGAAGCCAGCAGTCGTCATCCAGCCAGCTGACACTGAGCGATCGTATCACATCCGCACCCCAGAAGGGCAGGTGTACCGCCGCAATCGCAGGCACCTCCTGAACACCAACACCGTCATTCTGACAAGAGGATCAGATCAACAGAGTGTGATGAACAGAGCAATACACAAAACACATCATACTTACCTGAACCTAAACCTGAACCTGAATTGTTGACTGATTCAGGAGCATGCTCAGTTTCATGCCACACAAGGTCGGGACGAGAGGTCAAGCCTAGAGTTATCCTTGACTTGTGAACTGTCAAAGGGTGTAGGCGGATCGCTGCCCTAAAAAAAAACTGTACATAGTTATTGAAACGTTGAGATGTTTTCAGTGCTAGTTAAATGCTGAGTTTACTTATATGTTTATGCTACCGAGAACATTATGTAGAAGAAAGGTTTAAAAGTAATGCATAACATTTTTCTTTTAAAAGGGGATGTAACATTTGCATATTGAATTATCATTGGCCCGCAGGCATCTGTAAGGAATACCTATTATATTCACATGTGATCACATGCTGAGTTGTCATTGGCCTGCAGGCATCTGTAAGGACTACTATTGTTTGGAAGACCCAGGCTAGGGGTCCTATTGCCATGCTTTTCCCACTGGTGCTGCTATGAGTAAGATCACAGACCTAATGCTTAATAAAAGAGTTAAACAGTAATACTCCGTTGTCCTGCAATTTATTATTTTTATACAAAGTGTGTAAAACAAGACATTAACGACTATGTGTGTTGAAGCAAGAGTGAAAGTGTTGAAACCAGAACAACTGATTGACTTTGTTACTATTCAAGCGAATTACGCATTTTTTTAAACTACAGGGAATATGAGACAGATAAATTTAATTGTTTTAGGGGTAATTATGTAATTTTATTAATGGGTGTGTTATTATGAATGTAATTGATATGGCGACATATTCAACCAGAATCACTGAAAAAATCAATGCACTTAATTGAAATTTCAGCCTTTCAAGCGGAATTACTTTCCACCAGAGTCTATTTCAACAAGTTGGTACACATTGTTTTGTTTGGCATGAGAAAAGCACAACACTTAATATTTCTACAAATTTAATGTATGACACACCATAAGCAAAATTATATAGCCCAATAGATGGTGTTACCTTACAAAACAAAGTTGAGGTGGAGAGAGATGAGTCAGTAGACTGAGACCATGTCAGTGTTGTAATTTCCCTGTTTGTGGGATTTGGTATAAAAGCCAGTGGTTTATTCGCTGGCGCAATGACGGGAACTAGCTTTGGGCATCAGCCAAATGGAGGAGAAAGCAAAACAGAATGTTCCCAGACTATTTGTTTTAGAGACCAGTAAAATATCAAGTGTTCAGGAAGGATTGCAATATCTGAATTGTAATTGATTAAATCATATTTTTGGGAAAAGAGGACTGGGGTTAGGAACATAGGAACATAAGAACAGACTGCTACTGGTCAATCAATCCATAAACACATTTTCATGTTGTTTTGTAATACATGGCAGCTCAGCATGGCACAGCAGGAATGAATCTTGGAAAATAAAAGATGTTGAGAAATAAAATATGTTGGGAACTAAAATAAAACCTGATGAAGGTGACTTCAGGCATCTGAAGGTTCACTACGGCAGCATAGGAACAAGGAACAGGAGGAGGCCATTCAGCCCCTCAAGCCTGCTCCACCAGTCACTTAGATCGTGGCTGATCTGTATCTTAACTCCATCTATCCGCCTTGGTTCTGTAACCTTTAATACCCTTTGGAAGCCATGCTTGAAGCTCCATGGAGACAGCCACTCTCTCCATGGCAGACATTCTCGCAATTACCTGCACCACTAATGCATTTGTATTCAAGCTGGACTCCTCCATTCTCTCCGCTATTGTGGAGAGTGTACATGGCATGTCCATCAGTACCTCGCAAAGTTGCTGTTACACCTCTACCATTCTCCTTCTCAACAGCTTCTGTGTCCAGCTGAGCAGAGCTTGGAGAGGATTGGGTCCCCCTGATACAGATGCTCCATGGCTGTCCCTCTCACCAGTGTCTGCTCGTGCTCACTTGTGAATTGTGAACAACCGGGTGAAAACCCAAACTATCTCTCCAACTGGACCCAGTGAAGTGTGAGTATTTGTGCTGGTGCATGGCTGGACATCCTGTGACAGTGCACCCTCAGAGGGAATGAGGTCCTCTGAGGAATCATCCTCCTGCATCCCTTGAGACTCTTGCTGTATGCGTGACGACCCTGGAAGACAAAATACAGGGATATGAATTGGTCGTGGCAAAATAATGATCCTGATAATCACCATACTCAGTCTTCTCATAGTTTAATCATTGATTAAATAAAGTCAGCATGTGTGTCAGAGATGCTTTTAATTCTGTCATCAGCCATCTGCGAGTTCCCAGTCTCTCCATCTCCGATTGAGAGGGACATATGTACATACATACGTACATACGAATTAGGAGCAGGAGCAGGCCACTCCGTCCCTCGAGCCTGCTCCACCATTCAATAAGATCATGGCTGATCCGATTACTCCATATTCCCACCTACCCCCGATAACCTTTCACCCCCTTGCTTATCAAGAATCTATCTACCTCTGCCGTAAAAATATTCAAAGACTCTGCTCCCACCGCCCTCTGAGGAAGAGAGTTCCAAAGACTCACGACCCTCTGTGAGAAAAAATGTTTCCTCATCTCTGTCTTAAATGGGCGACCCCTTATTTTTAAACAGTGACCCCTAGTTCTAGATTCTCCCACAAGAGGAAACATCCTCTCCACATCCATCCTGTCAAGGCTCCTCAGGATCTCATATGTTTCAATCAAGTCACCTCTTACTCTTCTAAACTCCAGCGGATACAAGCCTAGCCTGTCCAACCTTTCCTCATAAGACAACCCGCCCATTCCAGGTATTAGTCTAGTAAACCTTCTCTGAACTGCTTCCAATGCATTTACATCCTTCCTTAAATAAGGAGACCAATACTGTACACAGTACTCCAGATGTGGTCTCACCAATGCCCTGTATAACTAAAGCATAACCTCCCACTTTTGTATTCAAAACGCAGATATGCCACTTAGTTCCATGGCATCCTCCTCTGCTTCTGCTGCCTGGACTATTTGTGGTGGGCTGCCTCCAGGCCTTTCCCTCTCCCTTGTTTTGCGCTCTTCACCTACTAGGGGCGAACAAGCAGACTTGTGAGTAAGTGAAGGTGAGTTATTCAACCAATGGATGCAGTGCATTCGGTGAGGGTGACTACCAGGCAGATGCATCACATTGCACAAGGATTGGGGTGAGTGGCAATGGTGGATGGGTACATGAGGAGATGAGAAAGTGCATAAAAAGTGAAGGATGGGTTCAGCTGAAACTTAAGTGCATGTGAGGTCTAATGTGATGGAGTAGGCTTGGCAAGACAGAGTGAAGGGGTTTGCACCGTAGGATGTAGGTGAATCAGCAAATGTACTCACTTTTCTTGACCTTGTTAGGTCATTGAACCGCTTCCTGCACCGCATCCAATGCTCCTGCTGCTCACCTCCTCAGCCACCTCCAACCAGGCCTTCTTGGTGACAGCTGTAGGTTTCTTCCTTTCATTGCTGGTAGAAGTATATCCCTCCTGCTCCTGACTGCAGCCAGCAGTAAATCCAGGGAAGCATCATTGAATCGGGTGCTGCCTTTTCTCTCTGTGAATCCATCCTAAACATCTCCAAGCTCTTCCAAATTCATTTGTGCATTTGCCCTTTAAATAGTGGACTTCAGATCTCACCATGTGGGTGCGCAGCACGCCCGCTGTGCAGCTTGGAGACACGAAACCCGTAAGTCAAAATTTATTGCCTCAATCACACTGAAATCGGAGAATCCAACCCGTTGACTTTACTTAAGAGTTTCGTGCATGAAATTTTCCCCCGCACTCCCGCCCCGCCCCCACCTCCTGCTCGGAATCTGCCTTTACATTAATATTGGGGCCTAAGGCTTGTATCAGATGTGGTTCAGAGACATTTAACTCTGTCACCAGGCAGCAGCGAAGTCCCAGTCTCACCAACCTCCGATGGTCAGGGACACAGATATGCCGCTGATCTCCACGGCCTCCTCCTCTGATGATGTCAGCTGCACTCTCTGTGGTGGGCCACCTCCGGTCCTCTCCCTCTCCCTTGTGTGTGCTTGTTTATCCTGCAACTGGGGAACGACAGACCTATGAGTGTCTGTAAGGCTTGTGTTCACCCGATGGGTGCAGTGCACTCAGTGAGGTTGACTATCAGGCAGATGCAACACACTGCAAAAGAATTGGGGTGAGTTTCTGCAGTGGATGGATAAATGGGGAGGTGAGAAGTGCATAGAAAGTGAAGGATGGGTTCTCTTTAAACTTAAGTGGGTGTGAGGGGTGATGTGATGGGGTACGCTTGACAAGACAGAGTGGGGAGGGGTGGGTGTGCACGACAGGATGCAACTGTACTCAACATTCCTGACCTGGCTATGTCATTGAAGTGCTTCCTGCACAGGATCCAGGTATGGGCCACAACACTCCTGCTACTGACCTCCTCAGCCAACTCTAACCACCCCTTCTTGGTAACAACAGCAGGTTTCTTCCCGTTGCTGGGGAAGATTATCTCCTTCCTACATTGTTAAAGCAGGGTGCAGCCTTTGAACGTCCTGAGTTCATCTTGTAAGTTCTGATGAAAGCTTATCGACCTGAAACGTTAACTCTGTTTCTCTCTCCACAGATGCTGCCTGACCTGCTGAGTATTTCCAGCATTTTCTGTTTTTATTTCAAATTTATATTACACTAGCTGAAGTGCCCGGCGGTGCCGAGGCTTTTTCGAGGGCATGTTGTTGTTGGAAGAGAGAGAGAGAGCGACTGGGGGGAAGAGAGAGAGCGACTGGGGGGAAGAGAGAGAGCGACTGGGGGGAAGAGAGGGAGGGGAGGGGGGGGAAGAGAGGGAGGGGAGGGGAGGGAGGGGAGGGGAGGGGGGGAGGGAGGGGAGGGGGAGGGGAAGGGAGGGCGGGGGAGGGGGGAGGAGGAGGGGGAGGGGCGGGGAAGGGGGGGAGGGCGGGGAAGGGAGGGCGGGGGGGAGGGGAGGGGGGAAGGAAGGGAGGGAGGGGGGGAAGGGAGGGCAGGGGAGGGGAAGGGAGGGAGGGGGGGAAGGAGGGCAGGGGAGGGGAAGGGAGGGCGGGGGGGAGGGAGGGAGGGGAAGGAGGGCGGGGGGGAGGGGGAGGGAGGGCGGGAGGGAGGGCGGGGGAGGGGAGGGGGGATGGAGGGCGGAGGGGAGGGAGGGCGGCGGGCGCCCCCCCCGAGGGTCGCGACCCCCCGAGGGTCGCGCCCCCCCCCCGGAGGTGAAGACCGCCGATTGCGCGCGCAGCAGGAGCTGAGACGCGGCGTCTCTCTCGGCCAGCGGGCCCGGTTGCCAGGGCAACCGTGACGCTGACCAAGCCAGAGAGAGAGACGCCGCGTCTCAGCTGCTCCTGCTGCGCGCGCGCCCCCCCCCGAGGGTCGCGGCCGCCCCCCCCTCCCCCCGAGGTGAAGACCGCCGATTGCGCCCGTTGCCAGGGTAACGCTGGACGCTCAGCAAACCCCGGCAGAGAGAGACGTCTCAGCTCCTGCTGCGCGCGCACCCTAGCGGCGCTGGGCTGAGGCTCGGCCCTCCAGCCTTCGAGTGGGGCCGGGAGGTGCCTAGCTCGGGCGTGGGTGCGGAGGAGACGCCGAGGCTTCTAGGCCTACCTGGAAAAACGGGGAAAGGTAGGAAAATTAATGAGATTAGATAAGTTAATTACTTTCTAAATCATTTTTTTTTAAAACAATATGTGTTTTAAAAGCAACGTTTTTTTTTAAGACGCAGAAAGCGGGAAAAAGAAAGGAAAAGTTTGGAATCAAGATGGCGGCGACTCACCTCGGTTCAGAACGATAAAGCCCGGCCACACGCGCACCGATTGGCCCGGCGGCACACGCCAGCAACCCGGCGTACGATTGATCGAGCTCGAGGTCACTCTGTCGCTAATGAGCGGATAATGAGATGCTAATGAGCGGAATGTTGAAGGTTTTTGGGATACCGCGGGCGCAATTTTAGCCCGGCCGAAACGTAAATACGCTTAAAACCGTCTCGGAAGCGTAAGCTTTCTTTGGAGGTAACGCGCGCATAGGTACGCCCTGTAACTTTCGAGTGCATACCCGCAACGCACACGCGATGACAGACAGATAGACAGAATGACAGAAGTACCGATTTATATATATAGAATTAACACTATTTATGATCTGGACTTTGCTCTCGTCCCTTCTTCTTATCTTTAGGCTATTTTTATTTTTATTATTATTTCTGCCTGAGCCCTCCCCCCACCAGTCATCCCCCCCCCCCCACCCTTTTATTGGTTTAAAGACCTTTCTAGAGCCCTACTTATCCTTTCAGCTAGGACCTTGGTACCAGCCCGGTTCAAGTGCAGCCCATCCCAGCGAACAGCTCCTTCCTGTCCCAGCACTGGTGCCAGTGTCCCATGAACCCCTCTTTGCCATACCAATCCTTCAGCCTACATTGCCTCCCAATCCACCAACGCCTTCAAGTTAAAATTCTCATCCTTGTGTTCAAATACCTCCATGGCTTCGCCCCTCCCTATCTCTGTAACCTCCTCCAGCCCCACAACCCTCCGAGATCTCTGCGTTCCTCCAATTCTTGCGTCATGTGCATTCCCGACTTCTTTCGCCCCACCATTGGCAGCCGTGCCTTCAGCTGCCTGGGCCCTAAGCTCTGGAATTCCCACCCTAAACCTCGCCACCTTTAAGACTCACCTTAAAACCTATCTTTGACCAAGCTTTTGGTCACCTGTCCTAATGTCTCTTTCTTTGGCTTGGTGTCAATTTTTTTGTCTGATAACCATGGTGACTGTAATGTGCTTTGGGACCTTTACTATGTTAAAGGCACTATATAAATGCAAGTTGTTGTTGTTTAGTCATTGCAGTGCAGCATCAATAAAGCAACTGAGCTTGCCAAATCAGCAGGGTTTAGGATAGATATTCCGAGTCTTTACATGTTGTCAGTGTGTATTAGAATATTGTGTTTCCCATGATATTTAGGTACACGCTGATGGTTAGCAAAGACTGGGAAGACTTACCCTTATAAATCTGAAGCTGTCACATTGGAGCTGCATAGTGTTCTCATCATATCACTTCTTGAGTACTTCATTTAGTTCTGGTCACTAATGTGCAAGGGAAACATCTAAGCCTTGGACTTGGTGCAGTGAAGAGCCACAAGACTGATCCCTAATGGCAGAAGACTAAGTTAACAAGATAAAGTCCAATTGAAGGACCACACAATATTTCCTCCTTGATTATTATCGTAGCAATAAAAATCTGTATTTTTACTTGTATACAAAAATGTTCTGCAAAGGAGTCATTTACATTAATGCAACTAACCTAAAAATATGTATTGCAGCTCATATCCAGAATGTCCATAACTGCACAAACTGATCTTTAAGCACGTGCCACTATAAAATGCTTGGTTGTGATCTTCCCTCGATGGATATGTGGGTAAATGACAACTTGTTGCATTATAGACCAGGAAGGTCTAAGATTTGATTTCTGATCTGTATTTAGTTATCTAATCTCAGTGGCAATGTTACAATTGCTCATGGTGTACCTGTGTTAGTGATGGAATAAAAGCAGCGAGAGTTCCCTGTCCTAACTAATCACTATCTGTGATTTACCTGATGGATGGTGTGTGTTGAATATTAGGTGAGCACAGTACCAGGCTCAGCCTGTGATGTCTCACGTGGATGATACTGGTATTAAGTCTGAAGCTAAAACTTCTGGTTAGGGTGGTGTGTACCATTGGGAAACTCCAAAGATTGGAATGGGAGAAAGGTAAGTTAGAAAACTATTTCAGGGGGTAGAAATTTGCTTTACATAAATATATGAAAATGAAGGACGGGAAAAGACCAGCTGGTCCATTGAGCCTGTCTCAGATGGATATGGTGCAAATTATGACCCCCATCCATCCCTCCCCCCACCCAAACCCCCGCGCCCCCCCCCCCCCCCGCCAAAATGCAGTTTCCTGGGAGATGAAAGAATGAAGAAAAAAATGTTGGCCAATTTAGGAGAAAACCTCTGGGAATTCCCTCCCTGACCCCAGAAGGCGATCAAGTAGCTTCCAGGAGACCATGGTGACTGGGAGACACACCCCCCAATACCGACCTTTTGTATGCAGTGATGTCAGCCACAGTTAGGAAGTCGTCCAGCTTCGTTTTGTTTGCAGTAACTCCGCACTCGCTGCACAAGCTGGCAACTTGTTCCAGAGGTCTGCAACTCTGGGAAAACCTCCTGACATCTAATCCAGTTCTATGCTTACATAACTTATATACTCATGTCCCTTGACCCTCTCCAAACTACCTAACATAAGTAGCCTATCTACATGAATCTAATCCTTTCATTATTTTAAAGACCCCAATCAATTCTCCTCAAAGTCTATGCTTTTCTAGAGTAAAATGCCCCAGCTGTCTAAGCCTATCGTGGTAACTTAGGACATTTAAACCATATATCAATCTAATGGCCCTTCTCTGAACCTTTTCCAGGTCATCTACATCACACACCAAGTGAGCGTACCATAACTGAACACAAGGTGATTTTAACTCTACTTACTCAGCAGAAACCTGGCTGGCAGGCAGTTAATATGCCCTGGCTCTTACCTGTCCGAAAGCCGCCATGATCGCAATATCTGCAATTTTAACCTGCTCTCCTGAGCAGGCAGTAAGGACACATCCCCGGAGCCAACAGAGTCCTTCTTTACATATGCATACTCTGCGGCTCAATGACATCATTGAGACCCAACTGTAATTTTAACTCAGGCCTGAGTGGAGAATCCACCTGGAGTTAAGATCAGGGCCCTAAGGTCTTATACAAAGTCAGCATAGTGTTTTTTGTTTCATATTATATTTTGTATTACTATTTTGTCCTTGTACAAGACCATGCTCAGTTAAAATACAGTGTCTAGTTTTGCTCTCGTTACATGGTGGGTGATATTGAGGCTTTGGAAAGGGTGCAGAGGAGGGCCACATGATTAATTGCCAGTTACCAAGATAGGCTCAAAGAGGTGGAACTCTACACTTTAGAGAAGCATAGACTTTGGGGGGATTTGATCAAGGTTTATAAGATGATGAAGGGATTAGATTGTGCTTGGATAGACAATTTGTTTCAACTGAATAGGTTAAAGAAGACTCGGGGTTACAATCACTAGTTAAGTAAAGACTGAACTAGGTTAGATGTTAGGAGGTAGTTCTTTGCCCAGCTCATGCGGTGAACACTGATTCATTGAATTCCTTCAAGCAAGAGCTTTACCTGTTTCTGGCTGGGGCAGAGATCATCTCGTACAAGAGGTAAGTGCTGTATAACAATAATCGGGGTCAGAATAGTCTCCTAGACTTGTTTTGATTACCTAAAGGGGTCGGAGAGGAATTTTCCAGGTTTTTTTTCCTCCTAATTGGCCTGGGTGTTTATCTGGTTTTTTGCCTCTCCCAGGAGATTACATGGCTTCCGGGTGGGGTGGGGAGTGTATGCATTGTGATACACAAGACATCACAATAGTGAGGGACCAGCTGGATGGATCAGTACATATTTTCCTGTCATTCATTTTTCGTATGTTCGTATGTTTCGTGTATAATTGTCCTGGCAATACATCCTAATATCCTATTATCTTATTAGAATAGCCTTGCGGCACTGGTCATGGACCTTCAAAGAGTCATGTACTGTAACACCCAGTTCCTACTCCTGCTCAATAACCTTGCGCACATGGCCCTGCACAAGGAAGTATAAACTTATTTCCAATGACTCAGTGGACAATTAAAACTGAAATTCACTGTTATCAGAGTAATCAGCACTCCGTGAATAAAGGTTATCAGAGTGATCAGCACTCCGTGAATAAAGGCTCGTGACTGTAGGGGGTGGCATGGTTGGGTGGTGCGTGCGCCCAGTCAGTTATGCCCCTGACTGTGAGCGGTTCAAATCGCTCCCACGCCCCTGGGTTCTAGACACCGGACTTAGGTACAGGCGGCGATACAGAAAAAGGCTCGAGTAGACAGGTGGTTTGGATGTGAGAAAACCTAGATTTTATTAAACAGAAAATCAACACAGTCTTACGAGAAGTTACTAGTATAAAATTACAGGCAAATACAAAATAACTTATATACTTATACAGGGAATGGGGAACACACGGCACATCGAGGAAAAACAAACTATCTTAACAATCCCCTTATCCTTATCCCACCCCTTATACCTAACTAGATTAAGCTATGAGGGGCCAGAATTCATGCTCACCAATCCAAAATAAAGCCAACTGTTAACGAGTGTGAGTTTTGAGGTCTGGTTTTTGGTCCTTCTAGGTACCCCGTCACCATGTGGTCTTCAGGGGCGTGGTGCTGGATCTGCTGCTGCGACACACCTTCTCCCCTCCGTTGCCGTCGTCGTCTCGTCGCGATGGGTTCTCCTCTTCTTCTCCCTCAGGCGGTCGGCGGCGGCACCGTTGTGCCTACAGGGCAGTTGGCAGTTTTAACTGCCTAGATTTTCCTACCCAAGCGTAAGAACGCTAGTCTATTCATCGTGGCATGGCCACCTGCGTTTTTGCAGTGTTCAACGAGATGTTTGTCTTCCCAAGCGCCAGCTTATAACTAGGCGCTTGGTCTTTATCGATATGTTTTTCGCTGCCCTGCTCTGCCCTTATCGAGTTGTTATCGTCTTCGTCGTCTCCACTCGTCTCACCTCGCTGGACTACTATACAAGTCCTGGGCTACCCGCTCGACTTCGTCTCGCCCCTTTCTGCGGCCTGGGCATCCTGGATGGCTATGGACTTGGGTCTCATTCCCCTCCCCTGCTGTTGGTATGGTGTAACTGGTTACTGAAAATCTGCTATGGGGAGAGAACCCGCCACGAGGCCAGGGCACGAGTACGAGCTGCAGCCCAAGAGGCCGGAGCCACGAGAGCAGCAAGCAAGCAGGAGAGCAGAGCAAGAGCCAAGAGCTACCCGGGGCCTGCAGTTATACTCCTCATGAAAAACCTTATCTGCGTGCCAAATCAGGTTAGTTCATTGTCCCAATCTTGGCGGGCTAGTTTAAATAATTGTAGCAATCTAAACTAACTGTTTTTAGATGGCCGTTGATCGCACCTAATGGCCTGATGTCTGAGCTGTATTGTTATTAATGCATTTTAATCGGCCTGTCCAGCCTCGATGGCTTCCTTAAGCTGTTTCCAATTATAGATGCAAACAACTTGATGGCCTCAAGTATAGGCCTAACTGGTTTTGGTCTGTCTACGATCTGGCTTAATGCATATTCAATGTTCTGTCTGCTTTCTAAAATACAAAGTCCTTCTTCACAGAAACTGCATTTTAGGTTTCGATTTCCCCAAAAGCTGCTTGTGCCACAGAGTCCAAGCTTTTAAAAACTTGCAGGCTTTTGGTCACGAGGTGCGGACGCCATCTTTTGGGTACCCTTTTTCTTAAAAATGTCCATGCAGGGTCCCTTTTATTAATAATAACCTTTGGGGAAATGTGGAAATTTTGCGAATCTTACATGTCCCAGAAGTCAGATCAAATTGACATAGGTTTTATTCGACAGCACACATGAGTAATACAAGCAAATGATACATCTATACACTCACCCGTAGGTCACTCATCGGGGGCTAGGAGCATCATCATTTGAGATTGTTCCTAACAGTGAGTACATCTGACAGATGGTTTCATTACATCTTTATACCTTTCTTGAAACACACCTACTTGTATAGTTTCTTTGTCTGCAACTATCACTCATACTGACTCAGGTTTGGTTTCAACACAAAACCATGGGAACTAAGGGTCCCAATTCTTACCTGCACTGCTCAATGTTGCTGAATCCTATATTTGTCACAGTGTCTCTTTGAGTTCATCTCTTTCCCTCAGTACTTTTCATTTCCTTCGAACTTTTATTGTGTTAGTTTCTGTTATGTCTTCTAGCGCTCATAGTGCTTTGTAAAGATGACTCTGGACTCGGTAGTTTGTAATTATAACTACTGTTTTATTTGTGTTGTAATGGCTGCCTGCCGCATGGTGCGGGGTGATATTTCCAAGTCCTGTGTGACGCCTGCGCACTACTTTCCCAGCATCGTTGTGCTGCTACACTTGATTTGAGTGTTAGTACACTTGTACAATGTAGTCCCAACATAACTATGTAACATCCCTCTTTCCCAACAAAACTAATTACATCAATTTTCCATTTTACAATGTTTCCAGTTGAATAACGTTAACAAAATACAGAACGTGAGCTTTCTTTGCTCAATTTATATACAGATATTTGTCCATGTTGTTTTACTGTTCTGTGCGAATTATAATTGTCTTTATAATTATTCGCGATACCGCTCAGGTGGTTGTATGTTACTCCTCCATCTTGTGGACTTGGCTGTAACTATTCCTTTCTGCGGTGTTTTGGTGTGTTCTTTTCTTGTTGCCGGTGCTGTCATGTTTGGCTCTGGAGAGTACATGTTTGCAGTTGTTGTATTTGAGGTGTTTGTTTCTGGCGTTATATTGTTTTCCGTGTCTGGTACCCTAACTGCTGTTAATGTTGTCCGTTGTTTGACAGCTTCAGGTGAGGGTCTGATATGGATCCTGTTTCGCCTGTATTGGTTTCCAGGTTCTGCCTCTACCAAGTAAGATCTTGGAGTATCAGCTTTTCCAATAACCTTGGCTGGACTCCATGTTCTCAACAACGGATCTTGTATATGCACTGATTGCCCATTTAACAGCTCCGGTAGTGGTTTTGCATGCTTGTTATAGTGTGTGCTCCCCGTAGCTTGTGTTTCCATCAGCTTCTGCCGAACGTCCTCTTGGTCCTGGGGTGGATATACTTTTGCTGGTAGAGTTGTTTTGTATTTTCTACCGTTTAGTAGTTCTGCTGGTGATTTCGAGTCTGCTCTCAAAGGTGTCGATCTGATTGCCAAAAGGGCGAGGTCTTGGTCTTCTCCCATCTCCTTGCTTTTAATGAGAGCTCTTTTGACTGTTTGGATCTGTCTTTCAATAAATCCGTGTCCCCTTGGGTAATGTGGGGATGAGGTAATTATTTTAAATCTGTATTTTCCAGCCAGTGCTCTGAATTCGCTGGAGGTGAATTGTGTCCCATTGTCACAGATGACCTTCTCTGGGATGCCCTGTTCTGCGAATAAGTTTTTCGCAATTTTTGTGATTGTTGTGGCTCTCATGTCGTTTATCCTTCTGACAAAAGGAAATTTTGAGTAGTAGTCTGCTACTATGATGTACCACTCCTGGTTGCACAGGAACAGATCTGTTCCGACCGTGTGCCATGGTCTCGGGGGTACTTCCATTTGAATCTGTAAGGGGTTTTCTCTCCGAGGTCGCAGAGGTTTCTCTCGCCAGAGGCCTCTCTCTCTCTTTTGCACAGTAAAACCTTGAGTGGTTCGACCCACTCACCCCTTAGATTCTAGACACTGGCCTTAGGTGCAGGAACTACAATGCAGGGAAGACTCTGATAGACCAAGTTTAATGAATCAAAATGGAATTTTATTGCATATGGAAAAACAAATCAAATGCAAGCAAATGAGAGGGTACATGGGAGGGAAAAACAAATCATAACAATACAGTACTAGCTAAAATAGATACAGGCATATTATACTTTACAAAAGTCATCATGAAATGGGGAAACACACGGAACATCGAGGGACAACAACTCATGTTACCTATACCCAAAATGCCCATCCCCTTAAACCTATCTAGATCCGATTATGAAGGGCCAGAAACATGCTCACCAATCCAGTTGGAAAAGTATAGAGTTTTGAAACAGGTCTGCGTTTTGATCCCCTCAGGCGTCCTGTTTCCTCGTAGTCAGTGGAAACACAGCGGGCTGCGCCACACCTCACTCTCTCTCTCGAGGTGAAGGTCACGGACAGGCTGGACACTGACGGGCCTGGATGTCGGCGGAGATCATCTGCTTGACCACGGTAGGAAGCCCCTAGCCGGCTTTCATATAGGTTTCTTCTGTAGTTTTACTACCCTCCCGTTTCGTCAATGGCCCGGGGTTGGTCGATGATCTCCCGATGTTTTACCCCGGGGCGGGACGCCGGCTCGAACCGTCTTCTTCTCCGAACTCCAGCTGCTATCGAAGGTAACGGCTATTACTGAAGATCCCACGAAGGTGATGAAGAAAGGAACCTCTCTCTTCCCAATATCTAAGATGAAGCTACTCCTCTCGCTACCCCCGGTGTCTCCAATTATACTTCTCAGAAGAAGCCTCTATCTCCCGCCAAATCAAGGTTAGTCTTTGTTTAACATTTGGCAGGCTTATGGCACAGCGGGGCAGTTATTATATTTAAACTGCTTTCGGGATGGCCGGTGATGGCCATCTCTGGTCTGGAATGACCTGGTAATGTTTTAATGTCTTCTTGATGTCTTTAACGGGTCCTTGATGCGTTCTTTATGAATATGGAACTGTTCCCCTTTGTCTGGGTAAACATTTAGATGGCCTTTATCTACAGGCCGATCTGACTGGATCTGCAGCCAATCTTTATGTATGTGTGGGTGTCTGGCTTCATTCTCTCAGAAACGGCTTCCAGAACTTACTGTGGGTTGAATCCACAACAGCTGTCTGGGGACTGTAGGAACCATTTTAAAGTGTCCCAATAAGTCGGTTGTTGTGTATGTACCTTTAAGAGAATAACTGGTCTCAGACTGCAGTACCAGCAGTGACCACCCCTGTATAAAAGGCGCTAGAGAGCCTCTGTTTGTTAGTTTTGCTATTGACTTCCACCAGTAAAGACTTGTTTGTTTTCACTCCTGCTGGTCCATGTCTCAAACATTCACGGACTTAACACTGGCGACGAGTAAGAAACGAACTTACCTGCAACTCGGCAGCACCTCAGACGACGTTGTTGAAGGTCAAAGCCAGAAGAAAGAAAAAAAAATTGAGTCCAAAGAAACTCGAGAAACGGGCGTCGACCGTCAATCATCGGTTTGAAAACTTGCAGGAGAGACTGTCAAGAGCCAGGTTCGGTTCACCAGTCTGTGGTTTCCCAGCTAGTCGGGCTGGTGGCAGGTAGTGCTCTGATCCTTCCTGGGCTGTGGCGGGCTGAAGCTCGATCGGGTGGCTTTTCAACGGGGCCGGGCAGCGAATCGGGAGGCAAAGAGAGAGAGAGAGGGTGGAGCACACAGGGCGCAGCCGGTGCTTTGAAGCCGGGCAGCGTTCGGACCTAAGAAGAGGGAGGGAAGTGTCCCAGAGGGTCCGCTCCACGACGGGAAAATAATAAAAGAAAAAGAATCAATATTTAACGTGCAAGAAACCGTGGAAAGCAGCGCTAACAACAGCGGGGAAGAAGGCAAAGCGCGGGAGGCACCATTTTGTTAAATCGGGGAAGAAGGCAAAGCGCGGGAGGCGCCATTTTAGATTTGCAAGATGCCGAAGACTGGCTGTATCACTGCTTTTGATAATACATTAGAGGACTGGACCACGTATGTGGAAAGAGTCGAGGTATATTTCGAGGCAAACGAAATAGCGGAGGGGAAAAAGGCATCGATATTGCTAAGCTTAATGGGCGCTAGAACGTACGGCCTATTGCGGGACCTGATTACTCCAGCCAAACTGAAGGTGAAGAGTTTTAACGAAATTGTTGCTGTCCTACAGGAACACTTAAACCCTGCACCGCTGTTGATAGCAGAAAGATTTAAATTCCACAGGAGAACTCAGCACAAAGATGAGAGCAATGCTGAGTATCTTACGGAACTACACAAGCTATCAAAGCACTGCCAGTTCGGAGCAGGACTGGCAGGTACCCTATGGGACAAATTTGTCTGTGGACTCCTGAGTGAAGGAACACAGAAGAAGTTACTCTCAGAAAAAGAGCTGACGCTAGATAAGGCATTCAGCGTGGCAGTATTGTATGAAGCAGTAGCCAGGGGAGCTGCAGAAATTCAACAAAAACCACAGGAATACGGCACCCACGAAATGACACGGGGATTTGCAAAATGTTATCGCTGCGGCAGAACTAACCATGACCAGAAGGACTGCTGGTCCTATGACAAAATATGCAGACAATGCGGGAAGATTGGACACATTGCACGAGTTTGCAGGTCTGGGAAGAAGACCAGCGACAACAAAAAGGCTACTAAGGAACCATACAAGAAAGTACAAAAGATGACGGACAGTAGTTCCGAAGACCAGATGAGCGATAGTGAATCCGAGTACAGGAGACTAAGCTGTCTCAAACTTCACAATGTAATCGCAAAAGAGGATCACCGAACCATTTGGGTCACCCTCACGATAGCAGGGTCCCAAGTTAAAATGGAATTGGATACAGGATCAGCGCTAACCGTCATGAATCGACGAGACTACGAGCGGCTATTTTCACACATACCCTTGAGAGAGACATCCATCGTCTTGACGACGTATACGGGGCAAAAAGTATACCCCAGAGGAAAAATAAGGGTGCCTGTCGAATACAATGGCAAGAAAATACGGAAATTGTATCTCTACATACTGCCAAATGGTGGACCACCGTTATTGGGATGGGAATGGATCAGGAAGATAAACTTGGATTGGCATTCCATTCATGCAATGACGGTGGACGGTAAAAAAGATGAAGACGTCACTCCTGGACGATTGTCAACAATCTTAGCTAACGCCAAAGAGGTATTTCAACAAGAACTGGGCACGCTTAAAGGCGTAACCGCCTCGATAAAAATAGAAGAGAATGCAGTTCCCAAGTTTTTCAAAGCAAGACCGGTACCATATGCAATTCGCCCAGCCGTCGAGGCAGAGCTGGAGAATCTGGAGAAGGCGGGCGTGTTGTCTAAGGTCGACTGGAGCGAGTGGGTGACACCCATCGTTCCTGTCATGAAGAAAATGTTAAGCAATAAGTCCGGAGAGCCAAGGAAGATTCGCTTCTGTGGGGATTTCAAGGTGACGGTGAACCCTGTCCTTCACACAGTACAATATCCTCTTCCAAGGATAGAAGACATCTTCGCCTCACTGTCTGGAGGGAAGCGTTTTACAAAAATTAACCTAGCAGAAGCATATTTGCAGATGGAGGTTGAAGAGTCCTCTAGGAAGTATCTCACGATAAACACTCACAAAGGTCTTTACCAGTATCATCGATTGGTATTCAGAGTAGCATCGGCTCCGGCGATATGGCAAAGAGCGATGGAACAAGTCCTGCAAGGGATTCCGGGGACTCAGTGTTACTTGGACGACATTCTTGTAACAGGTGAAGATGACAGTGAACACCTTAACAACCTAGAACAGGTGCTCACTAGACTACTGGAACATGGGCTGCGAGCCAACCGCCCCAATTGCGAATTTTTTAAGAAACAGATATCATATTGTGGCCACGTGATTGATGAAGAGGGGTTACATAAGTCCCCTGACAAAATTGAAGCGGTTGTTAAGGCCCCAGCACCTGAAAATATGTCGCAACTGAGGTCATTCCTCGGATTGGTGAATTACTATCATAAGTTTTTGCCGAATTTGTCGACAATTTTGCACCCACTGAATGCCCTGCTACGAACGGGGGTAGCATGGAAATGGAGCGAAGATTGTAAGCGTGCTTTTCAGAAGAGTAAGGACTTAATCACTTCAAGGGAAGTATTGGCTCACTACAACCCAGCACTGCCGATCAGACTGGCGTGTGATGCGTCTCCCTACGGCATTGGGGCGGTACTGTCACATAAGTTCCTTGATGGGTTAGAGAGGCCGATAGCTTTTGAGTCACGCTCGTTAACTTCTGCCGAGCGTAACTACGCTCAGATTGACAAAGAAGCCCTCAGCCTAGTGTGGGGGGTGAAGAAGTTCAATCACTACCTGCACGGTCAAAAATTTACTCTACTAACTGATCATCAACCTCTTGTCTCCATTTTCAACCCTCAGAAGGGCGTACTGATAATGACGGCACAACGGCTGCAGAGATGGTCCCTTTTCCTAGGGGCACACCAATATGACATCGAGTACAAAGGAACTAAACAGCATGGAAATGCTGATGGATTGTCACGCCTACCATTGCCGACGGTGGAAGAAGAAGACCTTGCAGTGGATCCAATGGAGTTATTCCACTCGACCATAGTCGAATGTTTCCCTGTGACGAATGCAAACATAGAAAACGAAACACGGAATGACCCGACACGATCACGGGTCTATGATTTAACGGTGAAGGGATGGCCAGCACATGGCGAACCACTGCTGCCAGCATTCTCGCCGAGAAGAGAACAGCTGTCAGTGTGCAGAGGGACCTTGATGTGTGGATCCAGAGTAGTAATTCCACCTAAGTTGACAGATAGAGTACTCAATGAGCTTCATGAGGGTCATCTGGGTGGGGTAAAAATGAAGAACTTAGCCAGAGCGTTTGTGTGGTGGCCGGGAATCGATAGAGAAATCGAAGAGATGACCAAGAGCTGTGCAGGATGCCAGAAGGTCCAAAACGCCCCACCACAAGCTCCTCTGTATCCATGGGAGTGGCCCTCATCTCCATGGCAATGGGTGCACATTGATTTTGCTGGTCCCTTCATGGACTCGATGTTTTTAATTGCAGTGGATGCACATTCAAAGTGGCCAGAGGTAATAAAAATGTCCTCAACCACCACGGAAAAAACTATCACAGTTTTGCGAACCATATTCGCCAGGAATGGGCTGCCTGAACAGATTTGCTCTGACAATGGACCACAGTTTGTGTCTGAAGAGTTCCGGAGGTTCTTAAAGAACAATGGCGTTAAGCATTACACATCTGCCCCATATCATCCAGCCACTAATGGATTGGCCGAGAGGTTTGTCCAAACTTTCAAGAAGGCTATCAAGGCAATGTGTAATGAAGATATACCCCTACAACACAAGGTGGACAACTTCTTGTTTGCCTACCGGAATGCGACACATGCAGTTACCAACCAAACTCCAGCCATGATGTTCTTCAATCGAAGACTACGATGCCGCTTGGATTTGGTTAAGCCAAACGTCCGAAGAGATGTGGAGAACAGGCAGTTTCAGAATATGAATGAAAGGCCGACCAGGAGTTTTAAGATAGGTCAACCAGTTTTGGCCCGGGACTACCGCACTGAGAAATGGCAGCCAGGAACGATTTGTACACGACAAGGACCTCTCATGTATACCGTGGACGTTGGGGAGAGCATTGTAAGACGCCATGCTGACCAGATTCTAGAGTCACTGGAAAACGTCAACTCCACACCACGATCTGATACACCTGGTAATGAAATTGACGTTCCAATTGCAGCTACCGCAGAACCGGTAATATTGGAAGCAGATGAACCAAACAAAGACATTGATCCCGACACAACATTGCCCAAAGAACCTGATACCCCAAAGAGGCGTTATCCAGACAGAATCAGGAAGCCTCCTCAAAGACTTAACTTATAATTGCTTAAACTTAACCAATGTATCTAGCAACAGTAATTGTGATTATAATTCGTTATCATTTAGTTGTTAAATGAATGTTATGTACTGTTTATCTAAAAGGGGAGGAATTGTTGTGTATGTACCTTTAAGAGAATAACTGGTCTCAGACTGCAGTACCGGCAGTGACCACCCCTGTATAAAAGGTGCTAGAGAGCCTCTGTTTGTTAGTTTCGCTATTGACTTCCACCAGTAAAGACTTGTTTGTTTTCACTCCTGCTGGTCCGTGTCTCAATCATTCACGGACTTAACATCGGTCACCGGGTCTTGCGGCCATTTTGTGTGCCCCTTTTTCTGGGCTTCTTTTAAAACAGTCTTTTTTAAAATCAAGGCCTCTTCTGCCAGAGGACCCTTATAATACAATATTAATTTTGCGAATTCTACAAATCATCTCCTCCTTCTGCTGTGTGTTTCGGTATTTCTGGCATATGCAGCATGTGAAGACCATTTGTTCTATGCTTTTGTACATGCCTATCCAGTACACAGCTGATCTGGCTCTTAGTTTACATTTCTCCATCCCCATATGGCCTTGGTGTATTAAGCGGAGAAGTTCCGTTTGCATTGTTTTTGGTATTATGATTCTTGAGCCAGCAAGGAGAACACCGTCCTCCACCGAGATGTCGTCTCTGATTGTCCAGTACTGTCGGATTTGGTTTTGGACCTGCTGGATCTTCTCCGGCCACCCCTGTATTACCTGTTGCATGAGTAGTAGCAACTCTTCTTCTTTACCAGTCTCCTCTTGAATTTGGCTAAGCTTTGTGGGAGTAACATTTACGAGGTGGTGTACTTTTACTGTCAGGCCCTTCATGTCGTGTTTTTCGTTTGGTGACAATCGAGACAATGCATCTGCCAGTGCCATTTCCTTCCCTGGCCGGTATTTTAATTCGAAGTCATAACTTTGGAGTCTTAACAGTAACCTTTGCAGTCTTGCTGGGGCCTTGCTTAGGTTTTTCTTGTAAATTTGTTCGAGTGGACGATGGTCACTCTCTACCTCGAATTTTCTTCCGTATAAGTAGGTGTGGAACTTTTTGCTTCCGTATACTACTGCCAATAGCTCTCTTTCGATGTTTGCGTATCTTGTCTCTGCTGATGTCAATGCCTTAGATGCGAAAGCTATTGGTTTTCCTTCCTGCACGAGGGCTGCCCCTAGCCCCCTGGTAGAGGCATCTACCTGTAGGGTGACAGGTTTTTTTCTATCGTAATAAGACAGGCTGGTTTCTTTACATAATAATTCCTTTAGGTGTTTGAAGTTCCTCTCATGGGATTCTGACCATTGGTATGCGGTGTCTTCTTTTAGTAATTCTCTTAGGTTCGCTGTGTAGTCTGACATGTTCGGGATGAAAGAGCTCATATACTGGACCAAGCCGAGGTAGCTTCTCAGCTCCTTCTTGTCGTTTGGAGGTTTCATCTCTGCTATCGCCTCGACCTTTTCGGGATTAGGCTTGACACCTATAGATCATGTGTAGATCATGCCAAAAAATTTGCATTTCGTACTTTTAACGATGCACTTCTCAGCGTTCAGCTTGATGCCAGCCGTTCTGGTGCCCTCCATGGCCTCGTGCAAGTGCACGTCGTGGTCTCTTTCATTTGATCCGTAAACTTGGATGTCATCAGCGATTCCAATGGCTCCTTCACTGCCTTTGTATGTTTCATCGATCTTTTGTTGGAAGATGTCTTGGCTGACTTTCAACCCGAATGGCAGCCGCAAGAATTTATAACGCCCCAATGGTGTATTAAAAGTCATCAGGTTAGTTGATTCTTCATCCAGTTTTACGTTCCAGTAGCCGTTTCTGGCATCCAGTTTGGAGAAGACTTTGGCTCCTGCCAGTGCTGGTGTGATTTCTTCTAATGTTGGTGTGGGGTAGTGGTCCCGCTTTATTGCCTGGTTTAAGTCTTTGGGGTCCAGATAGATTCTGAGCCGCCCGTTCGGCTTTTCCCGTACCACAATCGAGTTTACCCAGTCTGTGGGTTCAGTGACCTTTGCGATTATTTCTTTCTCTTCCATTTCTTTTAGTTCGGTGTATAATTTTTCTTTTAGCTCGATGGGTATTTTTCTTGGAGCGTGGATGACGGGTTTTACCTCTGGATCTATTGTTATATGGTACTTGAACTCCCCGAAGCATCCTACAGTGTCATCAAAACATTCTGGATACATGTCCATCAAATGTTTCGTGTCCATGATTTGTGGACGATTCTCCAGTGGGGTATTGCTGTCGACTTTCAGTGATATTTTTGTTAGTTCGTGGTTTACCGAGATTAACCGCAGCTGTTTAATCCCAGGATCGCCGGTCCCTCGGAGTCGGTCACATAGAACATGCAGTTGATGTTTCTGCTTTTGTGTGTTCCTTTTATATAGGTTGTTCCGAGTTGTCTGATCGCGCTCCCCCCATACGCTGTCAGTGTGACGTTGTTTGCTTTTAAACATCCTCTTTTCGGGTATCTATCTTCGCCCAAGTTTTCGGGGAAGATCCTCTGGTATAGCCTCAGTGGAAGGATGTTGCTCTGAGCTCCTGTGTCCAACTTTACTTTTAGATTGACGGTTGTGGGCTGTCCTTTGATCCTCTTTTTAATCTGGATGATAGTGTGCCATTCTTTCTTTGGGGTGCTTTCTGCTCTGGACGTTTCGTGTAAGAGAACCTTTATGGTTTCAATGTTCAGAGCTTTGTCGTACCCGCAATCTTCATCATCTTGCTCACCCATGGTATGGATTTTGTTTTTCTTTTGTTGGTTCTGCTGCCCACCTCTGCTTTTGGTGTGTAGCCCCTCTCTTTTAGCTCTGCACATCTTTTGCCAGTGGTTTGCTTTACCACATGTGTTGCAACTTGTTCCATACGCTGGGCATTTTCTTCTGTCTGTGTAGTCGTGTTGTCTTCTGCAGTTTCTACACGTATTCTTCCCGCTGTCATATACTTGTTTTTGTGTGCTGTGCTTTTTGCACACTGCATCTACTCTGTGATCCGGTTCGGGAGTTGTCCGCACGTCAGCCGTATGAGTATTCAGCGTTTTCATCTGTTGTTTTGTGGCTTCGTGAGTCCTCGCTGTATCTATGGCTTCTGATATTCTGAGCTTTTCTTTTCCTATTAGTTCTTTTTGCACTTCTGTATGTGCTGATCCACATATTAATTGGTCTACCAGCCTTTCTTCTAGTTCTGTAAACTTGCATTTGCTGGCTTCGTTTTTTAATCTCATCAGGAAATTGTCAGCCGTTTCACCAGGTTCCTGTCTTAAGCTTTGGAATTTATACCTGTGTATGCGGTGGTTTGATTTAGGCTCGAGATGGTTACTGAACTTTTCATAAATCTCCGTAGGGTTCGTTTTATCCTCTTCGGATAAACTCCAGCTGTTATAGAGATCTAAGCCTTTTTCTCCCGCCCACAGTAGAATGTAGCTGACTTTTTCCTCGTCGGAGGAGCCTTTCAGGAAACTTTTAAATGTAAGCTCGCATTTTTGCTCAAATTTCCGGAAAGCTTCCACGATATCGTCGGCTTCCCAGTTCATGATGGGGAGCATATTCACGGTCAGTGCATTGGACACCGCCATTTTAGCTGCCTGTATGATTCGCAGTTACAATGAGTTTACTTTTAAATTTCTTTCTTCAATCTGATATCGTTTTTGTTTGCGTAAGTTTTACTCACTTATACCGCTGCCACCATGTTATGTCTTCTAGCGCTCATAGTGCTTTGTAAAGATAACTCTGGACTCGGTAGTTTGTAATTATAACTACTGTTTTATTTGTGTTGTAATGGCTGCCTGCCGCATGGTGCGGGGTGATATTTCCAAGTCCTGTGTGGCGCCTGCGCACTACTTTCCCAGCATCGTAGTGCTGCTACACTTGATTTGAGTGTTAGTACACTTGTACAATGTAGTCCCAACATAACTATGTAACAGTTTCTTATAACTATGCTTTCTTGGCTTAATAAGGTTCCCTTCAAAGTTCATTTTATGTGGCGCTCAATCATGGAATTTAAATATCTAATCCTGCTTTCCACCTTCTCACACTAGTTTTTACTTTAAAGTTCCCACACAGGGTGTGTCTGCTGTGCCAAAGCACTAAAACAGGCATGTCTGTATCCTGTTACCATTATCTCTTCACTTTGTGAGAAAATGTTTTGTTTGAAATGTTCTGTTCCAGTACACATGTTCTTTTGTTCTAAAGGTCAGAGGACACTCCTCCTTTCTGGGAAAAAATGCTCTGTGGCCTGGCTTATCTGATTGATTGATATAGTGCATAGCAGTAGTGAGTGATTTCAATCTGAGCAGTGTGCAAATTGATTTAAGGAATGCATTGATCTGATCTGATTGATTTAAATTAATTTTAGTTCGATCATGCATAAGTTTTATGAGCAGTAATCAGTGGTTGCAATCTGAGCAATGCCTCCCTCCCTGCAGATGACTGATTCAAAGATGTTGAAGGATGGACACGAGGACATAAAACTTTACATATGAGGACATCTAGGCACTCCTCGATGAGACCGAGGCACGGCGAGGGAGCCTGGTCTGGGGCCCAACCCTGGAGGGAGGTGACGAAGGCAGTTCCACTGGAGGAGGAAGAGGAGGCGTTGGAGGAGGTGCAGGTGGAGGAGGGGGCGAGTGCGTGGGCAAGTGAGGCAGAGCAGCACCAGCAGTAGATGGAGGGAGAGGGCCTTGGCTTCAACATGCAGCTCGTGCCCTATGATGGGGAACTGATTGAAACCCAGGGCTCCTCAACAATGCTCCTTCCTGGAAGTGAACCCTCAACCCACCCTCTGGCCACCCCCAAGCAGAGACAGAGTCGACCGACGCTCCTCAGCCTGGCACCAGCGCGGACACACATAACCGTGCTCGGAGAATGATTCTGTGCTGCAATAGCTCCCAGGTGTCTGACTCCAGCAGCACTGTGGCGGTGGAAAACTTGGAGGAAGTGGAGGATGTATCTGCCTTATCAGTGAGAGCGGCCAGAAGGCAGACACAGAGTGGTGAGTCAGTGGAACCTGGCTTGTCATCCGCTGAAATGAGGAGGCATCTGGTGATGGAGCACCAGAGGGGGATGAGGTCCCTGCACTACATCAAGGACACATGGGACAACCTTGCTGGCCTGGTCTCAGAATCTGCTGCACAGATCTGTGACAACGTTGCACAGGCGGTAGTCCAGGAGCCCGTCCAGCAGTTGACTCACCAAGTTGACTGCTGCCTTGGGCCATTCAGCAGTTTCCCTGCAAGGGGACAGTGAAGTAGAAGCCAGGGCCCTCAACCCGATGGAGGTTCAGGCTTCTGCAGTTCAGGCCATAGGAAACAGGTTGAAGGTCCATAAGAGAGGGCCTGCAGTCTGTCAATGAAACCTTGCAGGGCATCGCAGCTGCCATCATCCCACCCATCACGATGGTTGGTGGGCTTGTCGGTGAACTCCACACTGGTGGGTCAGCTCGTAGGTTCCATGTGGCTGATGCTTCCACCTCTATGGGTGGCTGCAGCACCCTGAACTCCAGCCTTATAGCAGCAGGCACATAGCCAGCTGCACGCGGCAGACTGCATGAAGCAGCTCAGGATCTCATTCCTGGGAGGAGCATCAGGCAGCAGCATCTCTGCTCCAGGAGCAGATGGTCATAAGAGTCAGCGAATCTCAGGCCCATGGCTCATTGGAAATACATTTCTCCACTACACCGCAGGTAGACGCACCAACCACAGTGGCTGAGAGACAGCGCAGGGGGGCAGCAGGTAGAAAAGCTTGTCTGGGTACAGGGGCCAAGCGAGATGCCTTGAGAGAGTAGGGGGATTTTTTTCTGTTGCTACTACTTTCACTTTCTTCTCCTTGTCATCCAAGGGGGGAGGTGACAGAAAGTTTGTTGAAGCATTGTTTAATTTAATTGTTTGAATAGTTGTTAGTTATTTTTTTATTCGTTTATGGGATGTGGGCGTCGCTGGCAAGGCCAGCATTTATTGCCCATCCCTAATTGCCCTTGAGAAGGTGGTGGTGAGACACCTTCTTGAACCGCTGCAGTCCATGTGATGAAGGTACACCCACAGTACTGTTAGGGGGGGAGTTCCAGGATTTTGACTCAGCGACGATGAAGGAACGGCGATATACTTCTAAGACAGAATGGTGTGTGACTTGGAGGGGAACTTGGAGGTGGTAGTGTTCCCATGCGCCTGCTGCCCTTGTCCTTCTAGGTGGAAGAGGTCGTGGGCTTGGGAGGTGCTGCTGAAGAAGCCTTGGTGAGTTGCTGCAGTGCATCTTGTAGATGGTACACACTGCTGCCACGGTACACCGGTGGTGGAGGGAGTGAATGTTTAAGGTGGTAGATGGGGTGCCAATCAAACAGGCTGCTTTGTCCTGGATGGTGTCGAGCTTCTTGAGTGTTGTTGGAGGTGCACTCATCCAGGCAACTGGAGAGTATTCCATCACACTCCTTACTTGTGCCTTGTAGATGGTGGAAAGGCTTTGGGGAGTCAGGAGCTGAGACACTCGCTGCAGAATACCTAGCCTCTGACCTGCGCTTGTTGCCACAGTATTTATGTGGCTGGTCCAGTTAAGTTTCTGATCTATGGTAACCCCCAGGATGTTGATGGTGGGGGATTCAGCGATGGTAATGCCGTTGAATGTCAAGGGGAGGTGGTTAAACTCTCGCTTGTTGGAGATAGTCATTGCCTGACACTTCTGTGGCGCGAATGTTACCTGCCACCTATCAGCCCAAGCCTGAACGTCGTCCATGTCTTGTTGCATGTGGGCATGGACTGCTTCATTATCTGAGGAGTTGTGAATGGCACTGAACACTGCAGTCATCAGCGAACATCCCCATTTCTGACCTTATGTTAGAGGGAAGGTCATTGATGAAGCAGCTGAAGATGGTTGGGCCTAGGACACTGCCCTGAGGAACTCCTGCAGCGATGTCCTGGGGCTGGGATGATTGACCTTCAACCACCACAACCATCTTCCTTTGTGCTAGGTATGACACCAGCCAGTGGAGAGTTTTCCCCCTGATTCCCATTGACTTCAGTTTTACTAGGGCTCCTTGATGCCACACTCGGTCAAATGCTGCCTTGATGTCAAGGGCAGTCACTCTCACCTCACCTCTGGAATTCAGCTCTTTTGTCCATGTTTGGACCAAGGCTGTAATGAGGTCGGGTGCCAAGTGATCTTAGCGGAACCCAAACTGGGCATCAGTGAGCAGGTTATTGGTGAGTAAGTGCCGCTTGTTAGCACTGTCAATGACACCTTCCATCACTTTGCTGATGATTGAGAGTAGGCTGACGGGCCGGTAATTGGCCAGATTGGATTTGTCCTGCTTTTTGTGGACAGGACATACCTGGCCAGTTTTCCACATTGTTGGATAGATGCCAGTGTTGTAGCTGTATTGGAACAGCTTGGCTAGAGGCGTGGCTAGATCTGGAGCACAAGTCTTCAGTACGATAGCCAAGATGTTGTCGGGGCCCATAGCCTTTGCTGTATCCAGTGCACTCAGCTGTTTCTTGCTATCACGTGGAGTGAATCGAATTGGCTGAACACTGGCTTCTGTGATGGTGGGGACCTCGGGAGTAGGCCAACATGGATCATCCACTCAGCACTTCTGGCCTTGTCTTTTGCACTCACGTGCTGGGCTCCACCATCATTGAGGATGGGGATATTCATGGAGCCTCCTCCTCCTGTTCGTTGTTTAATGGTCCACCACCATTCATAACTGGTTGTGGCAGGACTGCAGAGCTTTGATCTGATCCGTTGATTGTGGGATCGCTTAGCCCTGACTATAGCATGCTGCTTCCGCTTTTTAGCATGCATGTAGTCCTGTGTTGCAGCTTCCTCGGGTTGGCACCTCATTTTTAGATACGCCTGGTGCTGCTCCTGGCATGCTCTTCTACACACCTTATTGAACCAGGGTTGTCCCCTGGCTTGGTGGTAATGGTAGAGTGAGGGATATGCCGGGCCATGAGGTTACAGATTGTGGTGGAATACAATTCTGCTGCTGCTGATGGCCCACAGCGCCTCATGGATGCCCAGTTTTGAGCTGCTAGATCTGTTCTGAATCTATCCCATTTAGCACGGTGGTAGTGCCACACAACACGATGGAGGGTGTTCTCAGTGTGAAGACCGGACTTCGTCTCCACAATGACTGTGTGGTGGTCACTGCTACCAATGCTGTCATGGACAGATGCATCTGCAACAGGTAGATTGGTGAGGATGAGGTCAAGTAGGTTTTTCCCTCGTGTTGGTTCTCTCACTACCTGCCGCAGGCCCAGCCTGGCAATTGTGTCCTTCAGGACTCGGCCAGCTCGATCAGTAGTGGTGCTACCGAGCCACTCTTGGTGATGTACATTGAAGTCCCCCACCCAGAGTACATGCTGTGCCCTTGCTACTCTCAGTGCTTCTTCCAAGTGGTGTTCAACATGGAGGAGTACTGATTCATCAGCTGAGGGAGGGCGGTAGGTGGTAATCAGCAGGAGGTTTCCTTGCCCATGCTTGACCTGAAGCCATGAGGCTTCATGGAGTTCAGAGTCAATGTTGAGGGGTCCCAGGGCCACTCCTTCCCGACTGTATACCACTGTGCCGCCACCCCTGGTGGGTCTGTCCTGCCGGTGGGACAGGACATACCCAGGGATGGTGATTTGTTTACACTTCTCTAAATTTAAATTTTATGAATATGGTTAGAGTTTCTTGTTTGCACTTTTTGAATAATTGCTGAAATTTCATCTTTGCATTTTCTTAATGTTGAATAAATTTTGAAAATGTTTGTACTTTTCCATGTGTACATTTTTGAATAAATCTTCCCACTCTTGTTGATTATAAAATGTTACTAAGTTGTAATACAGTATTATGAACAAAAAAAATCAACTTTTGCTGTAACGAAAAAAAAGTATGTTAACAAGAAACAAATTTATCTATATATTTGAACTGCAAAATTCTGTTCATTTAACGGTAACAGTTAACAATTGAAGATTGTAGTAAATCTCTTTTGATTTTTAAAATAACAGTGTCTGAGTCTTCTTCTGCTCTCAGTTTGGGGGAATGGGCATGAGATCGGGCTCATTATGTGAAGAGATGCTGGAGGAGCTGAGCTCTGACAGTCCTGCCCATCGAGTGGTTGCTTCTTGTGCACCCCTCAGCTCCGGTTCCCGAGGCACGACATTTAGCTCGACCAGCTCCTCTCCTGGGATGTTCAGGTCCAGACCTTGCTCAAGAGTGAAATTATGCAAGGCGCTGCATACTAAAATAATCCTAGCCACACTCTCTTGGGAATACTGCAGTACGCCCCCAGATCTGTCCAAGCATCTGATGTGGTTCTTCAGGACCCCAATGGCTCTCTCTACGACCTTCCTGGTGGAGAGATGGGCCTCATTAAATTTCACCTCCACCTCAGTAAGTGGTGCTCGAAAGGGAGTCATCAGCCATGGCATCAGGGGTTAGGCCTTATCCCCAATTGTTCAACCATCAGGTCGATCACCTTCCCCAAATATGTGGGCTCTGCCTGAGTTCCTTTCCATTAATGCATCGTGCATTGATCCAGCATGCATGGCAGTCACATGTAGGAATCACAGACGGGCATTGCACATTACCTGAACATTACGGGAGTGGAATCCCTTCCTGTTTAGGTAGCTCTGTGAGTCTTCACGGGTGATCTTCAATGCCACATGAGTGGCATCAATCTTTCCAAGCACCTCTGGGAAACCAGCTATTTGCTAAAACTCCAGGCCATTGCTCAGCAAGTGTTAAATCAAATTTAATAAAGTCATTCACCCTGCGGAACAGGGCATCTGTCACCTGCCGGATGCTGGTCTTCACTGTGATTTTTACCGACAAAATACTTGTTGGAGAAAATGAAAATCAACAACAATTTTAATGAGAGGGAGGTCTGGCTTACCTAATCAGCCAGTGGAAATTTTCATATACGTAGTGGTGGTTGTGGTAATGGAATTGAGAAATATACGTACTCTGACTAACTCTGACTGCTATTGTTCAATCAATCTATGTACTCATTTTCATGTTGTTTTGTAATACATGGCAGCACAGCAAGAGTGAATGTTAGGAAATAAAAGATGTTGAGAAATAAAATATGTTGGGAAATAAAGTAAAACCTGAAGAAGGTGACTGACTGGCATATGAAGGGTTCACTATGGCAATATTGGAACAGGAGTAGGCTATTCAGCCCCTCAAGCCTGTTCCACCAGTCAATTAGATCATGGGTGATCTGTATCTTAACTCCATGGGATCTTTAATGTCCACCTGAGAGGGCACACGGGGCTTCAGTTTAATGTCTCATCCGAAAGATGACACCTCCAACAGTGCAGCACTCCCTCAGTACTGCACCAAAGTGCCAGCCTAGATTATGTGCTCAAGTCTCTGAAGCGGAACTTGAACCCACAACCTACTAAGTACACAGATTTGAGGTAATTGGCAAAAAAACCAGAATGGGTGGGATGAGAAGAATTTTTTTACACAGAGAGTTGTTGTGATCTGGAATGCACTGCTTGAAAGTGTGGTGGAAGCAGATTCAATAGCATCTTTGAAAGGGAATTGGATAAATACTTAAAGGGGAAAAAATTGCAGGGCTATGGGGAAAGAGCAGGTGAGTGGGACTAATTGGAGCCAGCAGAGGGCTACCACTGATCCAAGGCTGACACCTAGTATTTCATTCATGGCACCCTCCCATGATGATGCTTGAACAACATTCAGTAGCATTCGACGTGCTGATGCCGCCCCCACTGACCCATTCAGCTACCCTTCCCGGCACCACTGGGGACCTGGGGTGGAGAATGTTGCATGGCGCAGTGGTATCTGAGTCAATTCATCAATGTCCTGGTCATCTGTCCATTCTGTGGCCAAAGCCAAACAACATTACATAGAATTAGTGAATTTACAGCACAGAAACAGGTATTTCAACCCAACTAGTCTATGCCGGTGTTTATGCTCCTCATGAGCTTCCTCCCACTCTATTTACTTCATCTCACCCTATCAACATATCCTTTCTTTGTTTTCTCCCTCATGTACTCATCTAGTTTCCTTTTAAATACATAAATGATTATTGCTTTTGGATGGTGTCACTGGTGAATATTTTACAAGCGTACAGAATAGTTTGGGTCAGCTTGGTAGCACTCACGTCTGAGCCAAAGATTGTGGCTTCAAGCCCCACTCCAGAACTTGAGCATACAATCTAGGTGGTGCCAAACTTAGGGAGAGCTGCAATGTCTTCCACATATTCATGCAGCATCCCAGGTTGCAGCTCCCTTTTCATTATTGGAAGGGCTGTCCTCCAATTTCTGATTGGACTTTTCTCCCACGATGCTCATCTCTGATTAGCCAGTGTGCAGGGTGAGCAGGTATGGGGACCTCCTGGTGGATGTGCGCCTGGGCCTGATGAGACCTGAGATATACACACCCAGGATGTGTAGGAAAGCCGGGGTGGTCTCTTTGCCTGCTTGCCCATGCTTGGAGCTTTGGTACGTGCCAAGTGACCACAGAATATGTGTATATGGTGTCCGGAAGTTCACTTGAAACTTTACATGTTTGGTGGGCACTGCGAGACATCCTTTGTATTGTAGACTCAATCTTGAAAGAACTGATTTGACTTGGAAATAATTATTTCAATTCAGATAGGCCACATGGCACTTTATTATGAGGGTGCTTGAAGAATGTTTGGTGGCATATTTCATACTGGTGGCACTCCATCCACCTATGAAGAATAGGATATGCCATTCAGGTGTGGTCCTTGCTAAACTGAACTACAGTAAACTGTTGGAAAATGCAACAAATAAAATGCTGGAAACCTATGTTTTCAGGAGGTGGAGCATGCTCACACCTCACAAACATGCTCACAAACAAATTTCACACTGTCAGTGCTCTTCAAACCAAAAATGACTGAAGTTATAAATATTTGAATAAGGAAATAAAGTAATTGCAGACCAACTTCAGTCCACCGTGAGTGCTGCAAGCTACTCTTCTGTGTACTTCAGCTCCCCCTCCTTCTGTAAATGATGGCAGGTTGGACAAGCTGAGGTCCTAGCTGCACTTTCAGTCTAACTCCTTATCGTGCTGGGTGGTAGGACTGATGGATATTCAGGGCTGCTCGTTGAACTGTTATCTCCTCTGGGGGCTCTGCCAGTGCTTTTGAAGCCACTGGTGCCAGTCCAGGTTGGCTTGTAAGCTGCCGCCTTTTTGTGGCACGCCTGGGGGTTCCTGTCTCTCACCCATCAATTGCTCTTGCTCAAACCAATGCCACCTTGAAGTGTCACTCAGAATCTTGGCCCCGCCCTTCCCGGCGCTCGGATTGGCGGTTGGAGGGCGGGGCTGGCGTGTGTCTTGGCCCCGCCCCCGGCTCGCTGTTTATAGAGGCGGCGCGAGTAGCCTGCGGACAGTTGATTTGTTTTTTTTTTGAAGTGGCGAATGATGGGCGCGCGGACACCTACACGGGCTGGCCTGGTGCTCGCGGCGATGGTGCTGTCCTGTGCGAGCGGCAAACTGCCGACGGCGGGATCCAGACAGCTGCTGGGCGGCCTCGAGCCCGTCTCGCCCAACAACGCGGAGGTGCTGACGGCCACGCAGTTCGCCATAGCCGAGTACAACAAGGCGTCCAACGACTTGTACGTCAACAAGATGATCAGGATCGTGTCGGCCCAGCAGCAGGTAAAGGGCCGCGGGGAGCGGTGCAGTGACTCTTGGTTCAGACTATGGGGACCTCTGGCACCACCCCGCAGGCTGGGCAGCAGCTGGACCGGGCCGGGGTGGTGCCGGCGCCGTGACCTGGGGTTGGTGCCCATCAGGACTGAAACTGAGACAACGGCAACAACTTGTATTTATACAGCACCTTCAATGTGGCAAAATGCCCCGCGCCGCTTCACAGGAGCGTTCTCAATGAAAACATTTTTGACACCGAGCCACAGAAGGAAATATCGGGACAGGTGACCAAAAGCTTGGTCTACGAGGAAGGTTTTAAGGAGCGTCTTAAAGGAGGAGAGAGAGGCGGAGAGATTTTGGGGGGAGGGGGAATTCCAGCGCTTAGGGCCGAGGCGGCTGGAAGCATAGCCGCCAATGCTGGAGCGATTGAAATTGGGTATGCTCAAGAGGCCAGAACTGGAGGAGCGCAGATATCGGCCGGCGGGCGGGGGGTGGTTGTACAGCTATCAGCTAACAATGGGGCCCGGGAAGGGAAGGTTGGACAAGATGAGCTTGGAGAGAGCAAGGCAGGAGTTGGAAAAGAATCTAGAGAAAGACGTGAGATCAGGGCTAGGGCAGCGGGACAATTATGGGGAGTTTGGCCCGGTTGGCTAGGGGAAGGGAGGGAAGTGGCAGAGGATCTTTGTGACAACAAAAGTTCATGAGGCGAGGGTGAAGGAGGCATGGGAGGTTTGTGGTTGACAAGAGAAGCTGGGGGTTATCTTTGTATTCCAGGATGATCTTTAAATAGTGAGCAGTTTGAGCAATGGAGAGCAGGACCCAATAATGTTTTATGTGGTCCAGCCAGATCTAGCAAAGGATGGTTAAACCAGTTGTCTGCTTCAAATCTGGGTCCCTTGGACTTAAGGGAGCCGAGATGAAGGGTAGGGTGAGAGAGTAAGGCCCAGAAATTCAGTGGGCTTTGCGCCCAGTTACCGCCCAAAGAGGGCTTCTGCGCCAGTCTGGAAACTTCGGGCTAAATTCAGTGACGCGCTAATTGCGACGGTAGCCGGTAGCGCTGCGCCGCCACCGATGACGTCATCGGTGTGCGCAGTGCCCCGGTTCCGGCCCGACCCCCATCTTCAATAGCGGCCGCCTCTTCCGTCGGGAGACAGACCAAGGTATGATTTAGAGATACGGGCTATGCCACCACCGTGGCAGTTTGACATGGGGCAAAGGGAGGACTTGGCATATATACAGGGCCTCACGGCGTCCCTAAGCACTTCACAGCCAACAAAATACTTGTTGAAGTGTGGGAAACTGCTTTGGTGTGGGAAACCAATTTTGGCGCAGCAAGATCCCACAAACAGCAATGAGATAAGCGACCTGGTGAAGGGACGGGTTGCCAACTCTGGGTAAATGTATTCCTGGAGCTTTCATTACATGATCTCTTGCCTCCAATAGCCCTACCTGGTCAAATAGCATTTCCCCCCTCTCTGCAATATATTTTTTTAATGGAAAAAACACACTTTTTTAATGTGCCTATGATTTTTCTCCTGGGATGCTTGCAGCTGTTGACCAGGAGATTAATATTTAATTCCTGGAGACTCCTGGACCATCCTGGAGGATTGGCAACCCTAGTTGAAGGATATGTATTGAACAGGGCATTGGGGCAATATGATACAAGTATTTAAAATTGAGAAGATGGAACATGTCTTTAAAGTTGCAACTGTAACCTGGTGGCTATTGTTGCTCAGATTTTGCTAGATGTTCGAAAGATCGAACAATTAGGTTCGCAATTTTTCTTTTAGGGTTCAAATGTAAATTTTGGTCTGAACAAACACACAGGCAACAGATTTCACGTACAAAGATTTATCTTTAATAAATGCTTAACAAACACCGTTCATTATTTAAAGTACAATTCCAAAATATAAGACTCTCAACTTATATTGATATTACCCTGATTTGGTCCGAGGTGATCAATCTCTGTCCAAACCTCGACGTAGGGTTTCTGTCCCCAGGTCCCTGCTGTCGAGTGTTGCTCCTACGTACTCGCTCTCTATCTGGGGTTTTTCCTCCTGGCTTATACTATTCTATAATCTGTCCCATCTCTTTGGTTACACATTTGTTACTGTCCCTGCATCCTGATGATTAGTTTACCCTATTCCACATCCTGTCTCATCTCCTTGATTAGTTTACATCTTACTTCGTTTAACTGGCGTCTGTAGTGACCTCACTCGTGTCTGACGAGGTTACCTACGAGTCCTCTGTTTAGAACATTCCTGAACCTCTGCATTATTTATCCATTATCCCTTGCACATGGTGATTCCTTCACTTTATTTCAGTTTTCTTACATAGCTTCCATTTCCACACTATCAACGGGAAAGGCTTCCATTGCCTCACACCATGTTTTGTCATTATGGCACCTCAGGCAAATTAGTATTTCCTCATTTGCCTGATATGAGGAAAAACAAGAAACGACGTAGAATTTTACTGGGTGATATGATCAAAGTGTTTAAAATTATTATAAAAGGATGGGACAGGTAATTGGAAGCAGGCTGTTTCCAGTAGTGGAGGGGTTAACAATGAAGAACAATGGGTAATATGTAAGATTTAGAACAGCGGGCAGGAGAAAGTTCAGAGAGTTGAGAAACCTCAGATTTGAGGTTGTGGAATTCACTTCCAGGGTTAGTGGTTGAGACAGAAACTATGTCAACATTCAAGATTTGATTGGATAGGGGAATGAAGGGATATGGGAACAGGGTGGGTAAGTGTGATTAGGACTGTTTGCTCACATGGAGGGTAAAATGACTGGTTAGGTTGAGTGGTCTGTTTCTTTCTTGTATTTCTATGTAACTCCACTGCTCCTCTTTGAATAGTGCAATCGAGTCTTTACATCCACTTGAGAGGGCAGATGGGGACTGCACCTCTGACAGTGCAGCACTCCCACGGTCAGCCTGGATTATGTGCTCAAGCTCTTGGGTAGATCTTGAACGCACAATCTTCTGACTCAGGCAAGGGTCCTACCACTGAGTCAAAGCTGACATTTTAGCAGGCGTATTAAAAGGATACGGTGACGAGGAGGGGCCAGGGATGGATTATTGGGGTACTCCCGAGGTGACGATACACACTGGGGGAGTGTGGAGGAGCTACTTTGTAAGAGCACAGTGGGGGGGGGGGGGGGGGGATATTGTGCCCTCCTGTTGACCAGTTTTCTCTCAACAGCTGGTGGGCCTGCTGTACTTTGCCAGCTTCTATTTTAACTTCGAACTGGATTTCCCCCCCCATCAGGTTTACTCAGTGATTTACATGTCCTTTGCCTCTTTCATATATTTTAATGCTTTTGTTCATTACTTGACTGACCTGTTGCATCACCCAACAATGGTTCCGCGCATACTTCCTGTGGTTTTATCTTTTCCCCTTCTGGTTTTATTAACATATTTGTTTGTGTCTTATTTTCAGTTCTGAAGAGTCTGAAAATAATAATCATACAGCACAGGAGGAGGCTGTTAGGCCCATCATGCCAATGCCAGCTCCAATTAATCCTGCTCCGATGCTCTTTCCCCATAACCCTGCAATTTTTGCCCCTTCAAGTATTTTTCCAATTCCCTTTTCAAAGTTGCTATTGAATCTGCTTTCACCACACTTTCAGGCAGTGCATTCCAGATCATCATAGCTCACTGCGTTTTTTTTTTATTCTTCTCGTCCCACCCCTCTGCTTTTTTTGCCAATTACCTTAAATCTGTGTCCTCAGAAGGATGTGGGTTCAAGTACCACTCCAGGGACTTGAGCACAAAAATCTATGCTGACACTCCACTGCAGTGCTGAGGGAATGCTGCACTCTGAGGTGCCGTCTTTTGGATGAGACGTTAAACCAATGTCCTGTCTGCTATCTAAAGTGGATGTAAAAGATTCTATGGCACTATTTTGAAGAAGAGCAGGGGAGTTATCACCTGGTTTCCTAACCAATATTTATCCCCCAATCAGCATCACAAAAAAAACAGATTATCTGGTCATTATCACATTGCTGCTTGTGGGAGCTTGTTGCTGCATTTCCTACATTATAACAGTGACTACACTTCAAAAGTACTCAATTGGCTGTAAAGTGCTTTGGGACATCCTTAGGTCGTGAATGGCGTGATTTCAATGCAAGTCTTTCTTTTACCAACCTTCCTGCCAGTAGAAATAGTTTTGCCCTATTTACTCTATCGAATCCCCTCATAATTCTGAACAACTCTGTTAAATCTTCCTTTAATCGTCTCTGCTCTAAAGAGTGCAACCCCAGCTTCCCTAGTCTATCTACATAACTGAAGTCCCTCATTCTGAGTGCCATTCTAGTAAATCTCTTCTGAACCCTCTCCAAGACCTTGACATATTTACTAAAGTGTGGTGCCCAGAATTGGACACACTACTCCTGCTCAGCCCTAACCAGTGATTTATAAAGGTTTAGCTTAATTTCCTTGCTTTTGAACTCTATGCTTCTATTTATAAAGCCAAGGATTCCGTATGGGTTTTTACAACTTGTCCTGCCACCTTCGAAGATGTGTGTACGTAAACCCTAGGTCTCTCTGTTCCTGCACCCCTTTTAAAATTGTACCATTTAGTTTATATTCCCTCTCATTATTCTTCCTTCCAAAATGCATCACTTCACACTTCCCTGCATTAAATTTCATCTGCCGTGTGTCTGCCTATTTCACCAGTCTGTCTATGTCCTCCTGAAGTCTGTTACTATCCTCCGCACTGTTTACTACATTTGCAAGTTTTGTGCCAACTGCAAACTTTGAAATAATGCCCTGTATACCCAAGCCCAGGTCATTAATATATATATCAAAAAGAGCAGTGGGCCTAATACTGACCCCTAGGGGACACCACTGTATACTTCCTGCCAGACTGAAAAACAACCGCTCACTACTGCTCTCTGCTTTATGTCCCTTAGCCAATTCCGTATCCATGCTGCCACTGCCCCTTTAATCTCGTGGGCCTCAATTTTGCTAACCAATCTATTTTGTGGTACTTTATCAAATGCCTTTTGAAAGTCCATATACACGACATCAACTGCATTTGTTTCAAATCCACCTGGGCCAGATCCCTATTCAGTTCACTGACATTAGCCCTCTCCCAGTTGGGTATTTTCACCTTCGATTGTTCCTGGTCCCTTTCTATAACGACTCTAAAAATGTTGACCACCTTCTCTCCTTAGATGTTGACCAACCTTGTGTTTCCAGCTCTGTGTTTTTATGATTTCCAGCATTTATAATATTTTGCTTTTTTTATTTGTCTCAAACTACATTATTGCATTCTTAAAGGTATCATTAAGTGAAACTCGTGAAGCCCAGCTGCCTATATAGTTGCGTCAACATATGGGGCAAAAGCAGTAGTGTTCTGAGTTCATTGTTGACCTGACAGTCTTCCATTGATGTACAGTAGAAACTGCTTTGCTTTTATGTGAAGGCATAACAGCAGTTTCTGATCAATGTTTTTGCCATAGCAAATACACATTGTCAATTACTTGCAATTTCTTGAACTATAATTGACACATCTAAGATGAGTATATAGTATTTAAATGAATACTCCAGGATAAGGGTCTACAAATACATTCCTTGTATGTATCTTGCCCACTTTCCACTGGCTTACTTTTAATAGGATATGTTTTTGCATCGGAAACTGCATGTGAATAGAATATAGGTGATGAACTTCTGCCATTTGTAGTAGTAATTGCAGGATGGCATTTCTTGTAGTTTATGGTTTTCTAAGGCACCAGAAGTCTGAAGATGTCATTAATAGTCTTGCTGTCAGATGACTGACATACAGGAAACTCTCATTTAAACGGCACCTAAATATCCAGAATTCTCTATTAACCGGCAAAATTCTCACTCCGAAAACAACACCTCAATAACCGGAAATGTTTCCGAGTCCGAGTCTCCCGCAGTGGCCAATTTAGTCAGTGGGGGTAGTTCTCCAAACTGCCACTACTCGGCTTCTTGGCGCTGTCAGAAGTCGGAACACCTCAATACTTCTGTAACAGGAGTCTGACTTTCCCGCGCTGCTTGTCGTCTCTTCTGATCCGCCATTTTACAGGGGTACTGTGTGTCTCCCACACTGCTGGTAGTCATTGCATTGCCGTACCCTCAACTGGCAGTACTGTACTTAATCAAGCATCTTCCACCATCCATTTAAAACAACATTCAGTAGGTGAGTACCCAATTACTGTATACTGCACATTTCTTGATTTTTTTAAATTTTTCTTTATTAAAAATAGCCTTGGTAGATAACCCTCGCCGTCATCCGGCATTTTTGATCAACCGGCAACACGCCGGTCCCGTCAGTGCCGGATACCAAAGAGTTTCCTGTATATTGAACATTTGGTCATATTGGACAAAAGAGCTGAATTCCAGAGGTGAGGTGAGAGTGACTGCCCTTGACATCAATGCAGCATTTGACTGAGTGTGGCATCAAGGAGCTCTAGTACAATTGAAGTCATTGGGAATGGGGGGGGGACTCTCCACTGCCTGGAGTCATACCTAGCACAAAGGAAGATGGAGGCCAATCATCACAGCCCCAGGACATCGCTGCAGGAGTTACTCGGGGCAGTGTCCTAGGCCCAACCATCTTCAGCGGTTTCATCAACGACCTTCCCTCCATCACAAGGTCAGAAGTGGGGATGTTCGCTGATGATTGCACAGTGTTCAGTGTCATTCGTAACTCCTCAGATAATGAAGCAGTCCATGCCCGCATGCAGCAAAACCTGGATAACATTCAAGCTTGGGCTGATAAATGGCAGGTAACATTCATGCCGCACAAATGCCAGGCGAAGACTATCTCCAACAAGCGAGCGTCTAACCACCACCCCATGACATTCAACGGCATTACCATCGCTGAATCCCCCACTGTTTAATATCATAGGGGTCACCATTGACCAGAAACTTAACTGGACCAGCCACATAAATATTGTGGCAACAAGAGCAGGTCAGAAGCTGAGTATCCTGCAGCGAGTGTCTCACCTCCTGACTCCCCAAAGCCTTTCCACCATCTACAAGGCACAAGTCAGGAGTGTGATGGAATACTCTCCAGTTGCCTGGATGAGTGCAGCTCCAACAACACTCAAGAACCTCAACGCCATCCAAGACAAAGCAGCCCGCTTGATTGGCACCCCATCCACCACCTTAAACATTCGCTCCCTCCACCACTGGCGTACCGTGGCTGCAGTGTGTACCATCCACAAGATGCACTGCAGCAACTCGCCAAGGCTTCTTCGGCAGCACCTCCCAAACCTGTGACCTCTTCCACCTAGAAGGACAAGGGCAGCAGGCGCATGGGAACACCACCACCTCCAAGTTCCCCACCCAAGTCACACACCATCCTGACTTGGAGATATCCGTTCCTTCATTGTCGCTGGGTCAAAATCCTGGAATTCCCTCCCTAACAGCACTGTGGGAGTACCTTCACCACACGGACTGCAGCGGTTCAAGAAGGCGACTCACCACCACCTTCTCGAGGGCAATTAGGGATGGGGAATAAATGCTGGCCTTGCCAACGAAGCCTACATCCCATAAACGAATAAGCAAAAATGTATACAAAAGTATCTACTCTTGTTGAAACTTGCTTTTTGTACTGCAAAATGAGTTCCCCCGTTGGAGAGGAACGGTCTGTTGCATTTAAATGAAGTTGGGGGGGGGGGGGGGAGAAAGTGGGTGATCACATCTCTTTTGGAAGATGCCATTGTATTGAGAATTCTGGATTTGTTGTATAGTCTGATGTTTTCAGTGCCAAATTGAACTTTCATTGGAAATGGGTGAAATTGGCTTCTATAAAATTTGGTACAAATGATTTCTTGCTGCATGGCTGAATACTTGAACATTACTCAGATGATAGTTATGAATGGCTTCAAGTAAAGTTTTTAAAATGCACGTTTGTGAATATGAAGCTGTGATGCGGTGACACAAATTGATAGTGGTTAATGGGGCATACTCTGCATCTCATGAGGATTTTTTGTTGTTGGATGAAGTGGATGTCTCCAACAGAATTGGTGTCCAGTAGATTGGAATTTAAAATTGGGCACAAGTCACTCTAACCCTTTAGATTGCTGATGCATCCAGAAATATTAGTCTCTAGCACTTGCGCATTATGTTGCTCAAATGCACCTATGTCAACATATAGACTGCTAAATTTACTATCTGCTAGTTATAACATAACTAGTATCATGTAGGCTGTTCTGTCGTCATACTATTTTGTCTAAAATCCTTGTGTCCCTAGTTATCCTGGGGTAAGTACTGATTTAGTGATCTGAAAGAAAGAACTTACATTTTATATAGAGCCTTCCACTACCTCAGGACATCCCAAAGGGTTTTACAGCCAATGAAGTATTTTTGAAGTGTAGTCACTGTTGAAATATGGCAGACAATTTGCAGACAGCAAGATCTCACAAACAGAAATGAGATAAATTACCAGATAATCTGTTTTATTGATGTTGGCTGAGGGGTAAATATTGGCCGGGACACTGGGGCTAACTCACCTGCTCTTCTTCGAATAGTGCCATGGAACCTTTTACGTCCACAAAAGATGGCACCTCCGACAGTGCAGCACTCCCTCTGTACTGCACTGGAATGTCAACCTAGATTGTGTGCTCAAGTCTGGAATGGGGCTCGAATGAGGATTGGTTAATGGACAGAAAAGAGAGTAGGAATAAACTGGTAATTTTGGGATGGCAAGCTGTAATTAGTGGAGTGTCGCAAGGATCAGTGCTTGGGCCTCAACTGTTTATAGTCTGTGTCAATAACTCAGATGAGCAGACTGAGTGTAATGTATCCAAGTTTGCTGACACTATAAAGCGAGGTGGGAAAGTAAGCTGTGAGGAGGATACAAAGAGGCTGCAAAGGGATATAGACAAGTTAAGTGATTGGGCAAGAAGGCGGTAGATGGAGTATAATGTGGGTAAATGTGAGGTTATTCACTTTGGTAGGAAGAATGGAAAAGCTGAAAAAAATTTTACGGTGAGACTGGTAAATGTTAGTATGCAGAGGGATTTGAGGGGTCCTTGGACACTAATCACAAAGTTAACAGGCAGGTACAGCAAGCAATTAGGAAGGCAAATGGTATGTTGGCCTTTATTGCAAGGGGTTGGGTTATAAGAGCAAGGAAGTCTTGCTGCAATTATATAGGGCTTTGGTGAGACCACACCTGGAATACTGTGTTACAGTTTTGGTCTCCTTACCTAAGGAAGGATATACTTGTCTTGGAGAGGGGGTGTAACGAAGGCTCACTAGATTGATTCCTGGGATGAGAGGACTGTCCTTGAGGAGAGATTGCGTAGATTGGGCCTATATCCTCTGAATTTGGTTGAATGAGAGGTGATCTCATTGAAACATATAAAATTCTTAGAGGGCTTGACAGGGTAGACAGTGAGAGGCTGTTTCCCCTGGCTGGAGAGTCTAGAACTAGGGGTCATAGTCTCAGGATAAGGGGTTGATCATTTTGGACTTGGATGAGGAGAAATTTCTTCACTCAGAGGGTTGTGAATTTTTGGAATTCTCTACACCAGAGAGCTGTGGATGCTCAGTTGTTAGATTTTTGGGCACTAAGGAAGGGCGGGAAGGTGGAGTTGATGTAGAAGTTTAGCCATGATCTTAGTGAATGACGGAGCAGGCTTGATGGTGTACTTCTGCTCCTATTTCTTATGTTCTTATGAACCTTCAACCTTCTAACTCCTCCAAGGCGAGAGTGCTTCCACTGAGCCATTGGGAACACAGGCAGGAATTATGCTAAAAATTTGAACTAAATAACTTTTAATTCATAGACTATAGTCAGCTGTCACAAATGAGACTTTGGCTTGCCACTGAAAGCTGTACAATTAACTTTCATTAAATCACTCAGCAAACTGAATTGGGTAGCTTTTCAGTTCCAGTTTCTATATCAGTTAAGTTGCTGTTCTCAGTTAGTGGGTTTGTCTGGAGGCTGAACTGCTGGATTGTTCTTAGCGGCTGAGGCAGTGGCAAGCCAGTTTCATTTGCGACGGTTGAATACAGTCTATGAATTAAAAGTTGTTTAATTCCTGCCTGTGTTCGTATTGCTTAATTTAGATTACTGGAGAATTCAGTTTTGTGCAGAAATGAATTGTCAGGAGTAGACTGTATTTCACACTGTTGCAGAACATCATTCCTACATCTTGGTTGATACTTCGTGATTTTTACTAATCTGGGCTTGATTTTTTTTTTTTAATTGCTTTCTTCCCATCAGCTTGTTTCTGGGATAAATTACTTTCTTGAAGTTGAAGTGGGAAGAACACAATGCAGACAGGGAGAGGTTGATGACCTGGATTCCTGTGATTTCCATGCAACTCCACAGGTAAGGCTTTAAATATGTTTTTACAGTAATGCAACACAGAATTTGTAGATATTGGGATCAAATTAGTTGCCTCTGGCCCACGTATTTAGAAGAGAAATTCCAACAGCGTCCACTTCAACCGCATAGTATCCTTGCTACAAAGCTTTCTGTGCCAATTCAAATGCCTTGTAGTTCATGCATTTTGTTTAGCCTATTTGGAACTCTTTCTTTAAATCTACTGGGCGGACCGGTCTAGGAGCAGCAACCTGCACACTTGTCTTGCAGCACTACTTCAAGTGAAATATGGAGGCGTTTCTCGATCCTAGACTGAGTTCCTAATATCTGCTGTGTGCAGCTTTCTCTGAAGGGAAGCAAGTAGCCCTGAAATTTGCACCCGACTGTTTTGTGCTCCTCCAGTTCATTAGCTGGGAGCAGCCTAGCCGTCCTACTTTCTTAATGTATATGGTATGTGCCTGGTGAGGGCACAAATTCTTTGGGGGAGGGGTGAGGAAGGGAATAGGGAGTAGAAAGGTAAATTTGTGCCCTCATCAGAATGAGGATAAAGTCTTAAACATTACCAAAGCGGCCAAAATATAATCTTGGACAATATGAAGATAGTTCTGATTTTTCTAGAAGCTAGCTCCAGCTTGAACTTGTGTGCTAATAGGATTATTAAAAAGGCTGGGCAGGAAAGGGTTGAGTGCACAGGTTATTCATTTGCTGAAAATGATGGGGACTAAAGAGGAGGAAAGAAGAGAATGTTCTAAATCACAAAAGCAAAATACTGCGGATGCTGGAAATCTGAAATAAAAACAGAAAATTCTGGAAATACTCAGCAAGTTAGGCAGCATCTGTGGAGAGAGAAACGGTCAACGTTTCAGGTCGATGACCTTTCGTCAGAACTGGAAAAAGTTAGAGATGTAACAGATTTTAAGCAAGTGCAGAGGCAGGGAAAGGCAGCTGGGGAGGAAAGAACAAAAGGGAAGGTCTGTGATAAGGTGGAAGGCAGGAGTGATTAAATGACAAAAGGTATGATAGTACAAAGCAAAAGGAGATGGTAATGGGACAAGTAAGATGAGTCTGGCAGAGGTGTAAATGGGAATGGCAGAATCATCAACAGCTGCCATGTGAAAAAATAGGGTCAGAGGTTATGGTCTGAAATTGTTGAACTCGATGTTGAGTCCAGAAGGCTGTTAAGTGCCTAATCGAAAGATGAGGTGCTGTTCCTTGAGCTTGCGTTGAATTTTGTTGGAACAGTGTAAGCGGCCGAGGACCAAGAGGTCAGAGTGAGTGGAGCATAGAATTAAAGTGACAGACGACCGGAAGCTCGTGGTCATGCTTACGGACTGAACAGAGGTGTTCCGCAAAGCGGTCACCCGATCTACATTTGACCTCCCCAATGTAGAGGAGACCCCATTGTGAGCAGTGAATACAGTATACTAAATTGCATGAAGAACAAGTAAATCTCTGTTTCACCTGGAAGGAGTGTTTTGGGCCCTGGACAGTGGGAAGGGAGGAAGTAAAAGGGCAGGTGTTTCATCTCCTGTGCTTACATGGGAAGGAGAGGGGATGCTGGGGGTGATTGAGGGGTGAACCAGGGTGTTGCGGAGGCAGTGGTCCCTTCGGAATGCTGAAAGGAGAGTGGAGGGGAAGATGTGTTTGGTGGTGGGATCATGCTGGAAATGGCACAGGATGATCCGTTGAATGTGGAGGTTGGTGGGGTGAAAGGTGAGGACAAGGGGAACCCTGTCGTGGCTCTGGGAGGGAGAGGAACGGGTGAGAGCAGAAGTGCAGGAAATGGAACGGGCACGGTTGAAGGCCATGTCAACCATAGTAGAGGGGAATCCTCGGTTGAAGAAAAAGGAAGACATATCAGAAGCGCTAGTATGGCAGGTGGCATTGTCAGAACAGATGTGACGGAGAAACTGGGAGAATGGAATAGAGTCCTTACAGGAAGCAGGGTGGGAGGAAGTGTAGTCCAGCTAACTGTGGGAGTCAGTGGGCTTATAGTGGGTGTTTGTCAACAGTCTATCCCCAGAAATGGAGACAGAGAAGTCGAGGAAGAGAAGGGAAGAGTCAGAGATGGACCATGTCAAGGTGAGGGAAGGGTGGAAATTGGAAGCAAAGTGAATTAAATTTTCTAATGCAGGCCGAGAGCAGGAAACGGCACCGATATAGTCATCAATGTACCGGAAAAAAAGGTGAGAGAGGGGACCCGAGTCGGACTGGAACAAAGAATGTTCCATATATCTCTCAAAAAGGCAGGCATAGCTTGGAGTTCTGATAAAGGGTCATCAACCTGAAATGTTAACTCTTTCTCTCTATGATGCTGCCTGACTTGCTGAGTGTTTCTGGCATTTTCTGTTATTTCATAGCTAGAATCCATGTGGGCTCCCACAGCAACACCTTTAATTTGGAGGAAGTGAGTGGAGTCAAAGTAGAAGGTGTTCAATGTGAGAACAAGTTCAGCCAGGCAGAGGAGGAGGGTGGTGGTGGATGGGGAATGGTTGGGCCTCTGTTCAAGGAAGCATTGGAGCGCCCTCAGACAGTCCTGGTAGGGGATGCAAGTGTCCATGGTGAAACGGAGATGGTTGGGGTCTGGAAACTGTTAAAGTGGCGGAGGGCGTCGGAAGAGTCGCGGATGTAGGTGGGAAGAAACTGGACAAGGGGAGAAAGAGTCGAGATAGGAAGAAATCAGTTCTGTGGGGCAAGAACAGGCTGAAACGATGGGTCTACCAGGGCAGCCTTCTTTGTGGATCTTAGCAAGGAGATAGAAGCGGGGTTGGGGGGCTATGAGGTTGGTGGCTGTGGAGAGCGATCTCCAGAGGAGATGAGGTCAGTGACCATCTTGGAAACAATGGCTTGATGTTCGGTAGTGGCGTCATGGTCCGGGGGAGGTAGGAGGCGGTGTCAAAGTTGGCACTCGCCTCTGCAAGGTAGAGGTCGGTTTGCCAAACAACAACAGCGCCACCCTTGTCAGCCGGTTTAATGACCATGTTGGGGTTGGATCTGAGAGAATGGAGTGCTGCAAGTTCAGAGGGAGGTAGGTTGGAGTAAGGGGAGCAGAGAAATGGAGACGGCCGATGTCATGTCGGCCGTTCGCAATGAAAAGATCTAGAGAGGGTAAGAGGCCAGAGGGAGGGGTCCAGGTAGAACGACAATTCTGAAAACAGGAGATAGGGTCAGCTGTGCGGGGGGGGGGGAATTATATTTGCAAAGCTTTCCTCTTCAATTTATATGGAAACATCTGTATATATTCCATAAATGAGACTCCTTCTGGTTAAATGCTCACATTTATTTATTCCATACTGTGTTATAATGCTGACATATATGAAAAAGTTTATACACAATACAGAATGGCACTTGCTGCTGTGTAGCTGGGCTTGAATTTAAAGATGAAATCTTGCGTAACTGTTCTAGTGATGTGCAGGAATATTTGTCGAGAATGAACTACGTAATCTTCAGTCACTTCGTATAGGATGATATTCATGGCAAACAACACTAAGCATTAAAATATCATCTGTTTTCGATTCACTGAGAACATTTTAAACACACATCAATTATTTCTAATGGATTAAAATTGTGCTTTTAGACATCAGTAGAAACTGAGTTTCTTCGAGGCTTAACTGCCTTGTTGGAGCAGACATGAAGTGATCTAGTGTAAGTAACAAGAGAATGGATACTGGAAAAGCAATCTAATTTTCAACTGTTCATCTAATTTTTCAGAAAAAACTTTGCAGCTTTGAGGTTTACTCGGTCCCTTGGACTCAATCTATTTATCTGCAAAAGATGATGTGCAGACCATCAAACAACTGAATTTCTGCATTGCAGCAGATTAATTTGCAATTGATTAACAGCTGTCTAATAACTAAAAGCTCCTACTGTGCTGGCAGTATACTAATAGTGATTCTTGCCTTTGTTTTCTTATAGAAATCATCTTATATAAATGTTAAATGCATCATATACGCAGCAAAATTACTGTAGCTTCTGCTAAAGCTGAATAAACTGTCGAAACACTGAACTTGAAGAGTATGACTCGGCAAAGTGAGACTGATTTCTTTCTTTCTGGACTTCCATGCATCTTTACTTTAATACACCCTAACCTGCAGAAAGCCTGGTATTGCCAGTATTTTCTCCTGTTCTAAGAGAATTTTAATTGAGGCCCAAGTTTCCACAGATGGAGGCAACCTAGCTGAAAGCAAGGTCCAGGGAAATTGCTTCCTCTAAATATGCTGATCTTGTGTTTTAGCCTCTCGGGGGATGGAAAAAGTACAGTAATAAAAGCTGCTACTCGAGCCCAGAATCGGTCACTACCAGAAGGCTGGCCAGGAAAACCTATGGGAGCCTGCTAAGGGGATTGTGTGAATTTTTATTTTGTTTCTTGTTCTTGTCTCGGTTCTATATTCAGTTGAATCACAATGAGATTTGATTGTAACTTCTGCAAGTTCCCTTGCTGTCTGCAAAATACTTCAGCTTAACATTTCACCACTGTACCCAAGCAAATATCTAAGCTGCCATGTACAGGAGCATGTTAGCCTTCATAGCGAGAGGATTAGAGTACAGGAGCAAGGATGTCTTGCTGCAGTTGTACAGGGCCTTGCTGAGACCACACCTTGAGTATTATGTGCAGTTTTGGTCACCTTATCTGAGGAAGGACGTTCTTGCCATGGAGAGAGTGCAGCAAAGATTCACCAGACTGATGCCTGGGATGGCAAGAATGACGTACGAGGAGAGATTGGGTCGATTAGGCTTATATTCGCTAGTGTGAATGAGAGGGGATCTCATTGAAACTTATAAAATTTTAACAGGACTAGACAGACTAGATGCAGGAAGGATGTTCCCGATGGTGGGGGAGTCCAGAACCAGGGGTCACAGTCTAAGGATAAGGGGTAAGCCATTTAGGACAGATGAGGAGGAATTTCTTCACCCAGAGAGTGGTGAACCTGTGGAATTCTCTACCACAGAAGGCAGTTGAGGCCAATATATTCAAGAAGGAGTTAAGGCTAAAGGGATATGGGGAGAAAGCAGGGACAGGGTACTGAATTTGGATGATCAGCCATGATCTCATTAAATGGCAGAACAGGCTCGAGGGGCCGAATGACCCACTCCTGCTCCTATCTTCTATGTTTCTATGGGCATAATTATTTAAATATACCAATTTTTAAGTGAAGGATACAGTGATACAGCTGTTGGAGGAGCATTATGGTGTTTTTGGAGTAATGTCGGTGCATAACTGGGGCAAGGACAATGGAGCAGACACTGTTTAGATTGGTTTTCTGTCAAATCTATTTACCACCCACACAAAAAAAAAAACCTTGCTTTTTGTCCCTTCCTGTGATCAGCCCTCGAGTCCTGGATAACTATTTAAATGATACTGAGGGCCAGTGATGTTGCAGCTCTGGGTTTCCTACTCTACTGAGGGTACAGTAGCATAGTGGTTATGTTACTGGACTAGTAATCCAGAGGCCTAGACGAATGATCCAGAGAGCCTTGTCAGCGGCGTCCACATCCCATGAACGAATATTTTTTTTTAATGAGCCAGAGACGTGAGTTCCAATCCCACCAGGGCAGCTGGGGAATTTAAATTCAGTTTATATGAATAAATCTGGAATAAAAAGCAAATATAAGTAATGGTGACCATGAAATTACCAGATTGTCAGCAAACTCCATCTGGTTCGCTAATGTTGTTTGGGGAAGGAAATCTGCCATCCTTACCTGGTCTGGCCTATACGGCAATGCAGTTGACTCTTAATTGCCCTCTGCAATGGCCTAACAAGCCACTACGAAAAGTTGTACCAATCCGCTACGCAAAATAAGAATGAAGCTGGACGGACCACCCAGCATCGACCTAGCCACTAGCTTCAGACATGACAAAGGCACACCCAACCCAGTCAACATCCTCACTAACATTTGGGGACTTGTTCCAAAATTGGGAGCGCAGTCCCACAGATGAGTCGAGCAACAGTCTGACATAGATCATACCTTTCAACCAACATCCCAGACTCCTCCCATCACCAACCCTGGCTATGTCCTGTCCCACGGGCAGGACAGACCCACCAGAGATGGCAGTACAGTGGTATGCAGTCAGGAAGGAGTGGCCCTGGGAGTACTCAACATTAACTTCAGACCCCATGAAGTCTCATGGCTTCAGGTCAAGCATAGGCAAGGAAACCTGATTACCACCAACTGAATCAGTACTCCACCATGTTGTAAATCCACTTGGAAGAAGCAGCAAGGGCACAGAACGTACTCTGGATGGGGGACTTCAATGTCCATCACCAAGAGTGGCTCGGTTGCACCACTGCTGACCGAGCTCGCTGAGTCCTGAAGGACATAGCTGCCAGACTGGGCCTGTGGTAGGTGGTGAGGGAACGAACATGAGGAAGAAACCTACTTGACCTCATCCTCACCAATCTACCTGTCACAGATGCATCTGTTCATGATAGTATTGGTAGCAGTCTTGTCTTTACACTGAGAACACTCTCCATCGTGTTGTGTGGCACTACCACCATGCTAAATGGGATAGATTTGGAACAGATCTAGCAGCTCAAAACTGGGCATCCATGAGGCACTGTGGGCCATCAGCAGTAGCTGTAAGGGGTTTTCCTTGAGAGATTTCCCTGAGGTTTCTCTCTGTAGAGGCCTCTCTCTTGCACAGTAAACCTTGAGTGGTTCGACCCACTCGCCCCTTAGATTCTATACTCTGGACTTAGGTGCAGGAACTACAATGTAGAGAAAACTCTTGTAGACCAAGTTTGATGAAACAAAATGAAATTTTATTGCATAAGGAAGAATATCAAATCAAATGCAAGCAGATAAGGGAGCACATGGGAGGGAAAAACACACAAACAAATCATAACGACAGTACTAACTAAAGCAAATACAGGCATCTTATACTCTACAAAGATCATCATGAAATCAGGAAACACACGGAACATCGAGGGACAACAACTCATGTTAATTGTACCCTTAAAATCCACCCCCTTATTAAATCTATCTAGATCTGATGATGAAAGGCCAGAAACATGCTCGCCAATCCCACTAGGAAGTGCAAGGTTTTGAAATCGAGTCTGTGTTTGGTCCTTTCAGGCGTTTCGTCTCCACGTGGATCGTGGCGCCCCTGCGAGCTGCGCCGCACCTCCTGAGGTGGGGGTCGGGGGCGGCTGGATGTCGGCGGGGTCGAGGATCGTCAGCTCGACCCTGGTTAGAGGAGCCTTGGGCTGGTTCCCATCGCTTCTTCAGTTTCTTTTCTCCCGAGTCGGGGTGGCTGGAAGGTTTCTTCTCTTGGGACCTTTTTTTTTGTTTCTTCTCCCAAGTTGGGTCGATGGCCTCTCCTTCCGGCAACGGCCCGGGGATGGTCGATGATCTCCCGATGTGTTTCCCCGGGGCGGAACGCTGGTTTCGAGACGGCCTTTTCGATGTTGGCTTTCTTCTTCCTCCTGCGATTGCCTGCTTCTACTTCTGGGTGTCTGGATTCAAGCTGCGTGTTTCCAGCTCTCCAACCCTGCGTGTTTGTGTTCAAGCTCAAGCTCCCCCCAACTGCCGAAAAGTCTTCCAGATATACTTTCTTCCAGAAACCTCCGTCTCCCGCCCAAAATCAGGTTAGTCTTTGTTTTACTTTTGGCGGGCTGGGAGCACAGTGGGGTAGTCATTATATTTTTTAATGTCTTAAACGGCTGGTAAAAGGCCCATCTCTGGTCTGGAATTACCTTCATTGTTTTTAATGTCCTGCTGATCTCGTTATCTAGTCCTGGGTGCTGTTCTCGTGAATATGAAATTGTCCCCTTTTGTCTGGGTCAACGTTTTGATGGCCTCTGTCTCCAGGCCGATCTTGACTAGATCTGCATCTAATCCATATGCATACGTGTTGGTCTGGTTTCGTTCTCTCAAACGGCTTCCAGAACTTGCTGTACGTTGAATCCACAAAGCTGTCTGAGGTTGCGCAGGAACCATTTTAAAGTGTCCCAATAAGCTGGTTACATGGTATGGTGGCCATTTTGTATGCCCCTTTTTCTGGGCTTCTTTTAAAACAGTCTTAAAAATCATGGCCTCTTCTGCCATTTGACCCTTATTAATATAAAGTCCAATTTTGCGAATCCTACACTCCCCCCTGATGATACTGTAACTTGCTTGAAGTATCATAATTCTGGGTGAGCAAAATTTTCTGACTTTCCAAAATCTAACCATCCCCAGTATTTACCTATCTATGACCCCACGACACATGCATTTCCCATTTCAGAAAAATCTAGTGTACATTAAGCATCTATAGATGGCAATACCTTGGAGTTAAAAATCTAACAACTTACTTCCAGGCGTGGAGGGGGTCCTTATACCCCTACATCACCTAGTGTATACACATTACTTTCTAATAATATCACATCTAATAAAACTTCAATAATAAAAATAAAGTACATACACGAAAAATTCACGAGTACATGAATACATATCAAAAATAAATACAGAGGAGGGAGGAAAAACTTTAACTTTATACAAAGCAGCAAAATCTAAACGGGTGTCTCTTCTTCTACCCGCACATAATGCTCCCTCCATTCCTCTCTATTCTCATACTTTTGCGAATGTTTGACCTTTTTACAGTGTACAAACAGTAAATAAACTTCAATGATAACCTGGCACATGACAAGAATGTGGGAGGCTATCCTAATCCAGGAAGGGATTTCTATATTAGTGAACAGGTCCCACCATGGTGGAGTCACTATATCCAATATGTCTGCTCCTATCTCTAACGTCTTCTGCTCCAGTGTGTAGAAGTGTTTCTGTGAAACAACAACGGCTTTTAATATCTTGGTGAGGTGTTCAGGGAGAGGGAGAATGATATATCCAAAATGTGCAACGAATCACTGCAAATCGGTGAAATTCTCTTTCACAGTGATGCAAACAGTGGAAGGTTCAGGAATGGGGACAATTCGCTCTTGGGCCACTTGAACTTCTGCCCTGGGCTTGAAACAGAAGCTGCTGTCACTAACCGGACACCAACCGTGCTGTCCATGCTGGTAGTGGGGCGCTGCAGTGGTGACACAGTATGTCCCACCTATATATGCCACCTGCGGGGGCACATGACCTTGTGCCATTGCCTCCATGGTGCAATTTATAGGCTTCACGCCAGCAGTTCTGAAACCGCACTGTGGATTTAAATGGGCATTCAAGTGCTGGGGACACAGGATGATGTGTGCTCCCCGGCTCCGGCACCCCGAGAGGTCGGTACCCGTCATTGCATGCTCCCATCAAATGACGTAAGGTGGGACCCCTGTGTAGCGAATGTGCGCACCCCCCTGAATGACTGCAATGTTCTCCACCCTGTATACCGGGGCGGGTTTTGCTGTCTTTCCCATCACCGGCATTCTTACCACTATACCCATAATGGTGTGATTAGACCGTCCACAGTCCACTGGGACTGGGTAGGCCTCTGAAGCTAGCCTGAGTTGGCACAGACTCAATGTATTCTCAAAAGGGTGGAGGGCTGCGAGGTGCTTGTTGCTGATCCAGGAGGGGACTAAACCTTGCTTTAAATCCTCCAGATTACTGCGGCCCTCGCCCAGTAACCACACCCCGTATAGCACACAAGCTTCGTTCTGCGCAGCCTGATCGGACGCGTTCCGATCCTCCCTGATGAGAGCATTTACCGTTCTGGCGTGTTTCTCCAGCTCAGCTATAATCTCTTTTAAGTGTAGTGTCATGGCCTGGTCCTCATGTAACTCAGAACCCACTACCTTATTCTCATCAGTCAGTATCTTTCTTAACTGTGTTTTTAAACCATTGATTTGGGTTTGCAGCTCCACGTCATCCAGTGTGTTGATAACGGAAGTTCCTGTGTTAAAAGCTGTGAAAATATCATTTACTGCACCCCTTCTTTGTCTCCCCACTCTGTCCAAGACCTCGTGTGGTGTGTACAATTCGGTTTTGTCGACATCGGCAAAGTCGAATTCGTAAAACTGTTTAATAATGTTTGTTAACAGGACCTGGTATAATTGCTCCGTTTCCTTAGGGTACCACGCTGGCAATCTTACCTCGGTGAGGTTTAAAATCACCGAAGCCACCGCGTAGTGGACCCCTTGGTACAGTACCTGACCTGTGGATACCAATCCATTCCCGGGTCCCTTTGTCGTGGTGGGGCACCCTTCCTTGAGGGCTTTAGCTACTGGAACTGTGGCCAGGGGCTTGCGGGGTCGGGTGATGAGCTCCGTGGCGTTTACTGGGATCTGAGAGTATGGGACTCCGCACGCCCGTGTGCTGACGTCCCACCTCATTCTTTGTCCAGCATCCTGCCACTGTCTTTGGAAAAAGATGGAGACGCCTGTGGGGCAAGCGCGTTCTGAACCCCACATACAGATGTAGATCCCCTCATCTGGTTCCCACCATTTGTCCCAACAGACACTCAACCCCCTGTGAGTTCCCGTTATTGTCCGATGGGTGTTATTACCCAATCTCTCCCATTCCACCGTGGAATTCTTCATGGTGCTGCTCAACTTGCGCAGCCACCACCAGCGGTCCAAAGGTACATGTCCCAAACAAACAAGGCAAATCTTGCCCACGGTGACGCTGATTCTGGGCGCAATGATCCGCACCCTGGGGCACATCAGAGACGTTTCTTTGTATGCAAACCCCGTCTGGCTGGAGTATTCAGTAGAGTTCGACCCCAGCCAGCCTGGCCATCTCCCTTCATGGAAGTAGGCAGCAGTCTCTTCAGCGTCCCGTGAGCCGGTTCTGTCAGTCGCGATGGGGCCTCTATTTCCAGAGCACCCGTATATGGTGGAGTCCTTGGTGCGGCCCCGATAGGCCCAGCTCCATCCGATTACCACGAACACGACGAGGATCCCTCTCATCTTTCGCCTGGTTCCTGCAATAAATCAAACAATACAGCCAGGCTCCCGAGAGATTCTGGCTTAGGTGACGGCATGATCGGGTCTTTCGACCTCGATCCAAAACACACACATAATGGGCAGATTTAAAACTACTTAAACTCTAATCATTTTAATATTCACACACCTTAAACTTAAACCTAAACTTATGTACAGCGCCGCCCGTCCCCGGGCGGCTTGCCTAATCCCTGACTGGACTGCAGCTTGCCACTCCCTGTGGCGGGGCTGCAGTGACCTCGGGCTCTCCGCAGCCTTTTGCTGTTAATCGGGGACTGTGTTTTTTCAAGGATTTCTGAAGTCGGCGTTTACTGAGAACGGGGGACTCGGGCCAAGGTTTTACAGGCTGAGGCGTTCGAGTCGACCTGCGAAAAGGTACTTTGGGCGTGGCTCCCTTAGCGAGTGGACCTTCGGGTGGGACCTTAGCTCTCACAGCCCGTGGCTCTTCCATGACTTTCGGCTTCGGCTCCCTTCCCTCAGGCTCCGCCCCTTTGGGATTTGGGCAGGCTCCCTTGGCGAGTGGACCTTCGGGTGGGACTTCAGCTCTCACAGCCCGTGGCTCTTCCACGACTGTGGGCTTCGGCTCCCTCCCCTCAGGCTCCGCCCCTTCGGGAATTGGGCCTGTGGCAGACGGCTCCTCCTCACCTGTCCCTACAGGTGGAGAATCTCTGCCCCCAATTTCTACCTCCCCCACGCTCGAGTCGAGGGCGGGATCTCCGTCCTCCGACTCCACCTCTTCCAGAATCGTGTCGAGGGCGGGACCTTGTTGTTCGGGCCCCTCCTCGTCCGAGTCCCAGGCCATCGGAGAAAGCTCCCCCCAGGTGGGCTGGACCTCCTCTCCTTCCAAGCAGGCTACAACGCCAGCTTGTGTGGTCTGTGACTCATCGCACGCCTCAGGCTGAGGATCTTTATCCTCAGACCTGGCTTCGGTTGCTGGTGCTCTTGCACCCGGCTTAAACAGTTTGCACTGATTGATGTGAAACCATTTACAAGCCCTTAGCTGACCTTTTAAACTGCCAACCCTCGCTGTTAACCTAGCGTTCTCCTCCCTTAAAGCCTGCTCAACTAACTTAGCCTCCGCAACCTGACACCGCAGGTATTCCTCCATTTTACAGGAGGTCGCTTCCTGTGCATGTCTTTCTAGAGGACACAGGTCGACAGGCTGCGCTGGCTCTAGTCATTTGGGCACAGCGGTCGAGGTTTCGGGAGCGACAAGGCCGGTGGTGACAGCTATTTTCCCCTGCAAAGTCATCGGCGACCGCATTGTCTCTATGATTGATTCAATCGCAGCGGGATTCATAACTGCACCAGCTCCTTGTGCTGGGACAGGAGCTATGGCTTGGGTTTGGGCTGGTGCTGGGGCGGCGGTCTGGGCTTGGGCTGCGGGAAATCTCCCTTTTATTATCCTTCCACGGATTTCTACAGTCCTTGCGCCAATGTCCATCCTTCCCACACCCGTAGCAATTGAGCTTGGCTTGGACAGGGCGATTCCCTCCTGACGCCACTCCTTCTGGCTTGCGGCTGCGGGTTTTGCCTCATGCACCTTTCCCTTCTGGGGAGCTGTTTCCTGACCTCTACAATTCTTGTACGTTACATTAAGCTGACGGAGTACCGTCTCCTCCGTGACACCGGGATCTTGGGGATCAAACCATGACCTGGCTAGGGCCTGTATCTCTGGCAAGCTGTTAGTAACCAAGCAACGGAGCCAATGAACCCGCTGTTCATTGCTCATTAAAGCCCGTTCAGGCATACCCGGACAGCTGCGTCGATATACTGGCCACAGCCTTTCTGCGAAAACCCGTGGGGGTTCTCCAGATAGCTGCACGGTCCCTTCTACACGGTCGAACGGACTACTGTCGTCCACTCCCATTACTTCTAAAACTTCCTCCCAGAGATCCACATACCCTTTCCGTCCCCTCTTACCATCCTCTGAGAGGCACTGAAGGATTGTGGAATCCAGGGAGAAAAGCAACAGTTTCACCTGTTCCTGATCATCACAGTCATTAATGGCTGCTGCTTCCTCTATCTCCCTGAAATGAATCGAGGGATCTCCCTTTACTGTGAGTCGTGTGAGGTGGCTCACCATGGACCTTAATTGCGGGCCAGCATAGGGCACCACGAGTTGGTTCTGATGGGGTCCGACACTGCCATCAGCAGCGTTGGGACCGAACCTCTGGTGCCGAGCGGGACACATCGGTGCCGGTCCCGGCTTTGCGACCAGTGGCTTCTCCTCACACTCCACTTTCACTACCCTCTCCTTTTCCGACCAAGTCTCACTATAGCTCGGCGGTGCTGAGGGCTCGGTGGCTGGTACCACAATTACCTCAGCTGGAATCGGCTGTTTTGATTCCTTTAAAAAGTCCATGTGACTGGCTTTCGGGCTGACGAGACACACCATGCCTCTTGCCTTAACCAGGGCCGTTCTTAGGTCCTCTATGGTCTTTTGGCAGGGTCCGTGGTCTGTGCTCTCAAACCTGTGCTCGAGGGCCAGCTTATAAGCTGCCTTAACCTCCACTACTCTCTCCTCCTGTGCTCTTAGCTGTTGTGCGAGGCGGGCGCTTTTCTCCCGTATCCTCATTTCATTGATCTTTGCCTCAGTAACCTGGCACTCCAGGTACTCTATCCTAGCCTGATGTTGACTAGCTACCACTTGGCGTTCCTGATTCAGCGCGTGAAGCGCTGTGATGAGTTTTTCCCCACCCATGGCCTTTTCCTCTATCTCTGCTGCCTGGGTTGTGATCTTGGCTGCCTGTGCTGCAACGACCCGGTCCAAGATCTGGACCTGCTTCTTGTAACACATCAGCCACACTGCCTTTTCCACTGACTTCTTATGCTCTTTGCTCTCTGTCCACCTGATGGCTGCGTCCACCGGACGCCCATCCAGCAAGACATCGGAAATCCACTGTTTAGTGAGATTTACCTTGCCAAAGACATAATCCGCTATCCTCTCATCCATTGCATTTCGACCATTCAAACTTGGATCTACTACATTGCAATCCTGCTGCCAGAGTCCTGCCCCGGTCGCCATTTTCTGTAAGGGGTTTTCCTTGAGAGATTTCCCTGAGGTTTCTCTCTCTAGGGGCCTCTCTCTCTTGCACAGTAAACCTTGAGTGGTTCGACCCACTCGCCCCTTAGATTCTATACTCTGGACTTAGGTGCAGGAACTACAATGTAGAGAAAACTCTTGTAGACCAAGTTTGATGAAACAAAATGAAATTTTATTGCATAAGGAAAAATATCAAATCAAATGCAAGCAGATAAGGGAGTACATGGGAGGGAAAAACACACAAACAAATCATAACGACACAGTACTAACTAAAGCAAATACAGGCATCTTATACTCTACAAAGATCATCATGAAATAAGGAAACACACGGAACATCGAGGGACAACAACTCATGTTAATTGTACCCTTAAAATCCACCCCCTTATTAAACCTATCTAGATCTGATGGTGAAAGGCCAGAAACATGCTCACCAATCCCACTAGGAAGTGCAAGGTTTTGAAATCGAGTCTGTGTTTGGTCCTTTCAGGCGTTTCGTCTCCACGTGGATCATGGAGCCCCTGCGAGCTGCGCCGCACCTCTCTCCTGAGGTGGGGGTCGGGGGCGGCTGGACGCCAGCGGACCTGGATGTCGGCGGGGTCAAGGATCGTCGGCTCGACCCTGGTTATGTTTTTTATGGTTATGTCACTTTATTATGGTTATGTTTATGTTAATATACTACAAGCCAAATGTATGTTGAATGTTTAAATGTCTTAATCCAAATGTACACTCTCAGGAGCCGCAAGCCTACATTTCGTTGTACTGCACTTGTGCACTAACAATGACAATAAAAGTTGATTTGATTTGATTTGATTTGATTTTGATTTTGTTAGAGGAGCCTTGGGCTGGCTCCCATCGCTTCTTCAGTTTCTTTTCTCTTCTCCCGAGCCGGGGTGGCTGGAAGGTTTCTTCTCTTGGGACCATTTTTTTTTGTTTCTTCTCCCAAGTTGGGTCAATGGCCTCTCCTTCCGGCAACGGCCCGGGGATGGTCGATGATCTCCCGCTGTGTTTCCCCGGGGTGGAACGCTGGTTTCGAGGCGGCCTTTTCGATGTTGGCTTTCTTCTTCCTCCTGCGATTGCCTGCTGCTTCTTCTTCTGGGTGTCCGGATTCAAGCTGCGTGTTTCCAGCTCTCCAACCCTGCGTGTTTGTGTTCAAGCTCAAACTCCCCCCAACTGCCGAAAAGTCTTCCAGATATACTTTCTTCCAGAAACCTCCGTCTCCTGCCCAAAATCAGGTTAGTCTTTGTTTTACTTTTGGCGGGCTGAGAGCACAGTGGGGTAGTCATTATATTTTTTAATGTCTTAAACGGCTGGTAAAAGGCCCATCTCTGGTCTGGAATTACCTTCATTGTTTTTAATGTTCTGCTGATCTCGTTATCTAGTCCTGGGTGCTGTTCTCATGAATATGAAATTGTCCCCTTTTGTCTGGGTCAACGTTTTGATGGCCTCTGTCTCCAGGCCGATCTTGACTAGATCTGCATCTAATCCATATGCATACGTGTGGGTCTGGTTTCTTTCTCTCAAACGGCTTCCAGTGCTTGCTGTACGTTGAATCCACAAAGCTCTCTGAGGTTGCGCAGGAACCATTTTAAAGTGTCCCAATAAGCTGGTCACATGGTATGGCGGCCATTTTGTATGCCCCTTTTTCTGGGCTTCTTTTAAAACAGTCTTTAAAATCATGGCCTCTTCTGCCATTTGACCCTTATTGATATAAACTCCAATTTTGCGAATCCTACATAGCAGCAGAATTGTGTTCTGCCACAATCTGTAACCTCATGGCCCTACCATTACCATCAAGCCAAGGGACCGACCCTGGTTCAATGAGGTGTGTAGAAGAGCATGCCAGGAGCAGCACCAGGTGTACCTAAAAATGAGGTGCAAACCTGGGGAAGCTGCAACACAGTATTACATGCATGCTAAACAGCCGAAGCAGCAAGCTATAGACATCTAAGTGATCCCACAATCAACGGATCAGATCAAAGCTCTGCTGTCCTGTCACATTTAATCCTGAATGGTGGTGGACAATTAAACAACTAATGGGAGGAGGAGGCTCCATGAACATCCCCATCCTCAATGATGGTGGAGCCCAGAATGCAAGTGCAAAAGACATCTTTATTTGCAACCATCTTCAGCCAGAAGTGCCGAGTGGATGATCCATCTCAGCTCCTCCTGTGTTCCCCACCATCACAGAAGCCAGTCTTCAGCCAATTCAATACACTCCACATGATATCAAGAAACGGCTGAGTGCACTGGATACAGCAAAGGCTATGAGCCCCGACAATATCCTGGCTGTTGTGCTGAAGACTTGTGCTCCAGAACTAGCCGCGCCTCTAGCCAAGCTGTTCCAGTATAGCTACAATATTGGCATCTATCCGACAATGTGGAAAACTGCCTAGGTATGTCCTGTCCACAAAAAGCAGGACAAATCCAATCCGGCCAATGGCCGCCCCATCAATCTACTCTCAATCATCAGTAAAGTGTGGAAGGTATCATTGACAGTGCTATCAAGCAGAGGGTTGATGAAGGTAGTGTGGTTGATGCTGCGTATGTGGACTTTAAAAGGCGTTTGATAAAGTAGCACATAATAGACTTGTCAGCAAAATTGAACCCCATGGGATGAAAGGGGCAGTGACGATACAAAATTGTCTAAGGGGCAGAAAGCAGAGAGTAGTGGTGAATGGTTATTTTTCAGATTGCAGGGAAGTGTGCAGTGGTGTCCCCTAGGAGTCGGTGTTGGGATCATTGCTCTTTTTGTTATATATTAATTGTAGTGTATATGTTTTAAGTCAGAACTACTTTTTACAGCTCCTGTATACTGTAGTACCGGCAGTAACCACACCGGTATATAAGCTGTGCGCATGCCTCTGTACCCCAGTCTAGAGATGACCCTCCTCCAGTAAAGACCTGTTATTTGTTTATGTACAGCATCCGTGTAATTATTTATCCACTGAACCACGGATCTAACAGTGGCGACAAGTGTTGATGCGAATCTACCTGCAACATAAAAAAAAAAAATAGTCGAGTCCAGGAACACGGGCGTCGACCGCGAGCAACCGCCCAGTAATCAGGCAGACATCCAACTTCGCTGGGGAGGCTGTGGAGAGCCGGGCTTCGTTCCCCAGCCCCAACGAGCAGTAAGAGACCGACGACAGGTCCAGAGCAGACCCTTCCTGAGCAGCGGCGGCTGGAGCCGACCGACGGCAGAGAGAGACAGCCGGGCAGCGTCGACGGGGTAAGAAAGAGGGTGAAGAGAGCAGGGCGCAGCCGGGGGTTGATCACCGAGCGGCGTCGAGGAAAAATACTGCAAACCGGAGAGAGGGTAAGAAACAGCCGGATTCTAGACTGAGCGACGTCGACAAATATCAAGAGAAGAACGCGCAGAGCACAGCCAGGGATCACGGGCTGATCAGGAGCCGCGGTGAAGCAGGGAGAGCGCGGGAGGCGTGATTGAGCTGCGGAGAAGCAGGGAGAGCGCGGGAGGCGCCATTGAGCCACGGAGAAGAAGAGCGCGGGAGACGCCATTTTGCGAAGCCGCAGCGGAGAAGACGGGCGAGCGCGGGAAGGAAGGAAAGCGCGGGAGACGCCATTTTGTGCCAGCGGAGAAGAAGGGGAAGCGCGGGAGGCGCCATTGGTGATAGTTAACGCACAACCAAGGATGCCGAAGAGTGGCAGTATCTCTACGTTCGACAATGAAGTCGAAGATTGGGCGACATATGTGGAACGTATTGAGGTGTACTGCAGGGCAAATGAAGTGCCAGATGCTAATAAAGCACTGGTTCTGTTAAATTCCATGGGTGCAAAAACTTATGGGTTACTGCGAAATCTAATAACCCCAGAGAAGCCGGTAAACAAGGATTTTGAAAGCATAGTAGAAATCCTACAGGACAACTTAAACCCCACACCGCTGCTGATAGCAGAACGATTTAAGTTCCATAAAAGGAACCAACACAAAGATGAAAGCAATGCTGAGTACCTAACGGAACTGTGCAAGCTATCGAAATACTGCCAGTTTGGAGCGGGACTAGCAGACACGTTAAGGGACAAGTTTGTGTGTGGGCTACAAAGTGAAGGAACCCAGAAACGGCTTCTATCAGAAAAGGACCTTCCGCTGGACAAAGCTTTCAATATGGCAGTATCACACGAAGCAGCCGCAAGGGGCGCTGCAGAGATACAACGGAGACCGCAAGAATACGGCACCAACGAAATGACCTATGGAACAGGGAAGTGCTATCGCTGCAGCAGAACAACACATGACCAGAAAGATTGTTGGTTCAAGGACCAAGTGTGCAGACAGTGTGGGAAAGCAGGACACATAGCAAGAGTCTGCAGGTCATGGGATGAAAACCAACAGTAAGAAATCTCCACAGGAGAAGTACAAAAAGGTACACCAGGTGATGGACAGTGGTTCAGACGAACAGAAAAGTGACACAGACTCCGGAAGCAAGGAGCTGGGTTGTCTGAAACTACATAATGTAACCGAAATGGAGGATCACCAGACTATCTGGGTTACACTCAAGATAGACGGAGTCCAAGTGGAAATGGAATTGGACACAGGGTCAGCTCTAACAGTCATAAATCAAAGAGACTACAAGCGGCTATTTTCACACATACCCTTGAAAGCTACAGAGATTGTCTTGAAGACGTATACGGGCAAAAAGTCTACCCCAAAGGAAAAATAAGGGTGAAAGTGACATATAAAGGTCAGAAAATACCTAAAATGGATATATATGTATTGCCAAATGGAGGACCACCACTGCTAGGACGTGAATGGATCCGGAAGATACATTTAGATTGGCGTTCCATACAGGCACTGAAGGTGGAGGCCAAAAAGGATGACGACGTCACACCTGGACGACTGTCAAAAATGCTAACTGACGCAAAAGAAGTGTTCCAGGAGGGACTAGGAACACTAAAAGGAATAACAGCAACAATTAAAATAGAGGATAATGCAAGCCCAAAGTTTCTGAAGGCCAGACCAGTGCCTTATGCGATCAGACCAGCGGTTGAAGCAGAGCTGGAAGGGTTGGAACGTTCAGGAGTACTGTCCAAAGTGGACTGGAGCGAGTGGGCTACACCCATTGTTCCTGTAATGAAGAGGTCGTTGAGTAATACGCCTGGGGAACCAAAGAAGGTCCGCATCTGTGGGGATTTTAAGGTGACAGTGAACCCAGTCCTTCACACAGTGCAATTTCCACTTCCACGAATTGAGGATATTTTCGCCTCGCTATCTGGTGGTAAATGCTTCACCAAAATTGATCTAGCCCAGGCGTACTTGCAAATGGAGGTAGAAGAAGCTTCGAAACATTACCTTACGATCAACACCCATAAAGGTCTCTATCAATACAACCGGCTGGTGTTTGGAGTAGCCTCAGCTCCAGCTATCTGGCAAAGGGCGATGGATCAGGTCCTGCAAGGGATTCCAGGGACCCAGTGTTATTTGGACGACATCTTGGTCACGGGCGAAAATGACGGTGATCACCTCGCTAACTTGGAGAAGGTGCTCGCCAGATTAAAGGAATATGGGCTACGAGCTAATTGCCACAAGTGCGAGTTTTTCCAGGAACAGATCTCGTATTGCGGCCACGTCATCGATGAAGAGGGGTTACATAAGTCCCCTGACAAGATTGAGGCAGTAGTCAAGGCTCCAGCACCGGAAAATGTGTCACAACTGAGGTCGTTCCTCGGGCTGGTAAACTATTACCACAAGTTCTTACCAAATTTGTCTACGGTATTACACCCGCTGAACACCCTACTGCAAACAGGGGTACCATGGAAGTGGGATGACGAACGTAGACGAGCTTTCCAGAAGTGTAAAGAATTGATCACATCAAAAGAGGTGTTGGCCCATTTCAACCCAGCACTACCAATTCGTTTGGCATGTGATGCATCACCCTACGGCATTGGAGCGGTGCTGTCGCACAAATTCCCAGACGGGTTGGAGAGGCCAGTAGCCTTTGCGTCTTGGTCACTAACCTCAGCCGAGCGCAACTATGCCCAGATTGACAGGGAGGCCCTCAGCCTAGTATGGGGAGTAAAAAAATTCAACCATTATCTGCATGGGCAGAAGTTCACCTTGCTGACTGACCACCAACCACTTGTCTCCATCTTTAATCCTAAGAAAGGCGTGCCAGTAATGACTGCACAGCGGTTACAAAGATGGTCCCTGTTTCTAGGGGCGAATCAATATGAAATAGAATATAAAGGCACGAAACAGCATGGGAACGCTGATGGGCTATCGCGCCTGCCGCTGCCTACGGTGGAGGAAGCACCAGCAGTGGACCCTATCGAGGTATTTTATTCGTCGATAATTGAACGATTGCCAGTAACAAACGCGGATATAGAGAAGGAGACCCACAATGATCCGACGCTGTCACGGGTATATGAATTGACGGTGAGGGGATGGCCAACACATGGCGACTCACTGTTGCCAGCATTCTCATCCAGAAGAGAACAGCTGTCAGTATGCCAGGGGCAGTGACGTGTGGATCCAGAGTGGTGATTCCACCCAAGTTAAGGGAGAGAGTGCTAAAGGAGCTACATGAAGGTCATCTGGGGGGAGTGAAAATGAAAAGCCTTGCTAGGGCTTATGTGTGGTGGCCGGGAATTGATCAACAAATCGAAGACCTAACTAAGAGCTGCTTAGGATGCCAGAAGGTCCAAAATGCACCACCACATGCCCCTCTACACCCATGGGAGTGGCCCTCCTCTCCATGGCAACGGGTGCACATTGATTTCGCTGGTCCATTCATGGATTCAATGTTCTTAATAGCAGTGGATGCTCATTCAAAGTGGCCTGAGGTGATAAAGATGTCTTCAACCACTACAGAGAAAACGATTGCAGTCCTACGGACTATATTTGCCAGGAACGGTTTGCCAGAGCAGATCTGCTCTGATAATGGACCACAGTTTGTGTCCGATGAGTTCCAAAAATTCATGAAAAGGAATGGGGTAAGGCATTACACATCTGCCCCGTATCATCCAGCCACCAATGGATTGGCTGAGAGGTTCGTACAAACCTTTAAGAAGGCGATAAAGGCCATGTGCGACGAGGAAATTCCACTACAGCATAAGATGGACAATTTCTTATTAGCCTACCGAAACGCGACACATGCAGTTACCAACCAGACCCCGGCCATGATGTTCTTTAACCGAAGGTTGAGATCTCGTCTGGACTTGCTCAGACCAAATGTGCGAAGAAATGTTGAGAACAAACAATTCCAGCACATCAACGAGAAGCCGACAAGGAGCTTCAATGTAGGGCAACCAGTCTTGGCCCGGGACTATCAAACAGAGAAGTGGCAACCCGGAACGATATGTACAAGGCAGGGGCCATTGATGTACACAGTGGATGTCGGGGAGAACATTGTGAGACGCCACGTCGATCAGATCTTAGCGTCACAGGAACGCGTCAACCCCATGTCTCAAGTACCTGGGGATGAACCTGACATACCGGTAGCATCTACTTCAGACCCAGTAGCAGTGGAACCCGATGAACTATCCGATGAAAAGGGGTCAGAATCGCCTCTGCACCAAGAACAAGAACCTCCGGAAAGGTGCTATCCCGAAAGGGTCAGGAAGCCGCCCCAAGACTGAATCTATAAATGGACTTTTGTTATTGAATGTACACGTAAAAATGTAATTGCTATTTGAATATTAAGGGGGTATTAATCTAAAAAGGGAGGAATTGTAGCGTATGTGCTTTAAGTCAGAACTACTTTTTACAGCTCCTGTATACTGTAGTACCGGCAGTAACCACACCGGTATATAAGCTGTGCGCATGTCTCTGTACCCCAGTCTGGAGATGACCCTCCTCCAGTAAAGACCTGTTATTTGTTTATGTACAGCATCCGTGTAATTATTTATCCACTGAACCACGGATCTAACATTAATGACCTGGACATAGGTATACAGGGCATAATTTCAAAGCTTGCCGATGACACGAAACTCGGAAACATAGTAAACAGTGAGGAGGATAGTATCAGACTTCAGGAGGATGTAGACAGACTGGTAAAATTGGCAGGCACAAGGCAGATGATATTTAATGCAGAGAAGTATGAAGTAATGCATTTTGGGAGAAAGAATGAGGAGAGGCAATATAAACTAAATGGTACATTTTGAAAGGGGGTGCAGGAACAGAGAGACCTGGGGGTGTATGTGCACAAGTCTTTGAAGGTGGCAGGACAATTTGAGATGGCTGTTAAAAAATCATATAGGATCCTGGGTGATGTAATAAAACTCACGACGCACTTGGTTTGAGCATAAAGCAAGGCTTTAATCAACTTGTTTCAGAACATGGAAGTCTAGTTGTATCCACTAGCTCCTTGTCTTTACAAAATGTCCCTGACAAGCTGGGGCAGACGCCCGAGTATTTATACTCCTTGGACGGCGCCACCAGCTGGCCGTCCAGCATTATTTCATAAGTAGTTTCTTGATGAATGATGAGATTTATAACACTTGGCTTTATAAATAGAGGCATAAAGCACAGAAGCAAGAAAGCTATGCTAAATCTTTATAAAACACTGCTTAGGCCTCAGCTGGAGTATTGTGGCCAATTCTGGGCACCATGCTGTAGGAAGGATGTCGAGGCCTCTCTGACTTTTTCAGGGAATTAAGAAGCTCAGGTGAAGGGATAGCTCCTGTTTGACAAAGCCTGCTCCCACAAATAATGACACCACTTAGCATGGCCCAAAAAGCAGCACAGGAGAGCCACAATGAGGCCTATGCCTCTACAACATTGGTCAGTGTGAGGGCCATCAGGGTATTGAAGGCATGCTTTTGCTGCTTAGACCGTGGGTCATGCATGTGCCTTGCACAACTTAGCCATAAAAATAGAGCTGGACTTTGACTGCTGCAGTGGTGTCCCTAGCATCATTGGATGCAGAACTACATAGATAAGAGCATTACGATGACCTGCACTCAAAGGAGTCTTCAGTGACTGCTATAAGGAGCATCAGAGCATGTCTCATCACTGAATCTTCTCTAACACAATTTACCTTTGACACGAAAGCATTACCTCCTTCTCCCCCACTTTCAAATAAAGGAATATTCCCTCAATCCACTTCTTCTTCGGCAGTCCCTTGGAACCGAGGATGACGTGCTTCCACACTAAAAATGAGTTCTCAGGTGACTGATCAGTCCAATGCGGGACCTACAGTCTCTGTCACAGGTGGGGCAGACGGTGGTTGAAGGGGCGGGTGGGTGGGGTGCTTGGGTTGACGTGCGCTCCTTCTGCTGTTTGCGCTTGGCTTCCGCTTGCTCTCGGCGAAGAGACTCGAGGTGTTCGGCGCCTTCCCGGATGCTTCTCCACCACTTTGAGCGGTCTTGGGCCAGGGATTTCCAGGTGTCGGTGGGGATGTTGCACTTTTTCAAGGAGGCTTTGAGGATGTCTATGAAGCGTTTCCTCTGCCCACCTGGGGCTCTCTTGCCGTGTCAGAGCTCCTAGTAGAGCACTTGTTTTGGGAGTCTCATATCGGGCATGCAGATGATGTGGCCCGTCCATCGGAGCTGATCGAGCATGGTCAATCGAGCATTCTCAATCCACTACCCATCCTACAGCATGACAACACATCAGCCCACTTTGTCTGTACATCACCGTGGCAATAATTATCACCTCAGTGAATAAGTCAGCACCAAGTAAGAGCACCCTTTCCTATATGACTCTAAATTCCGTGAATAGCAAAGCACAATGTCTCTGCATGTTCAATTTTAGTACAATAAAGTCCAAAGGAAACACAAGCCATTTCCTAACACCATGCTTCCCCTGGGTGGCAAAATGTGCCTTTCTTTCACCTATTCTAGTGCTTCTAGCTGCAACCTGAGAGCTGGTAACATGGGAGGTGGCTGGCTGCTCATGTTCTACAAAAGGGTCATGGGACTGAGGTAGCCATAGTCTCAAGCTTGCTCTGGGCAGGGAGCTGCCATTGGCTAAATTTCTGGAGTTTGTTCCTGGAAAGCCTGGTGTTGCCTCCCACGTTCCACTGGCGTGGTGCTCTGAGGGGGAAGGCCAAAGGCCTGGCATGCGCTTCTGACCTGAGAAATGGCGTTATCAGGCAGGTGGATTCCAGTCATCGCCATTGCACTGAGTCCAGGACCTGTGTACCCACTAATCAGCAAAATGACTGGTCTACGTTGCTGAACTATATTGGCTATTGATGCCAACTGGGGAAGCTAGTGGTACGGAAATCACTACTGTTTGCCTATTTCATCACACTAATGCCTTGATTTTAAAATTCTCATCCCTGTTTTCAAATCCCTCCATGACCTCACCCCTCAATATCTCTGTAACTTCCTCCAGCCGTACAACCATCCGAGATTTCTGCGCTCCACGACTGGTGGTCGTGCCTTCAGCTGCCTAGGCCCCAAGTTGTGCAATTCCCTCCCTAAACCTCTCCACCTCTCGCTCCTCCTTTAAGACATTCCTTAAAACCTACCTCTTTCACCAAGCTTTTTGTCATCTGCCCTGATATCTCTTTATGTAGCTCAATGCCAAACATTGTTTGATAATTGCTCCTGTGAAACACCTTGGGACGTTTTATTATTTTAAAGGTGATATATAAATGCAAGTTGTTCTTGTCTAATGGTAGCTGTCTGATCCTGAAACCCCTAATACAACAGCTTGCATTGCAGTCACCATGCTCTGCAATCCAGTATGCGTGGGGCTATCTATTCTCTCTCCTACATCCACCAGAGCTGCAGTCTGTTCTTCCCTGGAAGTAAAGGTACCAACTAGTCTCTGGCTGCTTCTTCGATGGGAGTCTGCTGAGGAATCCTCCATTGATGCCTACAACAAAGAGGAAGCATCTCTGATGTTACCGCGAATGGGAGTTGTAGACTCACAAATCAAACATGTCAGTTGCTGTACATCCTTGGAAACTGACCTCAGACCTGGTGTAATGTAGGTGTAATGATGGAGTTTGATATGCAGATGGAGAGGTGGGTGTTCATTGAAGCACGTCTAGTGATGTATCATGGGTAACCAGGGCATCCTGGAGCTTGATTGCTTGCCTTAGGAAGTTGGGGAGGAACTTGTACAGAACTTGGCCATGAATAGCATTACTGGCAGTCGAAGAGGGTGGTCCTGTTCCAAGGACCATGGCAGGCCACTTAGTTTGCCAAACTCTGTGAAGACATAAGATAAGACATTATTAGTAACTAAGGTGTAATGATCCTTGACCATCATTGGTGGCAGGGCTTGATTGCAGCTACAACTTCTTCATCATCCTCCTCCACTTCCTCATGATCATCATAGTTCAGAAGGAGGTACTAGTGTCTCTGTGTTTTCTCTTCTTCCTTCTCTTCATCATCATCACCTTCCTCCTGCTGTACCCTTCTGTTGCTGTGGTGGATCTGCAGGAAATCAGGGTAAGGGTGAGGATGGGTGTGTATCACTCTCTTGATATTGAGGACTCAGAGAGGGGTGCGGAAGCTTTTGATTATGGATTCACAAGGATGTCAGGGTGAAAGTGCACGTGTTCAGTCACTAACCAGCCACCAAAGATAAAGCCCTGGCCTGGCTATATCCCATGACGGGAGCAGAGGGACCCTCCGTGAACTTCTTCTGATAGAGCGTGAGCTGTTTAAAGTTGAGGATGCCTGTCACAGCATTGTGCATGATTTTCTAACGCAACAAGATAGTCAATTAGGGATAAGCTAGTTGAGGTGTGTGTGCCATGTGGCACGGGAGAGTTGAAGCAGGGGAAATGGTGGTATCAACTTGAAAAAACAGAGGAAGGAGTTTTAGGGTTAGGCATGCCCTGATAGCTCTGTAAGCATGCCCGAGATAATGAAGACAAAGTCCTTAGATTGCTTCAAATACCGGATCTATCCCAAGCTCCTTGTCTTCAAAGCAGCAGCACAACACGCCTACAAATGCAAAATACCGTGGATGCTGAAACGAAGCAGAAAACTACTCTTTCTTATGAGTTTTCAACTGCCAAACCAATGTATTGCACACTACTGAGCAAGCAAGGAAATAACGGGAAATTAACACCTACCTTTTCACAGTTCATGTTCAACTTTACGAGCTCCCAGTGTAGGGGAAAACAATACATGGTCTGCAACTCTGTGCTAAACTGGTTGCAATCCATCGCCATATGTAACGGATCTGTTTGGCTTTTCTCAACTGCTATGGGAGCTATCTATTTTAAGTGACACTCTTCAGGGATCCCAGATGGATTGTCTTTGAAGGTTCCAAGTAAAAGTCATTGACTTGAAAGCCTATTGTTTTCAATGAAAAAATTGTCCATTCAATTCAAATTTAGCTGCCAATCAGACACATAGGGCTGGATTTTCATTCAGGGGCGGGTTAGGGTCATGAAATCCGCATTTCGTGTTATCCACACGAATATAAATCGATGTGGGAGATTGATGCTATTTTAACTTAATTGTCCAATTGAGTTCCAGCGTGTGGGAACCCTTGGCAAATGAGCTTTTCCAGTCAGAAAGTCGCATCTTATGACGTCATCATTGTTGCTGCATTTAAGGTCTGCAACAAGTCTTGCTTCTTCTGCAGGCTGCCAACCTTTTGGCATTTACTGTTAGAGGGACCTGGAGTCACAATGGCCAGCGACAGACCTAGGGCTGCTCCCAGATTCGACAACATTGCCCTGCAGGCTCTGGTTGAGGGAGCTAGAGCTCATAAGGAGGTGCTCTTCCCTTCATCGGGGAGGAAGAAGCCTTCCCAGCAGACTGTAGGATTCTCAAAATTAACAGATCCCCCAAAACGAAAGAAAACCCTATTAAAAATGACTTTGGACCCTTGCTAAAAGCTTCAGGAGAATAAAAAGCATATTGGGCCTAACAGGGAGATTCAAGGTCAAAAACAGACTTGGCATTTTAAAAGGTGGCATGTTTGGGCCTGCAATGGAAAAAAAAGGCTGCAACAAAGATTTGGGATCAACCTCGGTAATAGACAGTTTGAGCATTGCAGTTAATCAGTTAATCAAACTGTCTGGGGGAACTGTAAACATCACTCAGCCCCTATCAGACAATTTACATTATAACAATAGACCCACAGAAGAGCAGTCTCCACCCAAATTACAGGACCCCTCCAAAAACATGCATAAAACAAATCGCTTCGCCAACCTACAAAGAATCTCAGAACCCACAGGAAACTCAAACACTGAGGACATTTCGCTACAATTAAATAAGAGCTCAACAGCTCAGGAAACAATCCCGAAACCACTTCTCACATTCTTAAACAACTTCAACAGCTCAGGGAGCCATCCCGAAACCGCTTAAACAAATTACACAACTCAATGTTAAATCGAGCCCGCCAAAATCTAACAATGAACCGAGACTGATTTGGCACGCAGATTAGCAGACCTCGATTAGTATAATTGGAGGCCTGTTCAAGAAGTGAAAAACAGTTCCAAGTACAAGTTGAAGAAAGGAGTTCAAGAAGAGCCATCATTGAGTAACATCAAGATCAAGGAGCAAGCATCTTGAAGCAGTTCTCTCTCGAAGAAGAAGAAGAAGTAACAAACCATCGGACACCTCGCGGCACCAAGGGCCCCGCAAAACAACCAACCGAATATTACCCACAGCCAACCGGGTAATATTGGGCCACCGCGACCAACGAAAAACCAACTTGGAAGAAACCGAAGATCCACAAGTTTTTCCACTCTACAATCTATCCTGACTTACCCCTGGGTAAGATTTTTATTCAAAAGACTCTAAGCCCTATTTCTAACCAAAGGAAATTGGGTACTCACCTAATAGATCCAATACGCATCCTACTGCATCAGCGGACTCGCGAAGACTGACCAGCTACGCAGGTGAAGTCCTCTACCACGTCCAGGGTACGGCAAGCCCCAACCGACACATCTAGTGAACCCTGAAATCGCGAACCAGCTCAATTCTCAAGGAGTTGTTTTGGTGAGCATTATCCCTGGTCCTTCAGAGCCTAACTTAGCTAGTAAGGTGGGATTGGGAGGGGTGAGAGATTTGTCTACTGTAATTTTTCCCTTGTGTATGTCGAAGTATTTCCTCATTTTATTAGAGTGTTATTATTGTATTGTATTTTCTTTCTCAAATAAAAATCAAAGTTCTTGCACCAAAAATCAGTTGTCTGCTGTACTTTTAATACAACCCCCAAATAAGTCCAAGATCTAGAACCAAGGGAGGGGGAGTGATTCGAACTGCTCATAAGTCAGAGGTGAAGCTGACCCCAAACACCACCCCCTACAGAATGGCGACCGCGGCAGGGCCTTGGCAAAAGGGATGTGATGCAGTAAACACTGGTTTTGAGAAGAGAACAAAGATGGACGAGAGGATTTCCTCTTATGTATTTGAGAAGGTGAATATCACCAAGAAACGGGTGCTCAGTCTGTTGCACGCTGAGCATCCCATGGACGCTGCAGCCAAATGGACTGAGAGCAAAGATCATAAAAAGTCGGTGGAGAAGGCCATATAGTTGGTCTGCTCCCAGCGACAGATCCAGCTTTTAGATAAGCGCATTGAGGCACTAACTGAAGAGCTGCGGGAATCAGCTCAGCTGTCTCAAGCAAGGGCTCTAGCAGGGGAAGGATTATTGGAAGAATTAAATGCCCAAAGTCAGGAAAAGATGCAGATAATGGAAAAGCATAGGAACAGACAGGAATACTTTCGGTGTCAGGTCACCAAGGCAAAAAGTAATGAATTAGTGTTACGAGAAGAGAATGCCCACCTTGCCAAGCAAGTAAAAGAACAGGAGGAGAAGTTGAGAGACGTACAGGCAGCTTATAAGATAGCGAGCACTAGGGGGTTTGAAGCGGGAGATCATGGCCCCTGCCAAAAGCAGATCGATAGTTTAAACCTTGCTCTGTCCAGGGCAAAAGGCATGGTGTGCCTAATAAGCCCAGGTGCGGCCCAGGTGGACCTGGAAGTAGAAGGGGAAACTGTTCAGACATCACCTGTGGCGCCGGGGACCAACCCGGTTGGGCAGCAGGAGGGACGGGCGATTTGTGAGGCTGGCAGGGAGAGCACACCACCACCACCTGTGGCGCCGTGTTTTAACTCAGTTTGGCAGCAGGGAGAGGTGGGCGAACCCATGCAGGAAAGGCTGGGGCCGATGTGCCCGGCCCGACAGCAAAAGTTCGGCCTGCCCGGCGGTGGTGGGGGTCAGGGACCCCTGGAAAGCCAATTCATGGTTCCCCATGGTACCCAACAGCTTAGGGCTATGATAAGCCACCTGAACAAACTCACCCATAAGAAAGACCCCTCGGTCCACTTCATGGAAGTGGAACAGGCAGCAGTCATTATCGAGTGCGATGACTCCGAGATGGCCAAAATGATCCTTTTCTCTCTGGATGGCAAATTGTACCAGCCCCTCTCTGCAGAGAGCAAGAAAGGACAGGGGGGATACGCTGCCATCCGGGAGGAAGTTCTGGAAGCCATGGGTATGAACGATGGTAGTCCTTTCTCCCGGGTGGAGAAGACTACACAGCTAGCAGAGGAGACCCCACAGGCTTTCGCAGACCGACTGTGGCCTGTGTACAGGAGTGCCTGTAATGGGGATCTCAACCGGGCTCACCTGAATCAGGACGAGCTGGCCCACTGGCTCCGAAGCCTGGTGGCAAACAGCTTGCCATGGATCAGAGCCAAAGCTGAGCTGTGGTTTGGCCCAAAAGGCCCCCAGGTCACCGAGGAGACAGTGGTCAGACAACTGACCCTGGCTTACCGCAACGGTAGAGGGATAGAAGAACACCCACCAAAAGGAAAGGTTCATGAGATGAAACCAAGTCAGAATAAGAAAGAATGGCACCAGGAAGGGGGTAACCCTTCCGACATGAAGCGTAATTGCTTCGGTGCGGGAAGAATGGGCATTGGAGAAGGGACTGTAGGAATCCGTGGAAGGATAACGTAGGAAAGAACTCCCCAGCTCCTGCCCCAAAAACAGAAACACCGACCTCTCCCCCCACGCTTGATTCAATAGTGGCTGCACTCCGAGTTTTATTAACTGGCCCAGGGAAGGTAGCCACAGCCACTGGAGTTTTAGCCCCATCTGCTCCACCCAACCCAGACCTATGACTGTCTACCTGTGTCCCCTTGAGTATGATGCATGGAAGAGACCGCTTGTTAAGATGGTGGTGGAAAAGGTGAAAGGGACCTATCTGTTAGACACGGGAGCATCGAGCACCATTGTCTATTCAGCTAACCCCGCCGCCTCACCTCTGTCTAACGGGGTCCCGTACAGCTTAGTGGGGTTCACAGGTAACGAGCAGGCTGGCTCGTTCTCCAAACCGCTGTCCATTCAGTTGGAGCACTCCACACCAAGTGGACCTGTGTTTTAATGAAGTGGGAGCAGGAAGGGAAGGGGATCCTGGGGGCTGATTTTATCATAGGCCACAGGATTCTAGTGGATCTTAGGAACCACTGTCTATGGGGAGCATGCACCGGCAAGGAAAATGAAGTGGCAGTCATCCCAGAAAAACAGGGCAAGGGGACCTTGTTCACCTTAAAACCAAAGGAGGGTTACAACCTCGAACTAATGGAGTACCAGGCAGTTGTGCGAGCACACCTTGCCACATTTGCCACTCATAAACACGATTGTGGGAGGGTAAACGGGGCCGAGGTTAGTGTGAGTGGGGACCCCATGACCCGACCACAAAAGCAATACAATTTCCCTAAGGAGGCGGAGGCAGACATGGAAATGGCCATGACCTCTCTGGTCAAACAGCGGGTATTGAGACCGATAGTCACCCATGTAAACTCTCCACTGTAGCCGGTTAGAAAACCGAACAACTCCTGGAGGGCCACAGTGGACTACCGGGTACTCAACCGAAACATCCCTGCCTGTGCACCCACGGTCACAGCTGTCGCCGACCTCATTGGAAGTATTCCAGCCTCCGCGACCACCTTCACGGTGCTGGATATTTCCAACGAGTTTTGGTCCATCCTTTTATGGAGAGAGGACCAGTACAAGTTCGCCTTCACTTTTAAAGGCCAACAATACACCTGGAACTGCCTACCTCAGGGTTTCCACAATAGCCCCAGCATTTTTCACCAGTGCATAGCTCATTGTTTAAAAGGCTTCAGCCGGCCCCAACAGTTAGTACAGTATGTGGATGACCTGCTTCTATTCACCGATGAAGGAGAGGAACACGGTCCACTACTGGCTGAACTGCTGGAGCTGCTCAGGCAAGAAGGTTTGAAAGTAAACCCGAAGATCGGCCATCAGGAAGTAAAATTCCTAGGGCTGACTGTACGCGCAGGGCCAAGGGCCATCGACAGAGCTACAAGGGAAGCAGTGCAGGAATTACCAGCCCCCAACACAGTCACAGGAGTGAGATCTTTTCTAGGGCTGACCGGGTACTGCAGAGATTTTATTGAGGATTACGCAGCCACAGCAGCCCCTCTGCTCCGACTCCTATACAAGGGAGTGGAGTGGGTTTGGGATGAGGGTTGCGAGGCAGCATTCATAAAACTCAAACAAGATCTGCAGACTGCGCCAGCTCTAGGGGCTATTGATGAGGGAAAAGAGTTTATCCTGGAGGTAGCAGCCAGCGGGGACAGCCTGAGTGCAGTGCTGCTCCAAGAGCGGCACGGCCAGCTGAGACCGGTGGTTTACTCCTCCAGGATACTCACAGATGTGGAGAAGGGCTATTCCAACTGTGAGAGGCACCTCCTCGCCACTCACTGGGCTGTGAAAAGATCATTGATCTTCACAGGCACCTCGCCCATCACCCTCCTCACCCATCACACGCCCACCCAGATGCTCCTAGATGGGAGAATTAAAGATTGGACAGTGAGCAGTGCCCGCATTGCTCGCTGGACCCTGCTTCTCTCCCAGATGGACCTAAGGGTGAAAGGTCTCTGCGAGCCGAAGCTCGCGGCCAACATGATTTATCCAGGGATGGCCCACCGGTGTTCCATTGAAGGGGTATGGGAAGTCAACATAGGTTTTCGGGCCGGGATACACCCCACAGGCCGCGAAATCTATGTAGACGGTTCGAGCACAGTATCTGCTGGCTAGCGGCTTACAGGGTGTGGAGTTTATGACCCGGGGCGGACATTGCCCTGGCAATTAAACACCCCAGCACCATGAGCGCCCAGCAGGCTGAACTGTCTGCGGTAGTGTACGTGGTTACACACCCCGAGAAATTCCCTACCCCATACACGATTTGTTCGGACAGCATGTTCACATGCAATTCGTGTACGGAATACCTGGCCATCTGGTCCCGTCGCGGATACACCTCCGCTGACAGGAGACCCCTGGCAATCAAGCCTCTGCTGGAGAAAATCATGGCAGCCGTGGGGGAGGAAGGAAAGGTCTATATCCATAAAGTCAAAGCCCATTCAAAGACAGAGCCCATGTGGGAGGGCAACCAAAAGGCAGACGAGTTGGCCAAGCAGGGGGCCAGGGAAGGAGAGTTCTGGAATCCCTACCAAACGGGTCCGGTAGCCGCAATCCGGGACAAGGGAGGCACACAGGGGGTAGCTTTGGTCCCGGACTTAAAGCAGGCCCAAGCCCAGGATCCCGTCCTCAGAGCCGTCCTGAACGCGCTCACGAAAGGGGAAAAGATAGAGGGCCCATACGGCAGAGCAGCCATTACCGTTAAGGAAGGCATGCTGTTCAGGGGGGAGCAGTGGGTAGTGCCGCAGCAGCACCAAAGGGAATTCCTCCAATTGGCCCATGAGGGTCCAGGAGCGGGACATTCCGGGCCTGAGACCACCTGGCAACGGGTGGAACAGGCAGGATGGTGGCCAGGACTGAGGGAACATGTCTGCGAGTTTTGTGCCGGCTGTCTGGTGTGTGCTGCCAATAACCCTGACCCCCAAAAAAGGAAGGTATCTTTGGGACACATCAGGAGGGTAGAGGGACCATGGCAGTTGATCCAGATCGATTACATCGGGCCCCTGCCCACCGCCCAGGGAGGCTACAAGTACTGCCTAGTCCTGGTGGATGTGTTTTCAAAGTGGGTGGAAGCTTTTCCCTGCCGAACAGCTACCGCATTGGGTACAGCTAAGATCCTGGTCAGGGAAGTGTTCTCATGATGGGGACTACCGCAGTATGTGGAGTCCGACCAAGGGAGTCACTTTACCGGGCAGGTCATGCAAGAGACCCTCATGGTACTCGGCATCGAGGGGAAATGGCACGTCGCCTACAACCCACAGTCATCGGGTCCTGTAGAGCATTTAAACCGCACCATCAAAGAAAGGCTGTGTAAGGAGATGGGAGACTCACCCAAGAAGTGGGTGGAAGTCTTACCGTTGGTCCTAATGGGGATCCGAGCCAGCCAGTCAAAAAGCACGGGGTATTCCCCACACGAGCTTATGACTGGTAGGGTTAGGCGGACCCCCCTCCCATGTGCTAGCCCCGGTGCTCACGGAAGGTCAGCTCAGAGAAGTGAACCGGGACAGCTTCGTCAGGAATCTGTTTGAACACCTCAAACAGATTCAATGGCAGGCTGCTAGCAACATGGGGAAACAGCACCAGAGTAACCAACTGCTGCTACAGCCCCGCAGGCACCACAAGTGGGAGATAGGGGATCAGGTCATGGTGAGGAACTTTGCCCGGTTAGGGAATTTTGAACCATTGTACATGGGACATACAGCATTGTAGACAAGGCCAGCCCCATGGTCTATGCCATAAAGATGCCCCGCCGCACAAAGTGGTTCCACATTAATCAGTGTAAACTGTTTAAAGCCGAGAAAGGGGAACAGCCAGCAAGGGTGAACAGCACTAAAGATAGAGATCCTCAGCCAGCAGCTGTGGCAGACTCACAGACTGCACCGGTGGGGGCAGTGGCTTGTGTCACTGGAGGGGCCGTCCCACCTATTATTTGGGACACACCCCTAGTAACCGGAGCCCTAAGGAGGTCTCCTTGCACACCACAGCCAAAACCACCATGGTCACCAGTGTACCAGTTTAAACGGTTCAGCCCCAGAAGGGTCGCAACCCGAAAAGGAATGCCCAAGGTCAGGGATCAATCTAAGGACAGGGGTCCCCAGCCTACAGCCTCCAACGGTGAGGGACTCACAGGAGAGGTAGCGTTAGGCAAAGAAAGCAAGAGGGATCCCCAGCCTGCGGCCTCAGGCTGCAGGGAACCCACAGGACAGGACAGGAACTCAGCAGCCACACCGAAGGGGGTAGTGTGCTGTAGTACAGGAGGGCACATTCCCCCAGTCATCTGGGGTTCAGGGAAACTCCCAGTTGTATTAAGACGGTCTCTTCAGGTCCAACGGCACAGACCACCTTATGCCCAGGCGTACAAGCTGCCCAGAGGCCACAGAAGACAAAGGCCAAACAGGAATTAGCCCGGCCGTCCGAAGACGGGCGGCGGATGTACATAGTTTCTCTGTTGAATTTTAAGTGTGTTTTATAGTTTTGATAAGTTTTAGGTTTAATCGTTATTAATTAGTTATGATAAGTTTAAGTTTTCGAGACTCGATCACTTGTCAAGCCAGAGACCCTTCTAGGGACATGGCTATCTGTTTTGTGTGTCCCTACAGACAGGAAATCAGCATGGGAAAGTTTCTGCTCCTGTTTGCCCTGGTAGGGGTGAGCATCGGTGATCGAGGTGACGTGGAGGACTCCTGTAGTGTCCGTGTGTTGATGGAGACACTGAAGACAGGAGTTGGTTCATAGGTGTTTACTAAGCAAAGTCTGGGGGGGGGTTCTAACGGATATACACAATATACAGGCTTATATAGCCCGAGTGGTCATTACCAGCATTACAGTACACATGGGGCTCTTAAAGGCACATACACTACAATTCCTCCCCTTTTAGCTAACCAGTACATCATATTTTAAGTAATTATTAATTACATGTTATAAGAAAAATAATATACACATTGCTGTAGTTAATTAATTATAAGTCAGTCTCTCAGGAGGCTTCCTGATTCGGTCCGGATAACGCCTCGGTGGTGTAGTAGTTTCTGGTGGTGTAGTAGGTTCTTTTGGCAAGGCTGATTCGGCTTGAATGCCAGTGTCGGGTTCATCGGGTTCCAGTATCACCGGATCGGAGGTAGATATGGGTATCTCTACTTCATCGTTAGGCATCTGACTGGTGGTGTAGGTTGTCCCTTTTCGGATGACTCTATGATTTGGTCAGCATGGCGCCTTATTATGCTTTCTCCGATGTCCACGGTATACATCAGTGGTCCTAGTCGTGTGCAGATAGTTCCAGGCTGCCATTTCTCGGTACGGTAGTCCCGGGCCAAAATTGTTGACCTATCTGGAAGGTTCTAGTTGGCCTTTCATTCATGCCTTGAAACTGCCGGTTCTCCACGTCCCTTCTGATGTTGGGCTTGACCAAATCCAGCCGGCATCTTAGGTTTCTATTGAAGAACATCATGGCGGGAGTTTGGTTGGTAACCATATGTGTTGCATTCCTGTATGCGAATAAGAAGTTATCCACCTTGTGCTGAAGTTTTATGTCTTCATTACCCATGGCCTTTACGGCCTTCTTGAAGGTCTGGACAAACCTTTCAGCCAATCCATTGGTGGCGGGATGGTATGGGGCGGACGTGTAGTGCTTAACCCCATTGTTTTTTAAGAACTTCCTGAATTCTTCGGACACAAATTGCGGTCCATTATCAGAACAGATCTGTTCCGGCAGCCCATTCCTGGCAAATACGGTCCTTAATACTGTGATGGTTTTTTCCGTGGTGGTGGAGGACATCTTTATTACCTCCGGCCACTTGGAGTGTGCATCAACCGCGATTAAGAACATTGAGTCCATAAATGGACCAGCAAAGTCGATGTGTACCCTTTGCCAGGGAGATGAGGGCCACTCCCATGGATGTAGAGGGGCTTGTGGTGGAGCGTTTTGGACCTTCTGGCATCCTAGGCAGCTCTTGGTCATTTCTTCGATGTCTCCATCGATACCTGGCCACCATACAAACGCCCTGTCTAGGTTCTTCATTTTCACTCCACCCAGATGCCCCTCGTGAAGCTCCTTTAGCACTTTATCCTGGAGTTTGGGTGGAATCACCACTCTGGATCCACACATCAAGGTTCCTCGGCACGCTGACAGCTGTTCTCTTCTTTGCGAGAATGCTGGCAACAGTGGTTCGCCATGTGCTGGCCATCCCTTCACTGTTAAATCGTAGACCCGTGAGAGAGTCAGGTCATTTCTCGTCTCCCTTTCAATGGCAGAATTTGTTACTGGTAGACATTCCACTATGGTAGAGTGGAACATCTCCACTGGGTCTACTGTAGGTGCCTCTTCTATCGTTGGCAACGGTAGGCACGATAAACCATCAGCATTCCCATGCTGTTTTGATCCTTTGTATTCTATGTTGTATTGGTGTGCCCCTAGAAAAAGGGACCACCTCTGTAGCCTTTGCGCTGTCATAATGGGAACACCCTTTTTAGGGTTGAATATGGAGATGAGGGGTTGATGGTCAGTCAACAAGGTAAATTTTTGTCCGTGTAGGTAATGGTTGAATTTCTTCACTCCCCATACCAGGCTGAGTACTTCCCTGTCGATTTGGGCATAGTTACGCTCAGCTGAGTTTAATGAGCGTGACGCAAAAGCTATCGGCCGTTCTGAGCCATCAGGGAATTTATGCGATAATAATGCTCCTATGCCGTAAGGGGATGCATCGCATGCCAGTCTGATTGGCAGTGATGGGTTGTAATGAGCCAAAACTTCTTCGGATGTGATTAAGTCTTTGCATTTATGGAAGGCACGTTTACAGTCTTCGTTCCATTTCCAAATTACTCCTGTTTGTAGCAGTTCATTAAGAGGGTGTAGAAGAGTTGATAAGTTCGGTAAAAATTTATGATAGTAATTTATTAATCCCAGGAACGACCTTAATTGTGAAACATTTTCAGGTGCTGCGGCTTTTATGACCGCTTCAATTTTTTCAGGTGACTTATGCAACCCTTCCTTATTTATTATGTGGCCACAATATGATATTTGATTTCGGAAAAATTCGCACTTGGGGCGATTTGCTCGTAGGCCCCGTTCTCTCAGCCTAGTGAGCACCTGCTCCAAATTGGCAAGGTGCTCATTGTCATTTTCTCCTGTTACAAGGATGTCGTCTAGGTAGCATTGAGTGCCCGGAATCCCTTGGAGGACTTGCTCCATAGCTCTTTGCCAGATAGCTGGAGCGGATGCTACTCCGAAAACCAGTCGATTGTACTGGTATAGACCTTTGTGTGTATTTATCGTGAGATATTTTTTAGAGGCCTCTTCAACCTCCATCTGTAGATATGCCTGTGCCAAGTCAATTTTGGTGAAACGTTTCCCTCCGGATAGTGAGGCGAAAATATCTTCTATCCTCGGAAGAGGATACTGTACTGTGTGAAGGACCGGGTTTACAGTCACCTTGAAGTCTCCACAGATGCAAATTTTTCTCTGTTCTTCAGATTTATCATTATTCAATGCTTTCTTCATGACTGGAACGATGGGTGTTGCCCACTCGCTCCAATCTATTTTGGATAATACGCCTGCCTTTTCCAAATTCTCCAGCTCTGCCTCGACTGCTGGACGAATTGCGTATGGCACCGGTCTTGCCTTAAAAAACTTGGGAATTGCTGCATCTTCTACTTTTATTGAGGCGGTGATGCCTTTCAAGGTTCCTAGTTTCTCTTGAAACACTGCTTTGGCGTTGGCCAAGATGTCTTTTAATCGTTCAGGTATGATGTCATCATCGTTTTTTTCCTTACTGGTCACCGTCAGTGCCTGAATGGAGTGCCAGTCTAAACGTATCTTTCTGATCCATTCACGTCCCAACAACGGTGGACCACCATCTTGTAGAATGTATAAATACAACTTTTGTATTTCTTTGCCGTTGTATACAACAGGCACCCTTATTTTTCCTTTGGGGTATACTTTCTGCCCCGTATATGTTTTTAAGATAATGGATGTGTCTTTTAAAGGTATATGCGGAAATAGCCTCTCGTAATCCCGTCGATTTATTACGGTTAGAGCTGATCCTGTATCTAGCTCCATTTTAACTGGGGACCCTGCTATCGTGAGGGTAACCCAAATGGTTTGGTAATCATCTTTGGCAAGTACATTATGTAATTTGAGACAGCTTAGTCTCTTGTTTTTGAAGTCGCTATCGCTCTTCTGGTCTTCGGAGCTAATGTCCGTCATCATTTGTACCTTTCTGTACTTTTCTTTATTGATTTTTTTTTTCTGTCTGTGGATTTATTTTGTCCAGATTGGCATACCCGTGCAATGTGTCCAATCTTTCCGCATTGCCTGCATGCTTTGTCCTTGAACCAGCAGTCCCTCTGGTTATGGGTGGATCTGCCGCAGCGATAACATCTTTCGAAACCCTGTGTCATTTCGTGGGTGCCGAAGTCCTGTGTCTTTTGTTGTATCTCTGCAGCTCCTCTTGCTGCTGCTTCGTATGATACAGCCATACTGAAAGCCTTGTCCAGTGTTAAATCTTTTTCAGAAAGCAGCCTTTTTTGTGTTCCTTCACTTAAGAGACCGCAGACGAATTTGTCTCAAAGATAACCTGCTAGTCCTGCCCCAAATTGGCAGTATTTTGATAGCTTTCTTAATTCGGTGAGGTAATCAGCGTTACTTTCATTCTTGTGTTGATTTCTCTTGAAGAATTTGAATCGTTCCGCTATCAGCAGCGGTGTTGGGTTTAAGTGCTCCTGCAGGGTATCAACAATTTCTTTAAAATCCTTGTGCTTTGGTTTGGCTGGAGTGATTAAATTTCGTAACAGCCCGTATGCCTTTGCGCCCATTAGATGCAGCAGTACTGAAGCTTTTTTTTCATCTTCTATTCCATTTGCAGTGCAATATACCTCTACTCTTTCCACATATGTGGTCCAATCCTCTATTTCGCTATCAAAAGCATCAATATTGCCAGACTTAGGCATCTTAGAAAAGATATGGCGCTTCCCGCGCTTTTCTTTCTTTTCTGCAGAAAAGATATGGTGCTTCCCGCACTTTCCCACCGCTGCTGCCGATGACAACGCTGTTTCCTGCGGTTTCCGTTCTTTTTCTTTTTTTAAATTTATTTACAGTTGGAGACTCGTTCCCGCCGGACTTTCTCTCCAGGTCTGAACGCCGACCTGCTTGCAGCGCCGGCCGTCTCCCGAGTGCTCCCTCCCCGTCCGTTATTGCTTGCCTCCAATTTCGCTGCCTGTCTCAGCTGTAGAGCCAGCCGCTGGAGCCCCAGCCTGACGCCCAGGAAGGATTAGCGCAGTACCTGCCACCAGCTTGGCCAGCTGGTGAAACCATAGCTTCTCTCACTTTCTTGAGTCTTCTGGACGCCCGAGGAATCGATGTCCTTGAGGTGCTGCCGAATTGCAGGTAAGTCCGTTTCCACTTCATCGCCACTGTAGTGTCCGTGTGTTGATAGAGACACTGAAGACAGGAGTTGGTTCATAGGTGTTTACTAAGCAAAGTCTGGGGGGGGGGGTTCTAACGGATATACACAATATACAGGCTTATATAGCCCACGTGGTCATTACCGGCATTACAGCACACCTGGGGTTCTTAAAGGCACATACACTACAATTCCCACATCTATGGGTGCTCGGGAGAGAGAGCACCGATCGTTACCACTAAGGGTGGCGAACCGGGTGTGGAGGAGCTCGCTATTTACTTCCATGAGGGAAGGTGGCCAGGGTGGCTGGGGTCTAACTCGACACGATACTCCAGCCAGACAGGGTTCACCTACGGGGAGGCCTCCATCCTGTGCCCCAGGGTACAGGTCATGGCCACAAGGGTCAGTATCACTGAGGGGAAACGTGTGTGCCTCACATGTAAGGGACAGATTCCCCTGGATAGGTGGTGGTGGCTCAGGAAGCTGAGCAGGGACAAAGGGGACCGTACAGCCGACTGGGGATGATTAGGGAACGACACCCACCGGCCGATCACAGGGACCCAAGGGGGAGTGAGTGTGTGTTGGGATAAGTGGTGGGAGTCGGAACAGGGAATCTATGTCTGCATGTGGGGTCAGAGAAAGTCTGCCCCACAGGCATATCCATCATCTTCTCCAGACAGTGGCAAGATGCCGGGGAGGGGATGTGGTGGGATTCTAGCCTGCATATGTGCACGGTCCCACACTCCCCGATCCCAGTCAACGCCACCGAACTCATAGCACGCCCCCGAAAGCCCCTGCCCACGACCACGACATCATGGACCATAGTAGAGAGGTGTCCTACCACCACCAAGGGACCAGGGAATGGGTTAGTATTAGTGCCGACCGATAAGGTACTATACCAGGGGGTACACTATGCAGTAGCTTCAGTGATCCTAAACCTTACCGAGGTAGTTACCTGCATGGTGCCCTACGAAGACAAAACAGTTATACCAGACCCTGCTAAAGGAAATGTTTAGAAAATTTTCTGAATTTCACTTTGCCAACGTAGACAAAGCAGAACTGTACACTTTACGTGCTGAGCATACTATGGGCACGGGGAGACAAAGAAGGGGAACCTGCAACAATATTTTCACCGCTTATAATACAGGATCCTCGGTAATAAACAGCCTGGACGACATAGAGCTACAAACACAGATAAATGGCTTAAAAACCCAATTACGAAAGATCCTAACAAAGGAGAACACAGTGGTAGGCTCAGAGCTACACGAGGACCAAGCTATGATGGTCCATTTAAAAGAGATCATTACTGAGCTAGAGAGACACACTAAAACAGTAAATGCACTTATACGGGAGGACAGGAATGCTTCGGATCAGGCTGCACAGAATGTGGAGTGCGTGCTATACGGGGCATGGTTGCTGGGCGAGGGCTGCAGCAACCTGGAGGATTTAAAACAGGGTTTAGTCCCCTCCTGGATTAGCAAAAAGCACTTCGCAGCCCTCCACCCGTTTAGTAATTCGCTGAGCCCGTGTCAGCTCCGTCTAGCCTCTGAAGCCTACCCTGTCCCAGTAGATTGTGGACGTTCCAATCACACTATCATGGGGATAGTAGTGAGGATGCCGGTCATGGGTGGGACAGCCCGACTCGCACCAGTATACAGGGTGGAGAACATTGGAATCATTCAAGGGGGTGCACACATCCGTTTCGCAGCGGTCCCACCTTATGTCATAAAGTGGGAGCATGCTATGACAGTAACAGAACTCTCCGGGTGCCAGAGCCGGGGTGCACACATAATACTGTGTCCCCAGCACTTGAATGCCTATTCTAGACCACAGTGCAGGTTTAAAGCTGCTGGCGCACAACCTGTGAACTGTACCATGGAGATAATGGCACAAGACCATGTTCCCCCACAGGTGGCATTCATAGGAAGTGGGACATATTGTGTCACCACGAGTGCGGCCCACTACCAGCATGAACAGCACATCTGGTGTCTGGTAAGTGACAGCAGTTTCTGCTTTAAACCCGAAGCAGAAGTTCAAGTGGCCCAGGAACGGATTGTCCCCATTCCTGAACCCTCCACTGTTCACCTCACTGTAACTGAAAACATCACCAAACTGCAAAATTATGTCGCACATTTTGGCTATGAAATTCCCCCTCTACCCGAACATCTTACCGCCCTACTAAAAGCGGTTGTTATATCACAAAAACATTTCTACACACTAGAACAGAAGACAGTCCAGATAGGGGCCAAGATCTTGGATACCGTAGTTCCACCCTGGTGGGATATTTTGGAAAATATAGAGGTCCCTTCTTGGATCAGAATGGCTTCCCATATTTTAGTTGTCTGCCAGCTCGGTATAGTTTTCTACTTACTATGCACAAAGTGCAAGGGGAGGGACAGAATGCTCCGATCCTAACATGAGAGAGCATGGGACAAGCATCAAAATAAAGTCTATGACCAAGTATGAGTCGAGCCTTAATCGTTATTAAAAATAAAGATTGCGACTGTGTATTTTTCCTTTTCTATGTGTGTACCATGTATTATTTTTTGTTCTTCCAAGTGGTGCAGGGGTGTTGGACTCCCTCCGTGCTTGGATGTGAATGTAACCAAATTTCTATGTATCTGAACACTACACCTAAAGGGGAATATGTGTTTTTGGGTTTTAGATAGGTAAAATACAGGGGAAGGTTGACTCTCAGGGATCAGAAATTTTGCTCACCCAGTATGATACTCTAACGAATAAAGTATCACAGGGGTGACTGTAAAATTCTGAAAATTAACCGATCCCCCAAAACGGAGGATAACCCTATTTGAAATGATTTTGGACCCTTGCTAAAAACCTCAGTAGTGATAAAAAGGGCATGTTGGGCCTAACAAGGAGATTCAAGGTCAGAAACAGACTTGGCATTTTAAAGGGGCATGTTTGGGAAAAGGCTGTTACAGAAATGGGATCTACCTCTGCAGTAGACAGTTTGAGTATTCGAGATAGTCAAACTGTCTGGGGGAACTGTAAACATCACTCAGCCCCTATCAAGAAATGTACCTGCTAACAATAGACCCACAGAAGAACAGCCTCACAGAACCCAGCCAAAATCATGCATAATACAAATCGACATAGAATCTCAGGCCCCACAGGAAACTCAAAGCTTGAGGACAATTCACCACAATTAGATAAGAGCTCAACAGCTCCGGAAAACCATCCCGAAACCACTTCTCACATTTTTAAACTACTTCAACAACTCAGGAAGCCTTCTCAAAACCGCTTAAACAATTTACACAACTTAATATTAACAAGCCCGCCAAAATCTAACAATAAACCTGAACAGATTTGGTGTGTAGATTAGCAGGCCTCGATTAGTATAATTGGGGGCCTGTTGAACAGTTATACAGTACAGTTCAGCAAGGTGGGAGTTCGAGTGTTCAAAGGAGTTCAAACCGAAGGAGTCAAGTTCAACCACAAGGAGCGCCATCGTCGAGCAACACCAAGACCAAGGAGCAAGCATCTCGAAGCAGTTCTCTCGAAGAAGAAGTAACACACCATCGGACACCTTGCGGCACCAAGGGCCCCACGAAACAACCAACCGAATATTACCCACAGGCAACCGGGTAATATTGGGCCACCGCGACCAACGAAAAAACAACTTGGAAGAAACCGAAGATCCACAAGTTTTTCCACTCTACAATCTATCCTGACTTACCCCTGGGTAAGTTTTTATTCAAAAGACTCTAAGCCCTATTTCTAACCAAAGGAAATTGGGTACTCACCTGATACATCCAATACGCACCCTACCGCATCAGCAGACTTGCGAAGACTAACCAGCTACGCAGGTGAAGTCCTCTACCGTGTCCGGGGTATGGCAGGCCCCAACCGACACATCTAGCGAACCTTGAGATCGCGAACCAGCTCAACTGTCAAGGAGTCATTTTGGTGAGCATTATCCCTGGTCCTTCATGTCCGCGCATATCGACACAGACATCAAGTTTCTACAGAGATGCAAGAAACAGACAAGATCCCGAAAGGACTACAGATCACGAACCCACTCAAGTCGACCTACAACACAGACTACGCTGAGAGACTCTGCCGTCATACCTCTTGCACACTCCTCAACCATCTCGTACACCAGCTCTACAGCAGACGCCGCAACCTCGAAACTGAGATGGAGTCCATGTTCTCAGCCTGTGCTCAGGACACAGCAGACCAGCTATGAGACACCGCCAAACAGACGAGGCAACGGAACTACGCTGCCTACATGCACACCAAGAACAGGAAGCTTGAGAAACTCGGCATCACCAGCAGCAGCAACCAAGCCTCCCCTAGTACCACGGTTGAAACCACAGGGAAGTCCATCGTCAACCTGTCCGACCACACCCTTCAACCAGACGAAATTGAAGTTCTCAGCCGAGGGCTCAATTTCTGCCCCACCACCAAAATGGACCCCATCGGTCTCGCGGCAGACACAAAGGAATTCATCAGGAGAATGAGGCTCCGGGAATTCTTCCACAAATCCCAAGATGTCAGCAGCGAACCCAATGAGACAATCAATGATCCGGAACAACAGACAGAGGGATCCGCAGTGCTGCAACCGAAGAAGAAAGAGTCAAATTGGACCCCTCCGGAGGGTCGCTGCCCTAAGCTTGACATGTATGCTCAAGCTGTCAGGAGATGCACCAATGTCAGATTCATCAGCCGCACTCACAAGACAGTCCAGAATGTCACCCGAGCACAACGCAATGCCATCCACGCTCTCAAGACCAACCGCAACATCGTCATCAAACCAGGAGACAAAGGAGGAGCCATCGTCATACAGAACAGAACGGACTATTGCAAAGAAGCATACCGACAACTGGACAACCAGGAACACTACAGACAGTTACCCGCAGATCCGACCAAAGAACACAACCGCCAACTCAACAGACTGATCAAGACCTTCGATCCAGACCTTCAAAGCATCCTACGCACTCTCATCCCACGTACTCCCCGCGTGGGAGACTTCTACTGCCTCCCAAAGATACACAAAGCCAACACACCCGGAGGTCCTATCGTATCAGGCAACGGAACCCTGTGTGAGAACCTCTCTGGATACGTTGAGGCATCCTGAAACCCATTGTACAGGGAACCCCCAGCTTCTGTCGCGACACTACAGACTTCTTACAGAAACTCAGCACCCACGGACCAGTTGAACCAGGAACACTCCTCGCCACGATGGACGTCTCGGCACTCTACACCAGTATCCCCCACGATGACGGCATCGCTGCCACAGCCTCAGTACTCAACACCAACAACAGCCAATCTCCAGACGCCATCCTACAACTCATCCGCTTCATCCTTGACCACAATGTCTTCACCTTCGACAACCAGTTCTTTACCCAAACATATGGAACAGCCATGGGGACCAAATTCGCACCCCAATACACCAACATCTTCATGCACAAGTTCGAGCAAGACTTCTTCGCTGCACAGGACCTCCAACCAATGCTATACACCAGATACGTCGACGACATTTTCTTCCTATGGACCCATGGCGAAGAATCACTGAAAAGACTACACGATAACATCAACAAGTTCCATCCCACCATCAAACTCACCATGGACTACTCCTCAGAATCGGTTTCATTCTTGGACACACGAATCTCCATCAAAGACGGACACCTCAGCACTTCACTCTACCGCAAGCCCACGGACAACCTCACGATGCTCCACTTCTCCAGCTTCCACCCTAACCATGTTAAAGAAGCCATCCCCTATGGACAAGCCCTGCGAATACACAGGATCTGCTCAGATGAGGAGGAACGCGATGGACACCTACAGACGCTGAAAGACGCCCTTGTAAGAACGGGATATGACGCTCGACTTGTCGATCGACAGTTCCGACGGGCCACAGCAAAAAATCGTATAGACCTCCTCAGAAGACAAACATGGGACACAACCAACAGAGTACCCTTCGTCGTCCAGTACTTCCCCGGAGCGGAGAAACTACGCCATGTTCTTCGCAGCCTTCAACATGTCATCGATGACGACGAACACCTCGCTAAGGCCATCCCCACACCTCCACTACTCACCTTCAAACAGCCGCCTAACCTCAAACAGACTATCGTTCGCAGCAAATTACCCAGCTTTCAGGAGAACAGCGACCACAACACCACACAACCCTGCCACAGCAACCTCTGCAAGACATGCCAGATCATCAACACAGATACCATCATCACACGTGAGGACACCACCCACCAGGTACATGGTACATACTCATGTGACTCGGCCAACGTTGTCTACCTCATACGTTGCAGGAAAGGATGCCCCAGAGCATGGTACATCGGCGAGACAATGCAGACACTGCGACAACGGATGAACGGACACCGCGCAACAATCGCCAGGCAGGAGTGTTCCCTTCCAGTCGGGGAACACTTCAGCAGTCAAGGATATTCAGCCTCCGATCTTCGGGTAAGCATTCTCCAAGGCAGCCTTCGAGACACACGACAACGCAAAATCGTCGAGCAGAAACTGATAGCCAAGTTCCGCACCCATGAGGACAGCCTGAACCAGGATCTTGGGTTCATGTCACGCTACATGTAACCCCACCTGATGTAGGGTCATCCAGACTCGAGTCGTCGTTGGCTTGTTCTCTCTACACAGATGCGGACGGACCTGCTGTGATTTCCAGCAAAAATAATGTTTTTTGTCTGTTTTTTTGTTTTTCACACAGACCCCAGCATCTGCAACATTTGACCCCTTGTGACCCCACCTCATTGCTCTTTGATGTAATGTTTTCCTGACTGACCTGTTTGGACATCATTCACACCGTTGATTGCTGTGATTATCTCTCTGCCGAGGTGTGATAAATGGCAGTTAGAAAGATTACCTGTAAACATCTGACATTATTCTCTGACTATATAAGCTGTGTCTTTATGCATCTCTCCACTTCACCTGACAAAGGAGCAGCGCTCCGAAAGCTTGTGACTTCAAATAAAGCTGTTGGACTATAACCTGGTGTTGTGTGACTTCTTACATTTGTCCACCCCAGTCCAACTCCAGCATCTCCACACCATGACTTCAGAGCCTAACTTAGCTCGTCAAGTGGGATTGGGAGGGGTGAGAGATTTGTCTACTGTAATTTTTCCCTCGTGTATGTCGAAGTGTTTCCCCATTTTATTAGAGTGTTATTATTGTGTTGTATTTTCTTTCTCAAATAAAAATCAAAGTTCTTGCACCAAAAATCAGTTGTCTGCTGCACATTTATCACAGCCCCCAAATAAGTCCAAGGTCTAGAACCAAGGGAGTGGGAGCAATTAGAACCGTTATAAGTCAGAGGTGAAGCTGACCCCAAACAACACCCCCTACACAGTCAACGCCACCGAACTCGTAGCAAGCACCCGAAAGCCCCTGCCCATGACCCCGACATCACGGGCAGTAATAGAGAGGTGTCCTACCACCACCAAGGGACCAGGGAATGGGTGAGTGCTAGTGCCGACTAAAAATGTACTATACCAGGGGGTACACTATGCAGTAGCTTCAGTGATCCTAAACTTTACCGAAGTACACCAACCTGAATGGTGCCCTAAGGAGATAGAACAGTTATACCAGGCCCTACTAAAGGAAATGTTTAGGAAATTTTACGAATTTGACTTTGCCAACATAGACAAAGCAGAGCTATACACTTTACATGCTGAGCATACTATGGGCGCGTGGAGACAAAGAAGGGGAACCTGGAACGATATTTTCACCACATAATACAGGATCCTCTGTAATAAATAGCCTGGATGATATAGAACTGCAAACACAGATAAATGGCTTTAAAACCCAATTACAAAAGATCCTAACAGAGGAGAACACATTGGTAGGCTCAGAGCTACACGAGGACCAAGCTATGATGGTCCATTTAAAAGAAATCATTGCTGAGCTAGAAAGACACACAAAAATAGTAAATGCACTCATACGGGAGGATAGAAATGCTTCAGATCAGGCTGCACAGAATGAGGTGTGTGTGCGATATGGGGCATGGTTGCTGGGCGAGGGCCATAGCAACCTGGAGGATTTAAAACAGGGTTTAGTCCCCTCCTGGGTCAGCAACAATCACTTCGCAGCCCTCCACCCGTTTAGTAATTCGCTGAGCCCATGTCAGCTCCGTCTAGCCTCTGAAGCCTACCCTGTCCCAGTAGATTGTGGACGTTCCAATCACACTATCATGGGGATAGTAGTGAGGATGCCGGTCATGGGTGGGACAGCCCGACCCATACCGGTATACAGGGTGGAGAACATTGGAATCATTCAAGGGGGTGCACACGTCCGTTTCGCAGAGGTCCCACCTTATGTCATAAAGTGGGAGCACACTCTGACAGGTACTGACCTCTCGGGGTGCCGGAGCCAGGGTGCACACATAATACTGTGTCCCCAGCACTTGAATGCCTATTCTAGGCCACAGTGCGGGTTTGAAGCTGCTGGCGCACAACCTATAAACTGTACCATGGAGGTAATGGCACAGGACCATGTTCCCCCACAGGTAGCATTCATAGGAGGTGTGACATATTGTGTCACCACGAGTGCGGCCCACTACCAGCATGGACAGCACATCTGGTGTCTGGTAAGTGACAACAGTTTCTGCTCTAAACCCGAGGCAGAAGTTCAAGTGGCCCAGGAACGGATTGTCCCCATTCCTGAACCCTCCACTGTTCACCTCACTGTAACTGAAAACATCACCAACCTGCAAAACTATGTCACACATTTCGGCTATGAAATTCCCCCTCTACCCGAACATCTTACCACCCTACTAAAAGCAGTTGTTATATCACAAAAACATTTCTACACTCTAGAACAGGAGAGAGTCGAGATAGGGGCCAAGATCTTGGATATCGTAGTTCCACCCTGGTGGGATATTTTTGAAAATATGGAGGTCCCTTCTTGGATCAGAATGGCTTCCCACATTTTAGTGGTCTGCCAGCTCGGTATAGTTTTCTACTTACTATTCCCAAAGTGCAAGGGGAGGGACAGAATGCTCTGATCCCAACATGAGAGAGCATGGGACAAGCATCAAAAAAAGTCAGGCATGAGATGAGCCTTAATCGTTATTAAAAATAAAGATTGTGACCGTGTATTTTTCTTTTCTATGTATGTACCATATTTTTTTTTCCAAGTGGTGCAGGTGTGTTGGACCCCCTCCGCGCTTGGATATGAATGTAACCAAATTTTCTTACCTGTGTATGTATCTGAACACTACACCTAAAGGGGAATGTGTGTTTTTGGGTTTTAGATAGGTAAAATACAGGGGGAGGTTGGCTCTCAGGGATCAGGAATTTTGCTCACCCAGTATGATACTCTAATGAGTATAGTATCACAGGGAGGACTGTAGGATTCTCAAAAGTAGCAGATCCCCCAAAATGAAAGAAAACCCTATTAAAAATGACTTTGGACCCTTGCTAAAAACTCCAGGAGGATAAAAAGCATGCTGGGCCTAACAGGGAGATTCAAGGTCAAAAACAGACTTGGCATTTTAAAAGGTGGCATGTTTGGGCCTGCAATGGGAGAAAAAAAAGGCTGCAACAAAGATTTGGGATCAACCTCTGTAATAGACAGTTTGAGCATTGGAGTTAATCAGGTAATCAAACTGTCTGGGGGAACTGTAAACATCACTCAGCCCCTATCAGACAATTTACATTATAACAATAGACCCACAGAAGAGCAGTCTCCACCCAAATTACAGGACCCATCCAAAAACATGCATAAAACAAATCGCTTCGCCAACCTACAAAGAATCTCAGAACCCACGGGAAACTCAAACACTGAGGACATTTTGCTACAATTAAATAAGAGCTCAACAGCTCAGGAAACCATCCCGAAACCACTTCTCACATTCTTAAACAACTTCAACAGATCAGGGAGCCATCCCAAAACCGCTTAAACAAATTACACAACTCAATGTTAAAGCGAGCCCACCAAAATCTAACAATGAACCGAGACTGATTTGGCACGCAGATTAGCAGGCCTCGATTAGTATAATTGGAGGCCTGTTCAAGAAGTGAAAAACAGTTCCAAGTACAAGTTGAAGAAAGAAGTTCAAGAAGAGCCACCATCGAATAACATCAAGATCAAGGAGCAAGCATCTCGAAGCAGTTCTCTCTCGAAGAAGTAACAAACCATCGGACATCCGCAGCACCAAGGGCCCCACGAAACAACCAATCGAATATTACCCACAGCCAACCTTGTAATATTGGGCCACCGCGACCAACGGAAAGCCAACTCGGAAGAAACTGAAGATCCGCAAGTTTTTTTCCACTCTACAAGCTATTCTGACTTACCCCTGGGAAAATTGGGTACTCACCTAATAGATCCAATATGCATCCTACCGCATCTGCGGACTCGCAAAGACTGACCAGATACACAGGTGAAGTCCTCTACCGTGTCCGGGGTACGGCAGGCCCCAACCGACACATCTAGCGAACCCCGAAATTGCGAACCAGCTCAACTGTCAAGGAGTCGTTTGGTGAGCATTATCCCTGGTCCTTTTAGAGCCTAACTTAGCTAGTAAGGTGGGATTGGGAGGGGTGAGATATTTGTCTACTGTAATTTTCCCTCGTGTATGTCGAAGTGTTTCCCCATTTTATTAGAGTGTTATTATTGTGTTGTATTTTCTTTCTCAAAAAAAATTCATAGTTCTTGCACCAAAACCAGTTGCCTGCTGCACTTTTATCACAACCACCAAATAAGTCCAAGGTCTAGAACCAAGGGAGTGGGAGCGATTCAAACTGCTCATAAGTCAGAGGTGAAGCTGACCCCAAACACCACCCCCTACAAGACCAAGGCTGTGTGGCTGCAAGTGGCAGAGGAGGTCAACTCCTTAACGGTTACCCGCAGAACCTGGATACAGTGCAGGAAGAGATTTCATGACCTACTGCGTACTGGAAAAGTGAGTATGAATTTCCCATCACCCTCAATCTGATCCCCATTGCCTTTCCTCACCAGCGCTCAGCTTTAGCAATCTCTTCCTCCACATCCCACTTGACACTGACATCCATGCACCCTTACCCATTCCCTTTCTCTCTATGCTCACATTCACCTAACTATTCGACGATGCAGCCCTCACACTCCCTATCACTGTGATGCTATGAAAACAACTGACAACACACAGGGAGGGCCCTTGGTCTTGCCACCTCACTCCATCTTTGTCTCCTTCTAAGTATCTATGCTATGGAATCTCCACTCACTCCTTCATTCTCACTCAAATTCCACTTGTCTCCCTCATTGCAGGAAAAGAGAGCTCACAATAAAAGGGAAAGAGCCAGGACAGGAGGAGGCCCACCATCATTAGCCCAGCTCACCCCCTGGGAGGAGGCGGTCCTGGAAATCGTCGAGTGGAAGAAAATGCATAAGTGGGGGATGGACAGACGGGTGCATCACAGCAAGCTGGTGACAAAACAGTTTTACATCTCTCTCATTGACATTGCATGAGTCGCTGATAATGATTCTGAAGCTCTAATAGATGGACTTATGATCATCTGCAATATGCAATGTGCATGTAACCTTGACCTCACATCTCTAACTCTTTCCTTTGCTCCCCCACAGGACCATCAAAATCTCCCGTCCCCACTGTCCAGGAGGAAGAGTCTGAGCTTCCAGACTCCTCCGAGGAAGCTGCAACCTCTGAGGGCGCAGCATCAACAGAATTCACCGCACCCAGCACCAGCGCAGACACTCACATACCGGTGGGACCTTCGGGACATAGAGTAGTGTTGTCACCTGGCGTATCACAGCTCACAAGTGAGCATCAGCAGATTGTGGAGACAGGGACAGCAGTGGAGAGTCCTCGTCGGAGGGCGTAGGACTCTGCCAGCTCGGCTCAGCTGCATGTCGACCCTCTGCCTCTGGGTCCATCCACAAGATCAGCGATGCTGGAACTCCAGGAACAGATGCAGGAGTCTCTGGCAGGTTTTGTCTCCAGGGTCGCTGCAAGTGTGGAGCGAATGGAGGAGTCCATTGCGAACATGAGCAGAGCCTTTGTGGAGTCATTGGCGCATGAACACATCACCATGGAAAGGATGGCAACCTCCATGGAGGTGATAACTCGTCAGAGTGCAGAAAACATGGTGAGTGCTCAGAATAGAATGACATCTCTGGAGGAGCGATGGGCATCTATTGAGCAGAGAAACCAGACCTTCATGGAAGTCCTTCTGAGTAGGACTGCCAGTGCAGATACTGGTCCCCATGGCCCCCCTGATGTGCAGCAAGGTGCTCGCAAGCCACTTGCAAGCGCTGAGGGGGACCTGACCCATGAGAGGGAAGTTGGTGGCAGACATCAAGGAAGTGGGGGCTCCTCTCCAAGTGCTCACACTTCCATGCCACTGCAGAGCCCTCAGTCAGAGCCCCACCAGAGACCACACCCAGCTGAGATCGGTATCTCAACCCCTGCACAGCCGCAGGAGCAGCAAATTGTTGACGAGCCCTCACAGGTTCGCAACCCCAGAGGACGCCCGCCAAAGGTGTCGAGACAGGAGCAGCAGGAAAGTGAGCAAGGGGCCTCCACATCTGCTGAAGCCACAGGGGAAGCACCACGTAGGAGCACGCGTAAGAGAAAGATACTGCACAAATAGTCAGAAGGGTAGTCACTTGGGTGAAATTTGATGTTTTATGTGAAAAAGCCATCAGATGAATAATGTTAATAAAAAATCTGATGGCTACTGCTGTAGTTGTGGTGTGTGTCATTTCACAAACGGGACTTTCACATTGAGGGCTTAGGATTACTTGGAATTGTCATTATGGTGGTCAAATTGCTAGGAGTCAGCTGGTTCTTGGCCATTGTCGATGCTCAGGTAAAAAGATGCGAGGCAAAAGTCCTTGAGTGGCTAGGCTAAGCAAATCTGGCAAAGATGAGTGCGTTCCTTGCATCCCGGGCAGCTATGTTCTCGCGTACTGCTGCCGCTGGTTGATGGGCCTCTGCAAGATGTTCATTTTCGCTCTCCTCCTCCTCATCTGAGGAGGATATGTGAGGAGCCACTTGGTCCTCAGGAATCTGCAAGACACGATGTTGTGCCATGTTGTGGAGTGCACAGCAAACCACGACAATTCTGGAGACCCTGGCTGCTGAGTACTGCAGGGCTCCACCTGATCTATCCAGGCATCTGAAGCGCATCTTCAGCAAACCGATGATTTGCTCGATAATGGATCTGGTGGAAATGTGGCTGGAATTGTAGCGCTCCTCAGCTTCGTTGGCTGGCCTCCTCAATGGCGTCATTAGCCACGTCCTCAGGGGATAGCCCTTGTCTCCAAGTAGCCATCCGTTAAGTTGGTCTGGTGGACTGAAGAGCGGAGGCACACTAGACTGGCGCAGTATGAAGGAGTCATGGCAACTGCCAGGGTACTTGGCGCAAACATGCAAAATTTCCTTCTTGTGGTTACACACCAGCAGCACATTGAGGGAGTGGAAGCCCTTGCGGTTGACAAAAATACCTGGATTGCGATGGGGTGCCTTAAGGGCCACATGTGTGCAGTCAACTACGCCCTGCACCCTTGGAAAGCCTGCCAGATTAGCTAATCCAACCGCACACGCCGTGACACTTGCTTGATCCCTGGTGAAATGGATGTGATTATGCGCGATGGCAAAGAGGGCATCGGTTACCTGCGTAATGCATTTGTGTGCGGCTGCCTGGGAGATGCCGCTGATCCCTGGAAGGAGCCTGAGGCAAAAAAGTTGAGTGCGGTGATGAATTTGACGGCCACTGGTAAGGGTTGTCCACCTGGTCCTCTGGGCTGCAGGTCTTGTTGCAGCATTGCGCAGATGTCACCCACTACCTTAGTACTTTGATTGCTGTTTTTAAGAGGCTTGAGTGTTCACGAAATGTTGTGATGTTCAGCAGGCAAAAAAAAGATGCTGAATGTAGATAGTGTTACGTTGGTAGCTCTTTTCACTCTGGATGCTCATTGCTCTTTAGCTTAGCCATTGCTTCCTATGTTCTCGAGAGTGTCTTCGCATGCCCTGATAGCTCTGTAAGCATGCCTGTGATAATGAAAACAAAGTCCTTAGATTGCTTTAAATACCGGATCTATCCCAAGTTCCTTGTCTTCAAAGCAGCAGCACAACACTCTTACAAATGCAAAATACCGTGGATACTGAAACGAAGCAGAAAACTACTCTTTCTTATGAGTTTTCAACTGCCAAACCAATGTATTGCACACTACTGAGCAAGCAAGGAAATAACTGGGAAATTAACACCTACCTTTCACAGTTCATGTTCAACTTTACGAGCTCCCTGTGCAGGGGAAAACAATACATGGTCTGCAACTCTGTGCTAAACTGGTTGCAATCCATCGCCAATAGTAACAGATCCGTTTAGCTTTTCTCAACAGCTATGGGAGCTATCTATTTTAAGTGACACTCTTCAGGGATCCCAGATGGATTGTCTTTGAAGGTTCCAAGTAAAAGTCATTGACTTGAAAGCCTATTGTTTTCAATGAAAAAATTGTCCATTTAATAGAAATTTAGCTGCCAATCAGAAACACAATCTGAAGAAATGTTTACTTTTGAATTTTGTGGCTTTGCTCCTTCCTCAGGCAAGCTGCCTGGTGACAAGCGACTTCAACGTCGAAACATTGTACGCAGTTAAGCAAGGGTGTTATTTCTGTGAGTGATTCTGGTTCTTTTTTTTCACTGTGCATTTCTTGTCAAATCTGCATAAAAGAAAAGTCAAGAACTTTAAAAGATGGTGATTTGACCTGGAACTGCCTAGTGGTCTGCCTGACATGATAGGCTATTGTGGGATCTTGCTGTGCTTATTTTCAAATTCAATCCAATCCAAGACAAGACTTATGTCAAAAGACAAAGTATTTATATATATATACTTAATATTATATTTTAATTTCTTCAGAATCAGAAATAAGTGGGATTTTTTTCTCAACTGAATGCTTTAGCTCCTTTTGGACTGTGATTGAATTAAAGCAACCAATCCTAAGCTAAAACATAGAAAAGCATTTAGCATTTTGTTACAAATGTCTTGGAGTTCAAAGTGTGACCAGGCATGCCTGCGACTTTAGCATTTGAACGCAGCTTCTGTGCAAGATATTGAGCTCTGACTTTAACCCGGAGGAAATAAGTTTGCCCACAATGCAATGTTGACCTCTGAATTTGCATATCATGCAGGATTTGCAGTTGAAACGAGCGCTGCCTGTTGCGCTCAATGTTCTGGTGGTTTGAAGAGCGATTCTGGTGATTCAGAGCCCTTCAAGTTGCTGTCTTTTCGTATTCAGAGTCGATAGGAGTACTGTTGATTTGTCACCATGGCTTTAGGAGACGGCTCTCGCACCTTGCCAGGAACCCCATGTTACTAATTAGTAAACTAAAATTAGTTTTCTTCATATTGTATAAATTTTTCACCATGTATAACCTGCACATCCCTGTCGTCGATGTGCTGACGCTCCTCGGCAGATACGTTGACAGCATCGGGAACAGCGTTGACATCAACGACCTGTTTGGGATCTGGACCAGCAAACGCCAGATCAAAGTAACCCTGAAAGTGAATGCCAAAGAAGCCATCCAGCACCTCCCCTCCAGCTTTGGTGGAAGCCGGGGCTACATGGTGTACGCGGGACAACCCAGGGTGTGTCGAACCTGCGGGAGATCCGGGCACGTGGCGGCGACCTGCACTGTCACCATCTGTCAGAACTGCAAGCAGGAAGGCCACCAGACGAAGGACTGTAAGGAGAACAAGTGCTGCAACTTGTGCGGGGAGACAGGTCATCTCTACAAGGCCTGCCCAGAGTGCAGCAGCAGCTATGCGCAGGCAATGAAAGGATCTGTCAACAAGGCCGCCTCAAAGGAGACCAACACCGCTCCCACCGCAGACTCCCTCAGTGGAAATGACCAAATCCCGGCAACTAGCACTCAGCCTCCTCCCCAACAGTCAGAGCCGATGGAAGAGGAGGCAGCAGGGGAACAACCAGGAGAATGGCAGGAGGTCAAACAAAAGACCAAAGAAAAAAACCTCCCCCAAAGTACAAGAGAGATGCTGCCAAAGCCCAGGCCTGTGGAAAAAAGGCGGCACCCGTCCCAAACGGGCAACAGCAGCAGCTGCTCATCTGATGAGGAAGGGCAAGAAAAGAACAGCCACCACCAACAGAAAAAGCGGCCAAGCGCAAGGAAAGAGACAGAAATGACCACCACGCCCCAGAACACCGGAGGCAACGAAGGGCACAACGCAGCCCAGCTCCAGACCACCGGGAGCAGCCAAGTGCCCGACGCAGCCCAGCTCTGGACCACCGGGAGCGGCCAAGTGCCCGACGCACCCCAGCTCCAGACCACTGGGAGCGGCCAAGTGCCAGACGCACCCCAGCTCCAGACCACCGGGAGCGGCCAAGTGCCCGACGCACCCCAGCTCCAGACCACCGGGAGCGGCCAAGTGCCCGACCCTCCCCAGCTCCAGACCACCGGGAGCGGCCAAGTGTCCGACGCACCCCAGCTCCAGACCACCGGGAGCGGCCAAGTACCCGACGCACCCCAGCTCCAGACCACCGGGAGCGGCCAAGTGCCTGACGCACCCCAGCTCCAGACCACCGGGAGCGGCCAAGTGCCCGACCCTCCCCAGCTCCAGACCACCGGGAGCGGCCAAGTACCCGACGCACCCCAGCTCCAGACCACCGGGAGCAGCCAAGTGCCCGACGCACCCCAGCTCCAGACCACCGGGAGCAGCCAAGTACCCGACGCACCCCAGCTCCAGACCACCGGGAGCGGCCAAGTGCTCGACGCACCCCAGCTCCAGACCACCGCGAGCGGCCAAGTGCCCGACGCACCCCAGCTCCAGACCACTGGGAGCGGCCAAGTGCCCGACGCACCCCAGCTCCAGACCACCGGGAGCAGCCAAGTACCCGACGCACCCCAGCTCCAGACCACCGGGAGCGGCCAAGTGCTCGACGCACCCCAGCTCCAGACCACCGGGAACGGCCAAGTGCCCGACGCACCCCAGCTCCAGACCACTGGGAGCGGCCAAGTGCCTGACGCACCCCAGCTCCAGACCACCGGGAGCAGCCAAGTGCCCGACCCTCCCCAGCTCCAGACCACCGGGAGCGGCCAAGTGCCTGACGCACCCCAGCTCCAGACCACCGGGAGCAGCGGAGCGTCCACCACACCCCAGCTCCAGACCACCGGGAGCGGCCAAGTGCCTGACGCACCCCAGCTCCAGACCACCGGGAGCGGCCAAGTGCCTGACGCACCCCAGCTCCAGACCACCGGGAGCGGGCAAGTGCCTGACGCACCCCAGCTCCAGACCACCGGGAGCGGCCAAGTGCCTGACGCACCCCAGCTCCAGACCACCGGGAGCGGCCAAGTGCCTGACGCACCCCAGCTCCAGGCCACCGGGAGCGGCCAAGTGCCCGACGCACCCCAGCTCCAGACCACCGGGAGCGGCCAAGTGCCTGACGCACCCCAGCTCCAGACCACCGGGAGCAGCCAAGTGCCCGACACACCCCAGCTCCAGACCACCGGGAGCGGCCAAGTGCCTGACGCACCCCAGCTCCAGACCACCGGGAGCGGCCAAGTGCCCGACGCACCCCAGCTCCAGGCCACCGGGAGCGGCCAAGTGCCCGACGCACCCCAGCTCCAGGCCACCGGGAGCGGCCAAGTGTCCGACGCACCCCAGCTCCAGACCACCGGGAGCGGCCAAGTGCCCGACACACCCCAGCTCCAGACCACTGGGAGCAGCCAAGTGCCTGACGCACCCCAGCTCCAGACCACCGGGAGCGGCCACGTGCCCGACACACCCCAGCTCCAGACCACCGGGAGCGGCCAAGAGCCCGACGCACCCCAGCTCCAGACCACCGGGAGCGGCCAAGTGCCTGACGCACCCCAGCTCCAGATCACCGGGAGCGGCCAAGTGCCCGACGCACCCCAGCTCCAGACCACCGGGAGCGGCCAAGTGCCCGACACACCCCAGCTCCAGACCACCGGGAGCGGCCAAGTGCCCGACCCTCCCCAGCTCCAGACCAGCGGGAGCGGCCAAGTGCCCGACCCTCCCCAGCTCCAGACCACCGGGAGCAGCCACGTGCCCGACCCTCCCCAGCTCCAGACCACCGGGAGCGGCCAAGTGCCCGACCCTCCCCAGCTCCAGACCACCGGGAGCGGCTAAGTGCCCAACGCACCCCAGCTCCAGACCACCGGGAGCGGCCAAGTGCCCGACCCTCCCCAGCTCCAGACCAGCGGGAGCGGCCAAGTGCCCGACCCTCCCCAGCTCCAGACCACCGGGAGCGGCCAAGTGCCCGACCCTCCCCAGCTCCAGACCACCGGGAGCGGCCAAGTGCCCGACACACCCCAGCTCCAGACCACCGGGAGCGGCCAAGTGCCCGACACACCCCAGCCCCAGACCACCGGGAGCGGCCAAGTGCCCGACGCACCCCAGCTCCAGACCACTGGGAGCGGCCAAGTGCCCGACGCACCCCAGCTCCAGACCACTGGGAGCGGCCAAGTGCCTGACGCACCCCAGCTCCAGACCACCGGGAGCAGCGGAGCGTCCACCACACCCCAGCTCCGGGAAACCGGGAGCAATGAAGCGACCGATGTACACCAGCTCCGGGAATCCGGGAGCAACGATACCACAGGCGACAGGCTGAGGGAAGAACCACCCATGAATGAGGAAAACTTCTTCTCACCGCCATCATCCCCCCGTCGGCACAGCAACCCCTCAAGAGACCAGGTCGGGTTCCTCAGCCCAGGGCAAGTAAAGAATTTCTCTGACACTGTGTGTATGCAGGTACAGCCCCAAGGGCTGGAAACAGCATAAAGGACTGCTTGTTAAAATGGGACTTTGAACTCTATTTAAATTTTAAAATGGGTTTAAAGATTGCAAGTATAAACGTGCGTAGCATCAAAAGCACTACGCGATGTGTTTCCACTTTGGGGTACCTCGCCAAGGTCAAGGCCGACCTATTGTTCCTGCAGGAGTGTGGCCTACCGCACTTCAGCAACTACAGGCAGTGGTCGCGATAGTGGCCCCACGGCCAGTCAATCTGGTCAGGAGGCAACGATTGCCGTGCCTCCGGCCTGGGTATTCTGCTGCGGGGAGGCGACTTCACCATCACCGAAGTTAAGGAGGTGGTGGGGGGCCGCCTCCTCGTAGCAGACATGTTGTACAAGAATGCCCCGCTCAGGCTGATCAATGTGTACGCCCCGGCTCTCAAGAATGAGCGGCTGGCCGTTTTCCAGCAGCTGCCGCTGCTGCTGGCGACGTCCAGGCCGGTTATTCTGGGTGGTGACTTCAACTGCATCATCGATGCGGCTGGACGATCCGGCAGAGCCGACAGCAAACTGGACACCACGTCCAGACTCCTGATGGAAGCGGTAAAAGACGCCAAGCTGCACGACGTCTTCAGCAACCCTGCAGACGGAGCGCCGCGCAGATACACCTGGTCCAGACCAGACGGGTCCGTCCGTTCCAGGATAGACTTCCTGTTTGTGTCCCAAACACTCACGGTCAGATCCACCAACGTCACGCCAGTGTTCTTCTCTGACCACTGCCTCTTACTGGCCGACTGTCACCCACAGGAAGACCAGAAAGTTGGCAGAGGGATATGGAAGCTGAACGTGAAACTGTTGACCCCAGAAAACATTGAGGAACTGAAAAGGGATTACAAAGGTTGGAGAACCGTGAAACCCCTCTTTGATTCCCTGACGCACTGGTGGGAAACGATCAAGACGAACATCAAAATGTTCTTCATCCTCAAAGGTGTTCAGAAGGTGAGAGAGAGACAGAGGGAAATGTCCCGACTCCAGAAAAGCAAGCAGAATCTGCTCCTGCTGCAGTCGATGGGGGTCGATGTCGGGGAGGAACTCCAAGAGGTGAAGGGCCAGCAAGCCTGACTCCATGCCTCAGAGTCCTCCAAGATCATCTTCCGCTCCAGTGTCCACTCCGTGGAGCAGGATGAGACGTGCTCGCGTTTCTTCTTCCAAAAGGTACACAGAGGGAGCTCTGTGATCCACAGCCTGAAGGAGGAAGACGGCTCTGTGACGTCCTCGCAGCCTGACATACGAAGGATCAGCAAATCCTTTTATGCCAGGCTGTACGACGCGAAGCCCACAGACAGCGCGGCCTCCCAGTCTTTCCTGTCGTCTATCTCGGAGGTGCTAGACAACAGCAAGCGGGAGAGTCTGGACCACCCGCTAACTCTGGATGAGCTGACAAAGGCCATCCAGTCCTTCGAGTCGAGTAAAACTCCCAGAAGCGACAGCTTACCGGTCGAGTTGTATTCGGCTCTGTGGGACTGGATGGGCCCAGACCTGCTGGAAGTGTACGGGGGTATGCTTCTGGCCGGCAGCATGTCAGAATCGATGAGGAAAGGCATCATCACCCTCATCTACAAGCAGAAGGGGGAGAGGGAAGAAATCAGATACTGGCGGCCCATTTCGCTGCTTAATGTGGACTACAAGATTCTGTCCAAGGTCATCGCTAACAGGGTCAAGTCTGCTCTGGAGCTGGTGATCCACCCGGATCAGACCTGCGCCGTACCCGGCAGAAAGATCTCTGATAGCCTTGCGCTGCTTAGGGATACGATCGCCTACGTGCGGGACAGGGGGGTGGACACCTGCTTAATCAGCTTGGACCAGGAGAAGGCTTTCGACAGAATATCACACACATACATGATGGACGTGCTCTCCAAAATGGGGTTTGGGGAGGGAATCCGCAATTGGATCCAACTGCTCTACACAGACATCAGTAGCACAATTCTAAGCAACGGGTGGGAATCAGAAAACTTCCCAATCAAATCTGGAGTCAGGCAGGGCTGTCCTCTCTCCTCTGTCTTGTTCATGTGTTGTATCGAACCCTTTGCCGAGTCCATCAGGATGGATTCGGGCATAAGAGGGGTGACGATCCCAGGCAGCGGAGGCACTCAGGTTAAGGCCTCCCTGTACATGGACGACGTTGCCATCTTTTGCTCGGACCCGATGTCGGTCCGCAGAATGCTGAGCATCTGCGACCAGTTTGAACTGGCCTCGGGAGCGAAAGTAAATCGCAGCAAAAGTGAGGCCATGTTCTTTGGTAACTGGGCCGACCGATCCTTTGTCCCCTTCACCGTCAGGTCAGATTACCTGAAGGTGCTGAGAATATGGTTCGGAGCGGCCGGGGCATGCACCAAAAACTGGGAGGAGCGTATCTCCAAGGTACGAAAGAAACTGGGAATGTGGGAGCAGCGCTCCCTGTCAATCGTGGGCAAGAACCTAGTCATCAGGTGCGAGGTGCTGTCGGTGTTGCTGTACGTGGCGCAGGTGTGGCCCATACCCCGACCCTGTGCCACCGCAGTCACCCGAGCCATCTTCCACTTTATCTGGAGATCAAAAATGGACCGTGTCTGGAGGGACACGATGTACAAATCTCCAGAGAAAGGGGGAAAGAACGTACCCAACGTCGCCCTCATCCTGATGGCCACCTTTGTGTGCGGCTGCATCAAACTGTGCACAGACCCTCGGTACGCAAACACCAAGTGTCACTATGTGCTGAGGTTCTACCTGTCCCCGGTGTTGCGAAGGATGGGTCTGGCTACGCTGCTGCGGAATGCTCCATCCAGTTGGACCGTGCCAGACCACCTGTCCTTCGTGGAAAAGTTTTTCACGAGAAACACCTTTGACCACAAGGCCGTCAAGCAGTGGTCAGCACGTAATGTCCTCGAGACCCTACGGAAAAAGAAGATGGTTGATCCTCTCGGATGGTTCCCCGAGCAGACTGTCGAAGTCATTTGGCAGAATGCCTCATTGCCAGAACTCACAAACAAGCACCAAGAAGTAGCTTGGCTGGTGGTGAGAAGGGCCCTCCCCGTCAGATCCTTCATGCACTCCCGGCGTCTCTGCTCCACCGCACGCTGTCTGCGAGGAGGCTGCGCTTGGGACGAGACCGTCATCCATCTCCTTCTGGAATGTGCCTTTGCAAAGAAGGTCTGGAAAGAGATGCAGTGGTCTTTGTCGAGGTTCATCCCGAGCAGCTCCGTAACACAGGACTCTGTGCTCTACAGACTGTTCCCAGGGACGCACACCAAGACAAACATCAACTGCTGCTGGAAGATCATCAACTCGGTGAAAGACGCCCTTTGGTCTGCCCGAAACTTGCTGGTCTTCCAGAGCAAGGAGATGTCCACAGCCGAGTGTTGCAGACTGGCACATTCCAAGGTCCAGGAGTACGTGCTGAGGGACGCACTAAAGGTTGGTGCTGCCGCCGCAAAGCACGATGGGGAAGGGCCACAGTTTAAGGCCCCCCCGCCAGTGTACACCGAGGGGCTGAAACCAGTAGAAAAACCCCCTCGGGCCGTATGACGCAGAAATGGCACAATGAAAATGTACCTGTTTGTGTAAACAGAGTACCATGTACCGCTTTCATCTGTACTGTGCCATATGTAACATGATTGGTGGATTGTAGTGTAATGTTTTTTGGCAAGTGTTGGAATGTATCTTGGCCCCCTCGGGCTGTATGACTTATAGAATATATAATGAAAATGTACCTGTTTGTCTAAAGGGAGTACCATATACTGCTTTCATCTGTAATATGATTTGTGGAGTATATTGTAATGTATTGCAACAAGCTTTGATATGTGTAATGATAAATGTATTGTAATTTGTAAATTGAGTGCCATGTGCTGAAGTTAATTTGTATTGTACCAGATGTGGACTGTATTGTCATGTACGTGAACAAAGATTTTTATGAATAAAGTATATATTTTAGAAAAAAAATGTTTTTCACCTTTTACTAAAGATTTCCGTGGAGAGAATGGATTTAGAGATTTAAAGAATTTTTTTAATGCCCGACATTAGTCGGGTTTGGTATCAAATGTGGAAAAATAGATAGAAGTCAAGTGCTTAGTACTTTGATTGCTGTTTTTAAGAGGCTTGAGTGTTCAAGAAATGTTGTGATGTTCAGCAGGCTTTCAGAAGTGCAAAATTGACAATAAAAAGATGCTGAATGTAGATAGTGTTACGTTGGTAGCTCTTTTCACTCTGGATGCTTTTAGCTTGTGTTTCTCATTGCTCTGGTAGCGGAGCCATTGCTTCCTATGTTCTCGGAGTGTCTTCGCATGCCGATATCTCTGTAAGCATGCCTGTGATAATGAAAACAAAGTCCTTAGATTGCTTTAAATACCGGATCTATCCTGAGTTCCTTGTCTTCAAAGCAGCAGCACAACACTCCTACAAATGCAAAATACCGTGGATGCTGAAACGAAGCAGAAAACTACTCTTTCTTATGAGTTTTCAACTGCTAAACCAATGTATTGCACACTACTGAGCAAGCAAGGAAATAACAGGAAATTAACACCTACCTTTCACAGTTCATGTTCAACTTTACGAGCTCCCTGTGCAGGGGAAAACAATACATGGTCTGCAACTCTGTGCTAAACTGGTTGCAATCCATCGCCAATAGTAACAGATCCATTTGGCTTTTCTCAACAGCTATGGGAGCTATCTATTTTAAGTGACACTCTTCAGGGATCCCAGATGGATTGTCTTTGAAGGTTCCAAGTAAAAGTCATTGACTTCAAAGCCTATTGTTTTCAATGAAAAAGTTGTCCATTTAATTCAAATTTAGCTGCCAATCAGACACATAATCTGAAGAAATGTTTACTTTTGAATTTTGTGGCTTCGCTCCTTCCTCAGGCAAGCTGCCCGGTGACAAGCGACTTCAACGTTGAAACATTGTACGCAGTTAAGCAAGGGTGTTATTTCTGTGAGTGATTCTGGTTCTTTATCTCCTTTTGGACTGTGATTGAATTAAAGCAACCAATCCCAAGCTAAAACATAGAAAAGCATTTAGCATTTTGTCACAAATGTTTTGGAGTTCAAAGTGTGACCAGGCGTGCCTGCGACTTTAGCATTTGAACGCAGCTTCTGTGCAAGATATTGAGCTCTGACTTTAACCCGGAGGAAATAAGTTTGCCCACAATGCAATGTTGCCCTCTTAATTTGCATATCATGCAGGATTTGCAGTTGAAACGAGCACTGCCTGTTGCGCTCAATGTTCTGGTGGTTTGAAGAGCGATTCCGGTGATTTAGAGCCCTCAAGTTGCAGTCTTTTCGTATTCAGAGTCGATAGGAGTACTGTAAAAAAAAAAAAAATTTTTAATGGCGGCGCGCATGGACGCAGCGGCTTTGTCTCTCCCAAGACTGAGCGTTTTTACCCTCTTTCTGAGTCTCTTCTGGACTCTGCTAATACGGGAATTGAGGGCAGACCTACTGTACAGCCGGCAGACGCTCCTCGATATCGGGGCCGACTGCGTGTGGCTCACATTCGATCTGCCCCCTGACATCGCCCGACCCCCGGGACCAGCGTGGCGTCCTTCCCCAGCCGGAAGTCGGCGCAGACCGCGCAGAGAGCGCAAGCAGAAGCGGGGTAAGAGGGCCGGAATCCAAAATAGGCTGAAGAGGGCCCCACACAAACCCTCCCTCCCAAGTATTTTCCTGGCCAACGTCAGGTCACTGGAAAATAAAATGGATGAGATCAAACTTGATCTCTCCTCACAGAAAAGGACAAAGGAATGCTGTGCCATGATCTTCACAGAGACCTGGTTGAACAACGGCATCCCTGACACCACCATCCAGCTAGAAGGACGCACGGTCTTCCGCGCCGACAGAACTGCAGACTCCGGTAAGAGCAAGGGAGGCGGTTTGTGCATTTACACTAACAATGCCTGGTGCACTAACACGGACATAATCGATAGATCCTGTTCGGCTGATTTGGAATTCCTCATGGTAAGGTGCAGACCCTTCTACCTGCCTCGGGAATTCACGGCTGTTATCATCACTGCGGTCTACATCCCACCACACGCTAATGCCAAACTAGCACTGAAGGACCTCTACACGGCCATCAGCGAACAACAAACTGCGCACCCAGACGGAGCTTTTATCGTTGCGGGGGACTTCAATCACATAAACCTAAAATCTGTACTCCCGAAATTCCACCAGAATGTTTCCTGCCCCACAAGAGGGGAGAACACACTGGATCAAGTCTACACGAGCATTGTAGCTGCTTATAAGGTCATTCCCTGCCCCCACCTTGGGAAGTCTGACCACCTCTCCCTGTTTCTAGCCCCGGCATACAAACCGCTCATCAAAAAAGTGAAAACATCAGTGAGATCAGTGAAAGTATGGCCAGAGGGGGCAGTCTCGGAGCTTCAGGATTGCTTCGAACGCACTGACTGGAGCATGTTTGCCCATAATGACATCGAGGAATACGCATCCACAGTGCTATTCTACATCAACAGTTGCGTCGAGGTCGTCACGACCCATAAAAATATCAGGACACACCCCAACCAGAAACCCTGGATGAACGGGGAGGTCCACTCGCTGTTGAAAGCACGCGACGTAGCATTTAAATCTGGCGGCGCGGCGGCTTACAGTGCAGCTAGGACCAACCTAAAAAAGAGTATCAGGACTGCCAAAAGGAAACAGACACTGCGGATTGAGGATCATTTCCACAACAACTCGGACCCCCCGGCGCATGTGGCAAGGCATCCAGCCCATCACTGACTACAAGAGTAAAAACACCAGCCCCCCGGTTAGCGATGCCTCCCTTCCGGAGGAGCTTAACAACTTCTACACTCGCTTTGACAGGGACAACAGGGAGCCAGCTACCAAAGCCTTGCCACCCCCGGAAGACCAGGTGCTCACTCTGTCGACCTCCGACGTAAGGGGTGTTCTACGCGGAGTGAACACACGTAAGGCTGCTGGACCTGACAGCATCCCTGGACGGGTACTCAAGGAATGTGATCAGCTGGCTGATGTCTTCGCTGCCATCTTCAATCTGTCATTGACCCAGGCAGTAGTCCCTACATGCTTCAAGACCGCTACCATTATTCCTGTGCCAAAGCAAACGGCTGTGACGTGTCTGAACGACTATCGACCTGTCGCACTCACACCCATCATAATGAAATGTTTCGAGAGACTGGTCCTAGCTCACATCAAAGCCAGTGTTCCCGCCTCTCTTGACCAACACCAGTTTGCCTATCGTGCAAACAGATCAATGGAGGATGCAATCACAACTGCTCTACACTCTGCATTGAATCACTTAGACGGTAAAGAGACCTACATCAGAATGCTGTTCATAGACTACAGCTCAGCATTCAACACTATCGTCCCCAACAAGCTGGCCTCCAAACTCCACACTCTTGGCCTGAACACTTCCCTTTGCAACTGGACCCTGGACTTCCTAACAAACAGACCCCAGTCTGTCAAATTAGGTAACCACACCTCCCCCCCCCTGACCCTGAACACAGGGGCCCCACAAGGATGTGTGCTGAGCCCCCTCCTCTACTCCCTCTTCACCCACGACTGTGTGGCTGTTCATGGTTCCAACACCATCATCAAGTTTGCGGATGATACCACGGTGGTAGGTCAGATCACCAACAACGATGAGTCAGCCTACAGGGAGGAGGTCCAGCATCTCGTGAAGTGGTGCGCCGATAACAACCTGGCCCTTAACATCAAGAAAACCAAAGAAATCATTGTGGACTTCAGGAAGTCTAAAGGCGGAAGTCACACCCCCATCCACATCCATGGGGCTGTGGTGGAAAGGGTGGACAGCTTTAAGTTCCTCGGAGTCCACATCACGGAAGACCTCTCCTGGTCCCTCAATACCTCCTCTTTGGTGAAGAAGGCCCAGCAGCGCCTATACTTCCTAAGGAGGCTGAAGGGATGTAACCTGTCACCCCTGATCCTCTCTAACTTTTACCGCTGCACAATAGAGAGCATCCTGACGAACTGTATCACAGTATGGTATGGCAGCTGTAGCTCCTATGACCGGAAAGCCCTGCAGCGGGTAGTCAAAACTGCCCAACGCATTACTGGCACCCGTCTACCGACCATAGAGAACATCTATCAGAAACGCTGTTTACGGAGGTCACTGACCATCATCAAAGACCCTACCCACCCCAGCCAGTCTGTTCGCCCCCTGCCATCTGGGAGACGCTACAGATGCATTCGCACCCGAACAACCAGATTTAGGAACAGCTTCTTTCCCAGGGCTGTCAACATACTGAACTCCACAAATAAACTCTAAAGCCTGCACATCTGCCAATGCACTTTATTATGGTTATGTTTATGTTAATGTATTACAAGCCAAATGTATGTTGAATGTTTAAATGTCTTAATCTAAATGTACACTCTCGGGAGCCACAAGCCTACATTTCGTTGTACTGCACTTGTGCACTAACAATGACAATAAAGTTGATTATGATTATTATTATGATTATGTTGATTTGTCACCATGGCTTTAGGAGATGGCTCTCGCACCTCGCCAGGAACCACATAATTACTATTTATTAAACTTTAAGTTCTTATATATGGCCAATATTTATTCCTCAACTAACATAACAAAAACAGATTATCTGGTCATTATCACATTGCTGTTTGTGGCACCTTGCTATGTGCAAATTGGCTGTCGCGGTTCCTACATTACAATATAGTGACTCCACTTCAAAAGTACTTCATTGACTGTAAAGTGCTTTAAGACCAGGAGTATGTGCTGAGGGACGCACTGAAGGTTGGTGCCGCCGCCGCAAAGGCACGATGGGGAAGGGCCACAGTTTAAGGCCCTCCCGCCAGTGTACACCGAGGGGCTGAAACCAGTAGAAAAACCCCCCTCGGGCCGTATGTCACAGAAATGGCTCAATAAAATGTACCTGTTTGTGTAAAAAGAGCTCCATGTACTGCTTTCACCTGTAATGGTTTGTGATGTGTATTGTAATGTATTCCAACAAGCATTGATATATGTAATGATAAATGTATTGTAATTTGTAAATTGAGTGCCATGTACTGAAGTTAATTTGTATTGTATCAGATGTGGATTGTATTGCCATGTACGTGAACAAAGATTTTTATGAATAAAGTATATATTTTGGGAAAAAAAAGCACTTTGAGATGTCCGATGGTCGTGAAAGGCGCTATATAAATGCAAGTCCTTCTTTCTTTTTCTAAATCTTTCGCCTTTTACTAAAGCTTTCCCTGGAGATAATAGATTTAGAGAGTTAAATCATTTTTTTAATGTCTGACATTAGTTGGGTTTGGTATCAAGTGTGGAAAAATAGATGGAAGTCAAGTGCTTCGTACTTTGATTGCTGTTCGTGAGAGCATTGCGTGTTTGAGAAACGAAATGATACAAAGCATTACTTCAGCTGGCTTTCAGAAATAAAAATTTGATAAATAAAGCTGCTAAATGTAGTTGGCATTACATTGATTGCTCTTTTCACTCTGGATGCTTTTAGCTTCTATGTTTCTCATTGCTCTGGTAGTTGAGCCATCGCTTCCTATGTTCTCGAGAGTGTCTACACATGCCCTGATAGCTCTGTAAGCATGCCCGTGATAATGAAAACAAAGGCTTTACATACCGGATCTGTCCCATGCCTGCAGTAGCAGAATAACAGCACACATAGCCTTTTGTTTTGAATGTAAAAATTGTCCATTCGGTTCAAATTTAGCTGCCAATCTGACATATATCTGAACTATTCACCCAGCATGTTTTGTTTTTTGAATTGTACGATTTTGGGATGTCCTGAGGTCATAAAAGTTGCCATATAAATGTAAGTGTTTCATTCTTTCTCCCCTCTTCTGGTTAACTCTATTTTCTAATTTGCTCTCCTTTTCTGGTTTACTCTGTTTTCTAGCAGACTTTCTCCTCTTCTGAGTTGCTATCTCTTGCTCCTTTTGTTTCACTCTCTCTTTCTCTGCTTCCCCCCTTTTCTGGTTTGTATTTTCTCCCTTTTATGGGATGTTTTCTCCTTTTCTGGTTCATTTTCATTTACTGGTTTGCGCTCTCACCCCCTTTCTGCTTCACTCTTTTTCTTTCACTCCTTTTCTGGTTTGCTCACTCCTTTTCTTCTTAGCTGGTTCACTTTCATTCCCTCTTTATCCAGCTCACTCAAGCCCTCCTTTATCTTTCTCCACGTCTCTCCTCTTTCCTTCTCCTTCTCTTTTCCCCGTCCCCATTTCATACTGCTGTCTTCTATTCCATTCTTCCTGGGGGACAGCAGCGTGAGAAAATAAGCAGGTTCCTGAACAAAAAAATCTGCTGGAACTGGAGCCAGAGCCAAGAAGTGGGCCAGTTTGTTGTCACAGTGGGAGGGGTTGAGCTGGGCCACAGCAGCAATGAGAGGGAGAGAGCCCGGTTTGGTGATACATCCGGTTAGGAATTTATCCATCTTTTTAAAAACCTGTCATTGGTTTCAGCTCCACCAACTCTGCTGAGAACTGATTACATAGGGTTGCCAATTCTGGTTGGACATATTCCAGGAGGTTTCATCACATGACCTCCCACCTCTAACCGCCCCGCCCTCACGCTTCTGACTCTGGTCACCCAACACATCCATCCTCGCATTCAATTGGAAAGCAAACAGACTCTTCATTACCTGAGCATTCTTGACTGGCAGTCAAACAGCCGTTTATCTCCAATATTTAAAGAAAATGAAAAAAAAATGTTAATGCCCATATGATGTTTCTCCTGGGTTGCTCGCAGCAGTGTCCTGAAGATTAATCTTCAATTCCTGGAGACTCTAGGACAATCTGGGCAACCCCAAGATTACATTAGCTCCTTCCTCAAAAATATTGTCTAAATTTTCTATTTACTTTTGATATCCTTAACTTTAGATGGTGTCCTTTAGTCCTCGAATCCTGTACCTGACCGACAAACATTCCTCAATCCAAATTCTCCATACCCATGACAATTTGGAAGTCCACTACCAAGTGTCCTCTCAATTTTCCAGGTCTCTAGAGTGAAGTCTCAGAGAAAGCGCTATTTCCTCATAACAGCCCTTTAAGTTTGGGAAACAGCCTCGTAGCTCTCTCTGGGCTCCCTCCAATAATTCTGCAGCTTTCTCATAATATGGAGGCCAGAACTGAACACAGTACTGAGTTGCTGAAAGTCAGTAACAATGTGTACCAGTACGATAGCAAAATACTGCAGATGCTGGAAATCCGAAATAACAACAGAAAATGCTGGAAAAACTCAGCAGGCCAGGCAACATCCGTGGAGACAAAATAGAGTTGACGTCTCTCCCAGCCCTGCCTTTCGATCTATTTAATTTCCTTTCCAGTTTTGAAAAAGGGTTAGACCCAAAACGTCAACTCTATTTTCTCTCAACAATGTGTACTGCTACCTGTAGGACAATTCTTTAATTGCAGATTTTGTACAGAGCTGCTATTCCTAATTTCCCAACAGATGGCGCCCTCAGTGAAATTGCACATTGCTCAAGTATTCACAGATCTTGTTCATAATTTTCTTATGGATTATATTTTGGCATTTACACTGAGCTTTTGGGAGAGGATGCTTGTCCTGAACACTAATCAACCGATACTTCATTGTAATAGTAGGGAGGAAGCATGCCATCATATTAATCACATAAACCCTGCACTTGGTGTTTAAACTGTTACAGTGTGCATTTTGAAATAAAAGGCATGGGTGTATTCAATGTTCTCTGCTATGCTTTGTTCTGGGTGGCCTGTTTCTTTTAATGTGCAGTATTTACAATGTAAAAGCTGGTGAGTGGCCTGCGCGGGACCTTTCAGATTACTGCATGGCCACACATGTGCGTGGACCTTAGCAGGAACATTGGTCGTATTATAAATGGGCACTAATTCAGTTCCTTTGAATGGACACTTTTTAACTTCAAACTGAAAATGAAAAGCAATTGTAAAAAAGGTGCATTTAGGGATCAAATTGAATTTGAAAGTAACATTTAATAAATATGTAGAGTGATTAAACAATGATTTTACAATGCTATAATAGCCAGAGCTGTTACTGCAACAATTATATAATTGGTTATTTTAATAACCTCTTTTCTGATGCTATTTTATTTGTGTGGATTTATTTTGTCAGCCTTGGTTTAGTGGTAATACTCTCGCCTCTGAGTCAGACAGTGGGTTTAAACCCCACTCGAGACTTGAGCACAATCTTGGTTGACACTTCAGTACAGTATTGAGGGAGTGCTGCACTGCCAGAGGTACTGTCTTTTGGAGGATATCTGGTGGATATAAAAGATCCCACGGCACTATTCAAAGGAAAGCAGGGGAGTTCTCCTGGTGTCCTGGCCAACATTTATCCCTCAAACAACATGTTTCATCTCAACGTAAGCTCGAGGAACAGCACCTCATCTTTCGATTGGGCACTTTACAGCCTTCCGGACTCAATATCGAGTTCAACAATTTCAGATCATAATCCCTGCCCCCATTTTTCATGCTGTATGATTCCCATTTGCAACATTTTCACAGGATGTTCTTTCAATTCCTTCCTCCCCTCCTAAATCCTGCCCGCCCCCCGTCTCTGCACCTGCTTAATATCTGTTACATCTCCAGCTTTTTCCAGTTCTGATGAAGGGTCCCAGACCTGAAACGTTAACTCTGTTTCTCTCTCCACGGATGCTGCCTGGCCTGCTGAGTATTTCCAGCATTTTCTGTTGTTATTTCAGATTTCCAGCATCCGCAGTATTTTGCTATTGTAACATGTTTCATCTGGTCATTTATCTCATTGCTGTTGATAGGATGATGCTGTGCAGTAGTTGGCTGCTGCATTTCCCTACATTACAACAGGGGCTACAGTAAAAGTACTTAATTGACTATGAAGCACTTTGGGACACGATATGAATGCAAGTTCCTTATTTCTTCTTTAACCCTGGATGAACTGACGAAAGCCAACCGATCTTTCGAGACAAATAAAACTCCCAGAAGCAACAGCTTAGCAGTTCTGATATAGTTGGTACTGATACTGCTCACAGTACGGAGTCCCCTTCCTGCTGCTCCTAGTCTTCCAGAGCTGGTGGGCGCTGGTTACATCACTGCTCCTGGTCTCCCAGTGGTGGACGCTGGTTATGTTACCGCTCCCGGTATCCCTGAGCTGGTGGGCACTGGTTAATTACTGCTCCTGTTCTCTTGGAGCTGGTGGCCACTGGTTAAGCTGGTGCACCCACTCTCCTGGACCTGGTGGACATTGGTCATGTCACTATTGGGGCGCCTTTACTCCCCTTTCCTTTCTCAGTCCTCATTGATGGAGGAGCAGCAGCTGTCTTTTCCCTGATGAGACCCCATTCATCTATTGAGATGGGTCACTGCTTCAGGCGGGGCTATTTTTCCTTTCCCTCAGGACTTCGTTCAGTCTTTTTTTTTTAACCAGCTGCTATTCTCCTAATTAACTCTCTATTGGCACCTCTTCCATAGATGCCAAGTGCTTGTGGAGGGGGGAGGAAGCTTAGGACTGGGTGCGGGAGTTTAACAGCTCAGTACATTACCAGTCTTAGGTTCATCCCATTTCTCTTGTTCTTTTTGTATCATTCCTTCCTTACGATCAGTTGGCTCAATATCAATGGCGGTTGTGAGAGGAGACCTCGTTTGGTTTTGGGTGGCTTCATTTGCCGTGCCTTACTCCTGCGCCAGCTTCAGTTTAGCAGCCTGCACGTAGAGGAAGCTGTATTTTGGGCAGATCCTATAGAGGTGGCCTGCCTCACTGAATGGGTTGCAGCATTTGGTTTTGTGCAGTGCCCTTTCCTGTTCCTTCAAACGCCAGCAGTACAGGAGGCCGCCATGTGCCCCATTTTCACACAGGCATGACACTCTGGGTTGACCGGCATACGTCATGTATCCACGACCTCCCCCAATGGCAAAGCTGGGGAGACAGGAGGTGAGTAGGATGGCACCATTGTTGTCCACCCTGAGTGTCTCCTTCACCTACCTTTAGCTAGTTCATGTTCCAAATGGGTGTTGTTTCTGACCAAATCATATCTGCACAAGAAAATCAGGACATCGATGACAGGTACATGTGGGTTATGTACCAATAGCACTCAGTTCCATTGGAGTGAAGACTGGGGTCCAAGGTGAAGATGAAGTGGTGCTTAACTCCCTTTTTCTTTAAACAGCTGCAAACATTTTCTACACACCACTCATGTTCTTGAATGTGATATCATAATATTTGCCCCAGACATCCTCAACAATCCAACAAAATATGTTTGACAAAGAAGATTGGGTCACTGCTGAGTGTCGCACCATCCTTACTCTTGACTATGACTCTCACAGTGCTCCATGTTGGTGCATGCTTAGCTGTTTGCTGCCATGTTGACAACTATTAGATTCTTCTATTGCACAGGGCGTAAGACCGAGGCCAGCATAAGGATCCACTCTATCATAAAAGACATTTGCAACGGATGTTAGGCCAAAGCCAGCATTAAAATCCACCCGACTCAAGCTCGCCACTCGATCCAGCTGATAAGAATAGATGCTACACTTAATCAGCTAAAAGGCAGAGGAGCCTTCACTATTCATTCATTGCTTAGGCTCACACATTGGCCATTTGTAACAAGTACCGCTTGTAAAACTGTACCTCAGCAGAAGGAAAAACTTGGTGGAAAAGGAGGAAGGGAAAAAAAAGAGGAGAAAGCTTCTCCAAAATAAAGTGTATAGATTGCCAGTATGCTGCTGTCAGTTTACTGGGACAACTGTTGTAGTAATGTGTTTTACCAATAGGTGTCTCACTTCAGTTTCAGTGTCTAAAATAGCTGGATTGTTTAATGCCCAGTTTATGAAATAAAGTATGACCTTGTCTGAAATGTTGAGTATTTCTGGAATCATGCCAGTTGAGTATGCTACAAATGAGTCATTTAAAAGATGGATTGTCATGTCATGTAAATGTCATGTAATTGTCTTACTCCAAAATAATGGCCTAGAAATTGGATATGGTCACAAAACGGGCAGTATTAAGCCCCAACAATGTTAAGCTGCGCCAGGTTAAAATTGTCTAGGTAGCATGCAAAATTCATGCTCGGACCTCATTAACATGATTGTCGTCTTGATCTCAGTGCTAAAACTGATGCTCATTGGCTTATTGCTCAACAGGTGGGCCAATATTGGGTCCAGTCTAATTCCCAGTCATGCTCGGGACATCGTGAATAGCACGTTTACAGAGTTGGACACACCGCAGGTAGAGGTTGCACAGGAAGAAAGGGAACGGGTGACCAACAGGCAGAGTACTAGGCACAGGCAGGTAGTGCAGGGGTCCCCTGTGGCCATCCCCCTCGCCAACAGATATACCACTTTGAGTACTGTTGAGGGGGATGGCTTATCAGAGGAAGGCAGCAGCAGCCAACTTCCTGGCACCAGGGGTGGCTCTGCTGCACAGAATGGGAGGAAAAAGAGTGGTAGAGCTATAGTAATAGGGGATTCAATTGTAAGGAGAATAGATAGGCGTTTCTGCGGCCACAAACGAGACTCCAGGATGGTGTGTTGCCTCCCTGGTGCAAGGGTCAAGGATGTCTCTGAGCGGCTGCAGAACATCTTGGAAGGGGAGGGTGAACAGCCAGTTGTCGTGGTGCATATAGGCACCAACGATATAGGTAAAAAGCGGGATGAGGTCCTAAAAGCGGAATATAGGGAGTTAGGAGGTAAATTAAAAAACAGGACCTCAAAGGTAGTAATCTCAGGATCGCTACCAGTGCCATGTGCTAGTCAGAGTAGAAATAGAAGGATACTTCAGATGAATACGTGGCTAGAGGAATGGTGCCAGGGGGAGGGATTCAAGTTCCTGGGACATTGGAACCGGTTCTGGGGGAGGTGGGACCAGTTCAAACTGGACGGTCTGCATCTGGGCAGGGCTGGAACCGATGTCCTAGGGGGAGTGTTTGCTAGTGCTGTGGGGGAGGGTTTAAACTAAAATGGAAGGGGGTTGGGAACCTGAGCAGGGAGACAGAGGAAAGGGAAACAAGGATAAAAGCAAAAGATAGGAAGGAGAAAAACAAAAGTGGCAGTCAGAGAAATCAACGGTTTAAATCAAACGTGGCCACAGTAAATAATAATTCTCATAGGTCTAAGAGCGTTAAAAAAACAAGCTTGAAGGCTTTGTGTCTTAATGCGAGGAGCATTTGTAATAAGGTGGATGAATTGGCTGCGCAAATAGAGGTAAACAAATATGATTTGGTTGGGATTATGGAAACGTGGCTCAAAGACGGCCAAGACTGGGAACTCAACATCCAGGCGTATTCGATATTCAGGAAAGATAGGCAAAAAGGAAAGGGAGGAGGGGTAGCATTACTGGTTAAAGAAGGGATTAACACAATTGTAATGAAGGATATTAGCTCTGATGAGGTGGAATCTGTATGGGTAGAATTGAGAAATACTAAGGGGAAAAAAACATTAGTGGGAGTGGTATATAGACCTCCAAACAGTAAGGCGGAGGTTGGGGATGGCATTAAAAGGGAAATTAAAGAAGCGTGCAATAAGGGCATCGCGGTCATCATGGGTGACTTTAATCTACATATAGATTGGGCTAACCAAATTAGTAACAATACTGTGGAGGAGGAATTCCTGGAGTGTTTACGGGATGGTTTCCTGGACCAATATGTCGAGGTACCAACCAGAGATCAAGCCATCTTAGACTGGGTATTATGTAACGAGAAAGGATTAATTAGCAATCTTGTTGTACGAGGCCCCTTGGGTCGGAGCAATCATAATATGATCGAATTCTTCATTAAGATGGAGAATGAAGTAATTGACTCAGAAACTAGGGTCCTCAATTTAAATAAAGGAAACTACGATGGTCTGAGGAGCGAGTTGGGTAGGATTGATTGGGGAATGGCACTCAAAGGGTTGACAGTGGATAGGCAATGGCAAACATTCAAAGACCGAATGGATGAACTACCGAAGTTGTTCATCCCAGTTTGGCATAAAAATAAAACAAAAAAGGTGACTCAACCGTGGCTAACAAGGGAAATTAGGGATAGCATAAGATCCAAGGAGAGGACATACAAATTGGCCAGAAAAAGCAATAATCCTGAGGATTGGGAGCAGTTTAGGATTCAACAAAGGAGGACAAAGGGATTAATTAAGAAAGGGAAAATAGAATATGAGAGTAAGCTTGCAGGGAACATAAAAACTGACTGTAAAAGCTTTTATAGATATGTAAAGAGAAAAAGATTGGTGAAGTCAAGCGTAGGTCCTTTGCAGTCAGAATCGGGGGAATTTATAATGGGGAGCAAAGAAATGGCAGACCAACTAAATACATATTTTGGTTCTGTCTTCACAAAGGAGGAGATAAATAACCTCCCAGAAATACCGCGGAACATAGGGTCTGATGAAAGGGTGGAACTGAAAGAAATCAGTATTTGTAGGGAAATGGTGTTAGGAAAATTGATGGGACTGAAAGCCGATAAATCCCCAGGGCCTGATAATCTACATCCCAGGGTACTTAAGGAAGTGGCCCTAGAAATAGTAGATGCATTGCTGGTCATCTTCCAGAACTCGATAGACTCTGGAACAGTACCCATGTATTGGAGGGTAGCTAATGTTACCCCACTATTCAAAAAAGGTGGCAGAGAAAAAGCGGGGAATTATAGACCGGTAAGCCTGACATCGGTAGTGGGGAAAATGCTAGAGTCCATTATAAAAGATGTAATAGCAGAGCACTTGGAAAGCAGTGACAGGATCGGACAAAGTCAACATGGATTTACAAAAGGTAAATCATGCTTGACTAATCTACTGGAATTTTTTGAGGATGTAACTGGTAAAATAGATAAGGGAGAACCAGTGGATGTGGTGTATTTGGACTTTCAGAAGGCTTTCGATAAGGTCCCGCATAAGAGGTTAGCGTGCAAAATTAAGGCACATGGGATTGGGGGCAAGGTATTGACTTGGATAGAGAACTGGTTGGCGGACAGAAAGCAAAGAGTTGGAATAAACGGGTCGTTTTCCGAGTGGCAGGCAGTGACTAGTGGGGTACCGCAAGGATCGGTCCTAGGACCCCAGCTGTTCACAATATATATTAATGATCTGGACGAGGGAATTGGATGTAATATCTCCAAATTTGCAGACAACACAAAGCTGGGTGGGAGGGTATGCTGTGAGGAGGATGTCATGAAACTCCAGTACGATTTGGACAGGTTGGGTGATTGGGCAGAAACATGGCAAATGCACTATAATGTGGATAAATGTGAGGTTATCCACTTTGGTGGCAAAAACAGGAAGGCAGATTATTATTTGAATGGCAATAGATTGGGAGAAGGGGAAGTGCAAAGAGACCTGGGTGTTCTTGTGCACCAGTCGCTGAAGGTAAGCATGCAGGTGCAGCAGGTGGTTAAGAAGGCAAATGGTATGTTGGCCTTCGTAGCAAGAGGGTTCGAGTACAAGAACAAGGATGTCTTGCTGCAGTTGTACAGGGCCTTGGTGAGACCGCACCTTGAGTATTGTGTGCAGTTTTGGTCACCTTACCTGAGGAAGGACGTTCTTGCCATGGAGGGAGTGCAGCGAAGATGCACCAGGCTGATACCTGGGATGGCAGGAATGATGTACGAGGAGAGATTGTGTCGATTGGGCTTATACTCACTGGAGTTTAGAAGATTGAGAGGGGATCTCATCGAAACCTATAAAATTCTGTCAGGTCTGGGCAGACTAGATGCAGAAAGGATGTTTCTGATGGCCGGGGAGTCCAGAACCAGGGGTCATAGTCTAAGGATAAGGGGTAAGCCATTTAGGACTGAAATGAGGAGGAATTTCTTCACCCAGAGAGTGGTGAACCTGTGGAATTCTCTGCCGCACAGGGCGGTGGAGGCCAATTCATTAAATATATTCAAGAAAGAGTTGGATATATTTCTTGAGGCTAAAGGGATCAAGGGATATGGGGAGAAGGCAGGGACAGGGTACTGAATTTGGATGATCAGCCATGATCTCATTGAATGGCGGAGCAGGCTCGAAGGGCCGAATGGCCTACCCCTGCTCCTATCTTCTATGTTTCTATGTTTCTATGTTTGGCACAGGTTTTATTCAGTACTTAAAGGGGAGGTGCATTGATGCTATAGCACCTCATTGTCAAGCCACTTACAACTTCACCTGGAAGAAGACGGCAGTGGAAACACATGGCGGAGCCTCAGCACAAGGAGAGAGCCCACAGATTCTCCTGATGTGGCTCTTGAGGCACTGGTTGTGGTCATGGAGAGGAGGCAGGCTGTCCTCTTCCCGCACACTGGGAGGAAACCCTTGCCACACACTTCTCAAAGGCTCTGGCAGGAGATAGCCGCCTATGTGACGGCCAGCACCGTGGTCCCAAGGTCAGCCATCCAGTGCCGAAAGAAGTTCAATGACTTCACACGGTAGGTCAGGGTAAGTGAAGCCATATCCCACTATCTGCACCACAAGGTTCACACAGTGCTCAATGCACCACACCCCCAGCACTCACCTAACAACAGTCTCTACCTATCACTACTCAGACCTCACAATCATAGCTTCCCTTCATCCTCACAACCATACCACTGCTACAACAGCTATTCAACTATAGCAGGCACATCACGCAAACACATTGCATCACACTCACTCACACACTTCTCTTTCTCTTGCAGGCCAAGTTCACGCATAATCGGAGAGAGCAGCGGCAGACAGGCAGGGGGCAAGCTGCCATCCAGGACCTCAGCCAGCTGGAGGAGGGAGTGCTGGAGATCATTGGGCAGCAGATAATAGAGGCCGTCGCTACCAGTGAGGTTGGACCTCTTGGGGACAACAACAGTATGCTCGTTCCTAATCCATCTTCTCACATGCCACTTGCCCACAATCCCTTCTCACTTTCAAGCTGCTGATGCTATATACATGCATATCCCCCACCTCCCACCCACCCCACTCCCCTCACCATAACCCGACTCTTGTGCTTTTCTGCTTTCAGCTGATCACCCGAGCAGCCTGTCCCCGAGGCGATGCAGGAGAGCGAGGGGGGAAAAGAAGAAGAATACACAGCGTCACTGCATCTGTCACTCGCAGACACCAGCTCAGAAACTGGCACTGCATGTACTTTAGAGGCTACTGTAGAAGCGGGATCTGCACAGGGTGAGGCACCGGGCACGAGTGGGCTGCAGCAAGGCAAGGGAACCAGCTCCTAGGAGGGCGAGTTCGCAGGCGAGTTCTGCTGCACAGGACTCAGATGAGGACCTCAATGGGGTAGTCTTCAGAAGAAGGCTGATGGGCATGCACACCGAATTGCTAGGTGCAATGGCAAGCCTGCCAGAGAGCCTCTTGGCAATGTCAAGAAGCATGGAGGAGTCCGCCTCCAACATTGCACAGGGCTTTGCGCAGAGCTTGGGAGTCCAGGATATCCAGGCTGGAAATGATGGAAAACTCCCGAAGAGACCGTGTTGACCCATACATGATGCTGCATGTGATGGGCAATGTCGCGGCTGCCATTGCAGCACAGGCGGAAGTAACCCAACACCTTAGTGCTGCAGCGGAAGCACAGACCGCTCTCATGAAGTCTTAGCTTGATGCCACCCAAGCTCAGATCGCTGTCAAGGGTGATTAGTTCATATTGTAAGTGTAAATATATGTCAATTGATTTTGGATAAATGTATTCATTTTATTTGGAATCTTTTGTGGTGGCTCTCATTTCAGTTATGTGCCCAGGAAAATCTTGTGATATTCCGTGACAGAGGGATGGTATGATGGGGAGGTGGTGAGCAACGAGGATCTGGGGTTTCATTCATTGGAATCAGAGCCTGATGAGGCGTTCACGGACAGCCCATCCAGAAGGGGGAATTGGCTGCCTACCTCCTCCCTCCCTCCTTGTCCTCATCTTCCTCCTCTCCCTCGTCCTGCTCCTGAGGTGGTCCCACAATTCCTGGTGGCAAGGACTGCGCTCTCTTGATGGCCAAGTTGTGAAGCATGCAGCAGACCACAAAGTGGGAGACCCGCTCCGGCATGTACTGGAGGGCTCCTCCTGAGCACTCAAGACAGCGGAACTGTTGCTTCAGCAGCCCAATGGTCTGCTCAATGATGTTCCTGGTTGCAGCATGGCTCTTATTATGAGTGCTGGGCACAAGTGGTGAGATTGTGGAGTGGAGTCATGAGCCAGGTGGAGAGCAGATAGCCCTTGTCTCGAGCAGCCACCTTCAAGTTTCATGTGGTGGCTGGAAGAGTGCTGGCACACCGGACTGATGCAGGATGAAGGCATCATGGCTGCTGCCAGGATAGTGGGCATTGACTATCGCACACCAACTGCATATTAAGTAAGTGGTAGCCTTTGCGGTTATGGAAGATCTCAGGATTGTTATACCGCGCCCACAAAGCCACATGGGTGCAGTCGATGGCACCCTGCACCATGGGGAAGCCCGCTATCCTGGCAATGCCACATGCGCGCTCCTCCTGCTTCTCTCTGCTCAGAGTGAAGAAAAGGTAGTTCCTTCTCCTGGTGTACAGAGCCTCAGTGACCTCCCGGATGTAGTGATGGACGGCGAACTGTGAGATGTTAACTATGCCTCCTGCTGCAGACTGGAAGGATCTGCTGGTGAAGAAATTGAGGGCCACGGTGACCGTGACTACCACTGGGAGAGCCGTGGCCGTCCTGATCTCAGGCTGCAGGTCTAGTTGCAGGAGCTGGCAGAGTTCTGTGACCACCTCCTTGGTGAAGCGGAGCCTCTTAATACACTGCTCCTCGCTTAAGTGGATATAAGAGAAGTGCTCTCTGAAGACCCTAGGTGGGTAAGGCCTCCTGTTGAGAGCCCTCCTCCTCCTCTCTTTGCGCGCATCTTCTCGTCGTCTTTGCTGCCTCCATTCCCTCTCCCGAAGATACTCGAGTGCGAGGGGCACTGCCAGTAGAGCCCCATGACTGTGAGCAAGTGTTGCGAGCAAAAGCCTTTAAATAAGAATGAAGGCGTTCTCCACTTGCAACAATACTCCCCATTACCTTAGAACCTTGAAAGTTAATAAAGCTGCTGGAGTTGCAGAAAGCAGAGGGTGGAAGAGTGACGGCAGCCATTTTTCCGCCCGAATCTGGCGATAATGGGTGGCGCTAAACCCCTGAATTTCTAGGCCTATATTCCATATGTGACAGATCTGGTGCCCTTCCCTTTCAATTGCTTTTTACAGGAAGAATCAGAAGTAAAAGTGAGCATCTGGGCATAAACTATAGGTTGTATAATCAGCAAAGTAGCTTTAGGCGCTCTCTATCAGTATTTAATGAGCATTTTACAAGCCTGTGTTCACACTTTCCCTGGTTGTTGTTTTCGTATCTTCACACCCTTCCCTTGGAGAATAGTGTGAAGTAGTGGAAGGATTCGCCAGCTGATTGACAGTCTGTCAGACTGTCACATAAACACTCCTTCAATGGCTGTAACCATCTTTACACCAGCTGATAGGGTGGTTCGTCCTATACAGCAGGAGGGTGGTTCGTCCTATACAGCAGGAGGGTTTTATCAGCTCGCACAGCCCATACAATGAAAGGGGACCACACACACACATACACTGGATGGGCATACCCTACTGGATGTCAACCAGGAATTTAGAACCGGAGCTCCGGTCTTCACTCACCAGGACTGTCTGGAGCAGGATTGCATGTTCCTCATTGGTACAAAAGCCCAAACTGTGTTAAGCAGTTAGGAGGTTCATTTTTGCCATCATAACAGCAAGCCGGTATTTTCCATAGGAAAAAAATGTGGAAAATAGCGTCAGCCTTGGCTCAGTGGCAGCACTCTCACCTTCAATTATTTGCCCCACCATTGGCAGCTGTGTCATAAGAACATAAGAAGTAAGAACAGGAGTAGGCCATACGGCCCCTCGAGCCTGCTCCGCCATTCAATAAGATCAAAGCTGATCATCGACCTCAACTCCACTTTTCCGCCTGATCTCCAAATCCCTTGATTCCCCTAGAGTCTAAGCCAGAAGCTTTGTAATTCCCTCCCTAATTCTCCCCGCCTCTCTCTCCTCCTTTAAGATGCTCCTTAAAACTTAACTCTTTGACCAAGCTTTTAGTTACCCGTCCAAATATCTCCTTCTTTGGCTCAGTGTCAACTTTTGTCTGATTATGCTCCCGTGAAGCGCCTTAGGACATTTGACTACGTTAACAGCGCTATATAAATACAAGTTGTTGTTTTTGTTGAAAAGATAAAATGTGGTTTTATATCAAGATAGTTGCTGACAATCATACAACAGCAACAACTTATATAGTGCTTTTAAAATTTCAAAATTCTCATCCTTGTTTTCAAATCCCTCCATGGCCTCGCCCCTCCCTATCTCTGTAATCTCCTCCAGCCCCACAAACCACCCCTCCCGCCCCCCCCCCCCCCACCCCAGAGATATCTGCGCTCCTCTAATTCTGCCCTCTTGAGCATCCCTGATTATAATCGCTCAACCATCGGTGGCCGAGCCTTCTGTTGCCTCGGCCCTAAGCTCTGGAATTCCCTGCCTAAACCTCTCTTTCCTCCTTTAAGACATTCCTTAAAACCTACCTCTTTGACCAAGCTTTTGGTCATTTGCCCTAATTTCTCCTTATATGGCTCGGTGTCAATTTTTTTTTCAATTTTGTTTGATAACGCTCCTGTGAAGCGCCTTGGAATGTTTTACTACGTTAAAGGCGCTATATAAATACAATATTGTTGTTTTAATGTAGCAAAACATCCAGAAGCGCTTCACAGGAGCGTTATCAAACAAAATTTGACATTGAGCCACATTAGGAGCTATTAGGACAGATGACCAAAAGCTTGGTCAAAGAGGTAGGTTTTAAGGAGCATCTTAAAGGAGGAGAGGTAGAGAGGCAGAGAGGTTTAGGGGGGGGGAATTCCAGAGCCCAGGAAGCTGAAGGCACGGCTGCCAGTGGTGGGGCAATTAAAATCGGAGATGCGCAAGAGGCCAAAATTGGAGATGCGCAGAGTTCTTGGGGAGTTATAGGGCTGGAGGAGGTTACAGAGGTAGGAAGGGGCGAGGTCATCGAGCCATTTGAAAACAAGGATGAGAATTTTTAAATCAAGGTGTTGCCAGGCTAGGAGCCAAAGTAGGTCAGCGAGCACAGGGGTGATGACGGGCGATGTTATGGAGATGGAAGTAGGCGGCCTTAGTGATGGAGCGGATATGTGGTTCTGATGCTCCTCTCAGGGGCAAATACAACACCAAGGTTGCGAACGGTCTCGTTTAGCCTCAGACAGTTGCCAGGGAGAGGGATGGAGTCAGTGCCTAGGGAATGGAGTTTGTGGCATGAACCGAAGACAATGGCATTTGTATTCCCAATATTTCGTTAGAGGAAATTTCTGCTCATCCAGGACTGGATGTCGGACAAGCAACGTGACAAATCAGAGACAGTAGAGGGGTCGAGAGAGGTGGTGGTGAGGTAGAGCTGGGTGTCGTCACTGTACATGTGGAACCTGACGTCATGTTTTCAGATGATGTTGCCGAGGGGCAGCATGTAGATGAGAGATAGGAGGGGGCCTAGGATAGATCTATGGATGCATCTAAAGCAACAAAACTACATAAGTAGTAAGTTAGTTTGGATGTGAACAGATCATTAAAACACTGGATTCCTTTTAACTTGCCACACTGCTGTATGTTATATATGTTGTATGTAATATTGAGCTGCTGAAGGTCAGTAACATTGTGTGTTGCCACCTATAGGATAATAATTTAATTGCAGATTTGACACTGGGCTGGTGTTTCACCATTCATTAATAGGTAGAGCTTTGTAGTGTTTGGACACTGGATCCTACAATGTTTAGGACAGAAACAGGCCAGTTGTCCATTAAGTCTGCAATGATGTTTTTCTAAACATGAGCCACTTTATTTAATGCTAATCTTCTGCTCACCCCACCATATCCTTTACTATTTCTCTATTTAGAAACTACCTAATTCCCTTTTTATAAAAAATAATTCTGGACTCTGCTTCAACAACAGTTTGTGTCAGTGAATTCCATATTCTAACTATCCTATGTGTGAAGATTTTTTTTCTAATCACCCCTTTAATTCTTTTTGTGATTATTTTAAATTTGTGCCCTCTCGTTACCATCTTGATGACGACTGGGAACAATCCCTCACCATTTACTTATCAGAACCCTTCATAATCTTGAATGGCTCGAACCGCTTCAGTCTAATGAAAATATCCTAACTTCTCAAGTCTCTTCATAACTGTAACCCCTCTTCCCTGGTAACATTTTAGTGAATCTATGCTGCACATTTTTCTATTGCTTTTATACTCTTCCTATAATATATTGCCCCAAACTATACACAACCAGTGTTATAGTGGCAATTTTAAAAGTGGGTAAACTGTACATCATTGATAAGAATTTATTTCTACGGTTGTCTGGGGCTTATCGCTCAAGACAATTTTGATTTGTGGCACTTTATTTGGTGCATTTGGAGTACTTTTTTTTATATATTGGCCTGGAACTTGCAGTCCTGATGACTGGCAACATTCGCCGTCATTTCGCCTTTGAAACTGACCGCAACTTCAAGATTTAGCACATGCGTAGCCCAATGCGGAAATCCTGAAGTTGCAGTCTGTCATTTACTGCTATGACACTGGCTGCGCTGTGGAACCACCACCACCCCCCCCACCCAAAGCCAGCAATCAGTGAAATCACTGAACTGACAAAAACTTCCCCTTTTCCAAATAAGTATTAGAAACCCCATGAAAAGTTAGACCCATTCAAATGGTGTAACGATTTTTAACGGCGATCTGAGTATTAACTACTGATAAACCATTCTGGTCCTGAAAAACTAACTTTATATTGGTGGATGTCAAATTTCTCCATTAAGTTAAAAATGATTAGATTTTAAAATTAATTTAAAAAATTATTTTTATTTTAAAAATGTGTTCATGATATTTCAGCTTCTACCTTAACCCAGTGTATGTAAACAATCTTTATTTCGCTCTGTAAATTTTTTTTAAAGTGATTGATTATAATGCTTTCTATTTCCTGGTTCTCGGTCTGTGAAAATTCTGCATTGTGATTGGCTGCTTAGACAGCACAGCAGCTCACACTATGGGATTTCCACTGAACTACGTGGATTTCAGCTGCATGTTGGAAAAGCCAAACTTCTCACCACAGAGATCGTGAGATTTTTCTACGAAGCTTACTTCGGGGCCAGCGGCGAATGCCTTTGCTTCGCCGCTGACTGCAAATTACAGGCCATTACAGGAAACTTTGGTTTATCCGGAGGTTGTATGTCCGGAAACCTCAATCTACCGGCAGAAATCAGGAGCCGTTTTGTTCGTTTTTTTTTCTTCTCGTGGCTTTTTTTTCAACAGTCAGGCTCTGCAAAGTCTCTCTGAAGCTGTTGCTAAGCTACAGAGACGCTTCTAAGGTACGGGCCGAATGTTTAGAAGCTGTTGCTAAGCAACAGTGTTTGTTGTCAGATACGGAGATGAAAACCTCCGTATGCTTCAACATTAACGCTGGTATGTCCGGCAGTTTTGATAGATCGGCAACAGCTCGGTCCCGTCGGTGCCGGATATAACAAAGTCTCCTGTACATCAACACTTTATGTTGCATATCATAAAGTAGCATATGTAAAATTAATCAATTGAAAAACGCTCCCATAATGACTCAGTGAGCAGTTGAGCAGACCAGAAAAGCCCACAGTCAGCCCAGCAGCCTACATGTGTAAGAATATGGGGTTTTGAGGGTATTATGAGGGATCAGGCATTGTAAAAGTTAAATGAGCACATGTTTTTTGTTAGAACTACCATTCCGCAGAACTCCACAGCTTTCAGACTGCGTGTGTTGGGTGCGTCACGACTGGCCTTGTGTATGGCAAAATTGCACTTGCTTTTTTTTTAGAAAAGCAAGGGAAAGAAACAAGGGAGGCGCCGAGCTGTCTCAGTCTCATCTCTTATCTGGTTCATGTCTGTGGGAATGTGAAACTTATGTGAGCCATCGAAACATAACCAACTAAACTCCTTTTTACTAATTTTCAGTATAAGCTTTGTTAGACCGTAGTTTAATACTAAGATTGCCAGTTTATAGTTTTTATTAAGTTAGTATAGTTTTCATATGACCTCAAACCTGGCACTAAGCTCATGGTCTACAGAGCAGCAGTGACACCCGCCCTGCTGTATGCCTCAGAGACATGGACCAAGTACAGCAGGCACCTCAAAGCACTGGAGAGGTACCACCAACGCTGCCTCCGCAAGATCCTGCAAATCCATTGGCAGGTTAGGCGCACCAACGTCAGTGTTCTGGCTCAGGCCAACATCCCCAGCATCGAAGCTTTGACCACACTCGATCAGCTCCGATGGACAGGTCACATTGTCCGCATGCCTGATACGAGACTCCCAAAACAAGCGCTCTACTCGGAGCTCCGGCACGGCAAGAGAGCCCCAGGTGGGCAGAGGAAACGCTTCAAGGACACCCTCAAAGCCTCCTTGAAAAAGTGTAACATCCCCACCGACACCTGGGAATCCCTGGCCCAAGACCGCACAAAATGGAGGAGAAGCATCCGGGAAGGCGCCGAACACCTCGAGTCGCTTCGCTGGGAGCAAGCGGAAGCCAAGCGCAGGCAGCGCAAGGAGCGCACGTCATCCCAAGCACCCCACCCACCCGCCCCTTCAACCACCATCTGCCCCACCTGTGACAGAGACTGTAGGTCCCGCATTGGACTCATCAGTCACCTGAGAACTCATTTTTAATGTGGAAGTAAGTCATCCTCGGTTCCGAAGGACTGCCTAAGAAGAAGATAGTTTTATTAATTTGGTCTTATTCATTAGAATTAGATTAAAGCATGTTAAAAACCAGACTCTAATTAGAACCCATTGTCACCAAGGTTCTAGGTTACGTCATCACCATGGAAACAGAAAAAGTTTGTGCTAGGGCTAAAAAGCAGATAAGGGAGACCCAAGGCCTGTGCTGGCCACAGATCTTGCTGGGCTCCTGATTGGGTAGAATGGGGAGTATGGGTAGAATGGGGAGTATGGAAGATACATGTTTGGATAGCTCTTTCAGATGGATAGATAGCGTCAACCAGTGGCTCATTTGGTAGCACCCTTGCCTCTGAGTCAGGAGGTTGTGGGTTCACAGTCCCGCTCCAGAGACTTGAGCACAAACATCTAGGCTGACACTCCAGTGCAGTGCTGAGGGAGTGCTGCACTGTGGGAGGTGCCGTCTATCAGATGAGATGTTAAACTGAGGCTCTGTCTGCTCTCTCAGGTGGACTTAAAAGATCCCATGGCACTATTTCGAAGAAGAGTAGGGGAGTTATCCCCAGTGTCCTGACCAATATTTATCCCTCAATCAACATCACTAAAACAGATTATCTGGTCATTAACACATTGCTGTTTGTGGGAGCTTGCTGAGTGTAAATTGGCTGCCGTGTTTCCTACATTACAACCGTGACTACACTTCAAAAAATACTTCATTGGCTGTAAAGCATTTAGGATGTCCAGTAGTTGTGAAAGGCGTTATATAAATGCAAGTCTTTCTGCAGTTTCGTTTTTTGAGGTATATCCTAGTGAGTTTGGTCATTCTCAGAATAGAAGGGTCAGGAGGGTCACCGATCTGGACTGGCGCAAATGCGTTTGCGAGTAGAAGGAACGAGGAATGGCCCAAGCCTACTACCCAAAGGACAGTTAGGACGGTTATATCGGGTAATATAATTCTTAATTGTACTTTGTAAACTACTGCTCAAATACTGTAATATATTAAGTCTACTTATGCTTAATTAAAATCATAACTGTTACCAATATGGAGTCAGCTTCAAACCTTTGAACAGACAGTCCTAAGGGACTTCCAATTTTGACTTACACATGTTAGCAAGCCATAAACAGCAGCCACTTATTGTAATGATCAATAACATGTCATTCTGGAGTGGTACGCACCACGCTACCCTGCTGTGCAAAAGAACAGCAAAGTGAGGAACTGAGACAGAGACTTCAACTGTTAAAGCTGAAACAGAAATCATACTATGACAAGTCATCCAAAACTCTAAAACCATTGACAAGGGATGATGTTGTCAGGATTGAGGATCCAGATGCATGGAACAGGAAAGCTACAGTTCTTGAGGAAGTACAACCAAGGTCATACACTGTTAGAACTGAGGAAGGACAGATTCTCAGGAGGAACCACCGTTCCCTCCTGAAAACACAAGAAACTATCCAAGAGCAGACTGATGACAATGCCGCAACTGAATCTTGTCATTCACCACCAGAACAATCTCATGAAAACACATCAGACTTACCCATGCTGAGAAGACCCACACGTGTAGTAAAAAAGCCTGATAGACTTAACCTTTGAGTACAAAGAAAAACTATATTGAAAGTGTATTGACTGTTGTGAAAATGTTTATGTTTATAGAGCACCAACAAAAGTGTTACTGATATCATCTTTATTGTTTTTCTTGAAAGTTGATTGATATTGATTTTGTTAACCTCAAAGAAAGGGGGATGTAATGATCAATAACATGTCATTCTGGAGTGGTACATTAGATGGAGCCGTAGAGCTGTATAGAGCTGTATATTTAGTTGTATGTGTTTAAGACTACACTACCCATGATGCACTAGGCTACCCAGAAGGCAGTAGTCAAGATGGAAGCCTGCACACAGAAGCACACATGCTGAATCTCTACAGATGCTGTACCTAGAGAACGTGTACTGAATAAATGTCTAGCTAGAAGCTAGTTGTTCATAATAAGAATGTCTAGTTATTAATGAACATAACACCTACTTCAAGCGACTGTCCTGTCTGACAGCAGCAGCCAGTCCACAGCCCGCAGTTTTCAGCAAACACCCATCTTCCAGTCCTGTGTAACATCCAGGCCATAATAAAAGGGGAAAACTGAGGTTGGTGAGGTCTGCAAGTTAGAATTCCCTCAAAAGCTGAAATTATTAAATCTACTTAGTTCCTCCCTATAATGTGGCTCAGATGGATAAACATATTCTTTGTAACCAGTTCAAGCTATTGTATGAAATTCTATGCACATGAGGCTTCAAACACTTATTTAAACAGTGAGATGACATATCTGTTCCAAACCTTACCTCAAAAAGCCTTCAGATGGAAAGCTAATTTCCATGCTACAGGAAACTTTCGTTTAACCGGAGGTTAAATGTCCGGAAAGCTCTATCTACCGGCAAAATTCAGGAGTCGTTTCCTATAAGTTTTTTTACTTCTCGGTTTTTTTTTCCAGTCAGGCTCTGCAAGGTCTAGCTGAAGCTGTTGCTTAGCTACAGAGACGCTTTTAAGCTGCGGCCGACTGTTCTGAAGCTGTTGCTAAGCAACAGGGTTTGTTGATTCACACGGAGCTCTGAGCTCTGTATGTTTTAACATTAGCGCTGGTTTCTACGGCAGTTTTGATGGTACGGCACCAGCTCGGTCCCGTCAGTGCCGGATACCAGAAAGTTTCCTGTATTTGAAAAATTAGCTCATGATATTTAAGAAAAAACTACTGGAAGATGTGTCTGTATGGGTTGAGTTAGGCTCCACAGTTGAATATCCTGACAACACTTACTGTGTGTAGACAATCACGAACATTAATCCATGTCTATGGCGTACCTCTAACATGGAAGTTAATTTGCACTTTTAATGCCAGATTTAAAACTATTCACTTGGCGTCTAAGAAGTACGAACAAGAAAACCTTAATACGAAACATGGTTTGTTGTTTTTAATTAATGTATACTCGAATCATATTTACAGAAAGTAAAACAAGGCAAAGTAATATCCATGGCACCACTTCAGTCATATACAGAACCTTTCTTGATACGTTGCGTCTAGATGTCTGTGTTTTGCTTCAGAACCATTTTGAGATTTGATAGAGATTGTTAGATGGAAGGAAGGTGATCAAACCGCTGCTGACGAACCTGCTTTCTGGGATCTGGTGCAGGAGACCCATTATTACCAGGGAGCTGAGGCAAAAGCTGATTTTAAAAATGACAAAATAAACTAATAAATATGCTACAAGAGTTTGTGATGTGAGCCATAGGCCTTGTTTTTACCCCCCCACTCCCAAACCCCTTGACAGGCAGGAAAGGGTCAGGCAAGGGGTTAAAGTCTTGAAAATGGAAATCCTGCTGCGTTCCCAGCTGGCACAATATTAATGTTGGCGTTTCAGGCCATCGATGAGGCTCCCACTAAAAGCAGGCAGAGGGCTACTTAACATGCAAAAGTCACATAATTGTTGCCACAACGTAATATTAATGTCAAGGCAGGGGGAGTCCCACACCAGGGTGAGAGGAGCCAACTGGCCAGAAGAGGCCAAGGTAAGTCTTATAAATTTCCTTCTGTTTGAACTCCTTGTGGGCCAGGAGGAGCAGGAGTGCAACTATGGCCTCCCCCCGATCACGAGGGAACCCTCAGCCCTGGCCTCCCCCCAGATCTCAAAGGAAATCCCCTCTTCCCACTGACTGCCTGGGACTGTTTCCATGGGTCCCCGGCTGCGGCCTCCTGTGGCCAAATTCCCGCACCCGCCCACCAGCCAGGTAGTGAATCTAGCCGAGTGTCAAGCGGGATTCCAGGAAGTTTAATTTAAATGAGGCCCTGCTGTTAAGATCAGTCGGGCCTCCACATCCCTGAAAAGTCCAGGTGTGCCACCCACTATTGGGCTCCCCTGCACCCTTCCCAACCGCCCCCCACCCCCGCACCCTTCCCAACTGCGTCCCCACCCCCGATAAACATTGATGACATAGAGTGAGCACTTCTCAACCTTGGATTAGAATTTACTGCAGCTTCAGCAGAATGTACATTATGATCTTTATCAGTCACAGCATAAATATTAGATAAGTAGAGTGCCACTGAAACAATGAATTTTTTGACTGATTAAATGGATTATAGTTAAATATCCTTTAATCAGATGCATTGTTTATTTTCATTATCATCATTTGCTGAGAGATTAATGTGTGGCAAATAGTCCCATTCCTAACCTGGCCATTATTTACGAATGCTCACATTGCTCCCGTATGTGTTATGTTGGAAAACAAAACTTGTTTAAAGGATTTGGCTGCACTTTGGATTTCGGTCACATCTCTGGAATGTTGTTTATTATTATCATGCTGAAACCTGCTTATTAATCCTCCAGCTAAAAGGAAGCTTTACTATGATTACAAACGGGGCCATTTTTAAACAAATACTTTCTGATTTTTAAGTAGCCCAGTACTTGGATATAGCTGTTCTACAGAGCTCTCTGAAACTCAGAGTGGTTGCACAGAGTTGTCATAAATGGAGTGCATCGTAAACAGAGTGTAAAAGTTGGGAATTTAGTGAGAATGGAACTCTCTGGTAAGTAGTGGGTGAGTAGGTCTCAAAATGAAATTTAGTTTTACATTTACATTTCCTACCCTACAACAGTAACTACACTTCAAATACATCTGAGAATCAGGCTATATATAGAAAGATCAGAGGAGAAGTGAAAAAGGAAATAACAGGGCAAAGAGAGGGTATGAGAATAGAATGGCAGCCAACATAAAAGGTAATCCAAAAGTCTTCTATAAGCATATAAATAGTCAAAGGGTAGTAAGAGAAGGGGTGGGGCCAATTAGGGACCAAAAAGGAGACCTATGCATGGAGGCAGAGGGTATGGCTGAGGTACTAAATGAGTACTTTGCATCTGTCTTCACCAAGGAAGAGGATGCTGCCATAGACATAGTAAAGGAGGAGGTAGTGGAGTTACTCGATAGGATAAAAATTGATAAAGAGGCAGTATTAGAAAGGCTGGCTGTACTTAAAGTAGATAAGTCACCAGGAGTGGATGGGATGCATCCTAGGATGCTGAGGGAATTGAGGGAGGAAACTGTGGAGGTACTGGCCATAATCTTCCAATCCTCCTTAGATATGGGGATGGTGCCAAAAGACTGGAGAATTGCAAATGTTACACCATTGTTCAAAAAAGAGTGTAAAGATAAACCCAGCATCTACAGGCCAGTCAGTTTGACCTCAGTAATGTGGAAGCTTTTAGAAACAGTAATCAGGGACAAAATTAACAGTCACTTGGACAAGTGTGGATTAATTAAGGAAAGCCGGCACGGATTTGTTAAAGGCAAATCGTGTTTAACTAACTTGATTGAGTTCTTGTATGAGGTAACAGAGAGGGTTGATGAGGGTAATGCAGTTGACTTAGTGTACATGGATTTCTAAAAGGCGTTCGACAAAGTGCCACATAATAGGTTTGCCAGCAAAGTTGAAGCCCATGGAATAAAAGGGACAGTGGCAGCATGGATACGGAATTGGCAAAGTGATAGGAAACAGAGAGTAGTGGTGAATGGTTGTTTTTCGGACTGGAGGAAGGTATACAGTGGTGTTCCCCAGGGGTCGGTTCTAGGACCACTGCTTTTCTTGATATATATTATTGACTTGGACATGAGTGTATAGGGCACAATTTCAAAATTAAACTAAATATAAACTAATAATATACATATAAACTAAATAGTACAATTCTGAAGGGGGTGCATGAACAGAGAGACTGGGGGTATGTGTGCATAAATCATTGAAGATGACAGGGCAGGTTGAGAAAGCAGTTAAAAAGGCTTAAGGGAACCTGGGCTTCATGAATAGAGGTATAGAGTACAAAAGTGTGGAAATTATGATGAACCTGTATAAAACACTAGTTCGGCTCCAACTGGAGTATTGTGTCCAATTCTGGGCATCACTAGCGGAAAGGATAAATAGGGCGGTCACAAGGACTTTAAACTAGTAAATGGAGAGGAGGGCTCAGGTGGAAAAAGTAGTATAAATAATAATTCTAAAACAAATGAAAGGGAAGAGAATAGAGTAATAATCAGGCACTTTAGGCCCGACAAGTAAAGGGAAAAATAAAAGATGTAAAGTAATTAAACCAGGAGAGATAAATAAGAAATGTGTGAGTAAAACATTAGAGCAGAAGGACAGGTTAGAGTGTGTAGCCCAAATAAGTGTTCTTTATACAAATGCATAGAGATTAAGAACAAACTGAATCAACTGCAGGCGCAAATTCAACTTGGAGAGTATGGCATGGTAGCCATTACTGAGACATGGCTGCAAGACAGTCAGGACTGGGAACTAAATATACCAGGTTATTGTGGTGATTATTCCTTGATTAGTAAAAGTATTGTGATTCGTTGTTTGTTAACTGCCTTGGGATATGTGTTGTAATCTCATTGGTAGTTGATGATCACATGATGTGTTGTGGCTACCTTAAATTCAGTCCTTTTCTAGCTTTAGTTGGGACTGGATGTAGAAAGATATGCTGCTGATTTTAAAGTTAATAAAGCCTAGCTTTGGAAGGCCAATCTATTCTTTATTTCAATTTATTAACTTTATGTTAGAATGGAGCGATATCTTCAACCAGAACGATTCAAGGCTGACCCCAATTCTGCTGGAGTGGATGATAAATGGAAACATTGGTATTGTACATTTAAAAACTTTTTGGGCGTGTTGGATCAAGAGGCTCTAAATAAGCTGAATATGCTGATCAACTACATTGACCCGGATGTATATAAATATATTTTGCACTGTAAAACTTATGAAGAGGCTATTTCTACATTGGAAAAGATTTTTGTTAAACCAAAGAATGAGGTATTTGCACGTCATCTTCTATCTGCCCGTAGGCAGCAGGTGGGAGAATCTTTGGATACTTATTTACAAGCACTTCGGTGCCTTAGTGTTGACTGTAATTATAAGGCTGTGACGGCTGAAGAATATAAGGACGAATCGGTACGGGATGCTTTTATTAATGGATTACTGTCTAGATCAATTCGTCAGCGGTTGTTAGAAAATAAGACTCTGGATCTTAAAAGTGCTTTTGAGCAAGCTTTTACATTGGATGTGGCTCAGAGAAGTTCGGATTCTTATGCTCTTTTTAATCGGCCTGCGACTATGGTTTCGGCAGTTTCGGATGAAAAGGAATTATGTGGACTTAATGGGAGTGGTTTACTAGATTTTGAAACAGTTTCTACTTCGGCGGCCGTTGCCTCTAGGATTCAGAAGTGTCATTTTCGTGGGAATATCCGGCACCCTCGTCTGAAGTGTCCTGCTCGGGAGGCTGTGTGTAGTAAATGCGGCAAGAGAGGTCATTATGCACGTGTGTGCAAATCATCAGGTTCAATTACCTTCCCTTCTCCTGGTGTGGGAGGGTCTTCCTCCACTACCTCTTCTGTGACTATTCAGCCTTTAGATAGGGCGTTTATTGCATCAATTTCTGCTGCATTTGCTCATGGCCTAAACAAAGCTATAGTTACGGCTCAAGTTAATGGGTTGGAAGTGAAGGCCCTTATAGATACGGGCAGTACTGAGAGTTTTATAAGTCTTCAGTTTGCGAAGGAGAAGCATTTGAAAATTTCGCCTGTTACGTATCAGGTGTGTATGGCTCAGACGACCCTTACTTCACAAATAGCTGGTTGTTGCTTTGTGAAAATGGTTCTTCTAGGTAATACGTATACTGATATACGCCTATCTGTTTTGCCTAATCTCTGTGCGGATATTTTGATTGGACATGATGTGCTTCAGTTACACGAGTCTCTTAGTCTTTCATTTGGAGGGACTAAGCCACCTTTATCTATTTGTGGATTAACCTCTTTATCTATTCCTCCATTATCACTTTTTTCCAATTTGATGTCGGATTGTAAGCCAATTGCTACCAAGTCAAGAAGATATAGTAGTCAGGATAGAGAATTTATTAATTCTGAAGTTCAACGTCTCTTATTGGAAGGAATCATTGAACCTAGTTGTTCGCCTTGGCGAGCACAGGTAGTTGTCACGACTAATGAGAGACACAAGAAACGAATGGTGATAGACTATTCCCAAACTATTAATAGGTATACTCAATTAGACGCGTACCCTTTGCCTAAGATTGATGAGCTTATCAATAAAGTATCTCAGTATAAAGTTTTTAGCACTATTGATTTAAAGAGTGCTTATCATCAGATTCCTATTGTTAAGAAGGATCAACCATATACGGCCTTTGAGGCTGGTGGAAAGCTGTATCAGTTTTGCCGAATACCATTTGGTGTTACTAATGGTGTTGCTTGTTTTCAACGGGCAATGGATGCTTTTATAAGTGATAACTCCCTCTCTGACACCTTTTCATACTTAGATGACATCACAGTGTGTGGCAAATCAAGGGTGGAGCATGATTCTAATTTAAAAAGATTCCTTCAAGCTGTGGAAAAAGTTGGTTTAACTTTTAACAAAGAGAAATGTATCTTTTCAACTACTGAGGTAAATCTATTGGGGTATATTATTTCGGGAAATAAGATTAAACCAGATCCAGAACGTCTGCGACCATTGATCGATTTACCTTGTCCTACTAATTCTAAGGCTTTGCAACGAGTTGTTGGACTGTTTTCTTATTATTCTAATTGGATTGCAAATTTTTCACGGAAGATCCGGCCTCTTATTCGGGTTACGACATATCCTCTATCATGGGAGGCCAGGACATGTTTTGAGAATTTTAAAAAGGATATTTTAGGAGCAGTTGTGCATTCCATTGATGAGCAGGTTCCCTTTGTGATTGAGACGGATGCTTCGGATTTTGCAATTGGGGCTACTTTGAACCAAAATGGAAGACCTGTGGCCTTTTTCTCACGTACTTTGAATAATAGTGAAAAAAGACATTCCTCAATAGAAAAAGAGGCATACGCAATAGTAGAAGCATTGCGTAAATGGAGGCATTATTTATCGGGGCGACATTTCACGTTGGTAACTGATCAAAAATCTGTGTCCTTTATGTTTGATGTTAAACATTTTGGAAAGATTAAAAATGATAAAATAATGAGATGGAGGATTGAGTTGGCATGTTACCATTTTGATATAGTTTATCGTCCGGGGAAGGATAATGTTGCTGCTGATGCACTGTCGAGGGCTTAATGTTCTGTGATTCACGGAGATACGCTTATTAATCTTCACAATGCCTTATGTCATCCTGGGGTTACGAGGATGATACACTTTGTACGCAGTAAGAACTTGCCTTTTTCAGTTGAAGACGTCAAGCGGATGACTTCATCATGTTCTATCTGTGCTCGGTGTAAACCGAATTTCTTTAAGCCTCAACGAGCTCATCTTATAAAGGCTACTTCTCCTTTTGAACGTTTGAGTGTCGATTTTAAGGGACCTCTTCCTTCAACTACTCAAAACCGATATATATTTACTGTTGTGGACGAGTTTTCAAGGTTCCCTTTTGCTTTTCCTTGTGCAGATGTATCAGCTGCTACAGTTATTAAATGTTTGACTCAACTTTTTGTCATCTTTGGGATGCCTGCGTATATCCATTCGGATCAGGGAAGTTCTTTTATGTCTTCCCAGTTGAAGGAATGCCTTCAGAGTCGGGGAATTTCTACTAGTAGAACTACCCCGTATAATCCCCAGGGTAATGGACAGTGTGAACGATACAATGGGGTGATCTGGAAGGCAGTTATGTTGGCGTTGACATCCCGGAACCTTAAGAATACACAGTGGGAAATGGTGCTGCCTGATGCCCTGCATTCCATTAGATCATTGCTTTCAACGGCTACTAATGTGACCCCCCATGAAAGGCTCTTTAACTATCCGCGGAGATCTACTACGGGATATTCGGTACCTTCATGGCTTACTATGCAGGGACCTGTGTTGCTTCGACGCCATGTTAGATTGTCAAAATATGACCCCTTGGTGGAGGAGGTGGAGCTGTTGGAGGCAAATTCCCAATATGCTCATATTCGATTCCAAGATGGGAAAGAAAGTACTGTTTCAATTAAAGACTTGGCTCCTTGTGGGGGCCAGCCCTCTTCTGAGGATATTAATAATGGTCATGATTCGGATAATGTGGATGCTGTTACAGATACTACGAATATTTCCAATCCGATTGCAGATAATCATACTTCTATTAGTCAGCCTTTGATAGATGTTTATGACCGTCCCAGTTCATCTTCTGATGGGATTTCTAATCCGGAAACCATTGAGAATCGGGATATGGATAGCCTTCCTGTTGAAGATACTTCTGTGCCTTCTGGCGTGGGAGGGCAAGGAATTTCACCAAGGTTAAGAAGGTCGACACGAACAAGATATCCGGTCGAACGATTGAAAATGGACTTTTAAATTGATAGTAATGTTTTAAAAATTGTTGAAATATTATAGTATATTGTTTTAGTTGAGAGATACTTAATACTTATGCGTAATGTTATTATTTGTTGTTGTTCATTTAGTATTGTGTTATGTAAATAGTTTTATCCTCGTGCATAGTTTAGTTGTAAATAATTAATTGTAAATTGTAAAAATTAGGTCGGAGTCTATTTTAAAAGGAGGGGTGAATGTGGTGATTATTCCTTGATTAGTAAAAGTATTGTGATTCGTTGTTTGTTAACTGCCTTGGGATATGTGTTGTAATCTCATTGGTAGTTGATGATCACATGATGTGTTGTGGCTACCTTAAATTCAGTCCTTTTCTAGCTTTAGTTGGGACTGGATGTGGAAAGATATGCTGCTGATTTTAAAGTTAATAAAGCCTAGCTTTGGAAGGCCAATCTATTCTTTATTTCAGTTATAAAATCTACAGGAAAGTTAGGGGGAGGAGTAGCCTTAGTGATTAAGGATGAAATCACTTCAATAATAAGAAAGGATATAACAAAAGGTAAGCAGGCAATGGAGACTTTATGGGTAGAACTAAGAAATAATAAAGGATTTAAGACTGTAGTGGGAGTTGTGTGTAGGCCCCCTGCAATGTTCCCGTTAATTTTGTTTTGGGTGCACAGCCCCTTTAAGGGGCTGCACGACCCATTCAAAATACCGCACTTGCGCGGTTTTCTCATTGAAAAGTCGGCGAGCCGGCTGCGTGGAAGTTCCAGAGAAGGGAACATTGGCCCCCTGGTAGCAGCTGTGAAGTGGTAGAATGTATAAATGCAGAGATTAGACAAGCATGCAGTAAAAGCAGAGTGGTTTTAATGGGGGATGTTAACTTTCATATAGATTGAGATAAGCAGACTAGCTCATGTCAGAAAGGTAGTGAATTTCTTGAGTGTATTCAGGATAGTTTTCTGCAACAATATGTCCTAGAAGCAACAAGGGAGCAGGCCATATTAGATTTAGTAATGACCTGAAACGTTAACTGTTTCTCGCTCCATAGATGCTGAGTACTTCCAGCATTTTCTGTTTTTATTACTAAGATTCTCGATTTAAATACGGCTGACTTCAATGCAATGAGACAGAGACTGTCTACAGTAAACTGGGTAAATCTGTTATTGGGTAAAATGACAGAAGATCAGTGGGAGATGTTCAAAAACGAATTTAATGTGATACAGAACCAGATTATACCCCTGAGGGGCAAGAGCGCTACTTGCCAAAAAAAAGTTATGGATGACTGAAGAGGTGAGTGACAGCATAAAACTAAAAGAAAAAGCTACAAAAATGCAAAAACTAGCACAGATCCTGGCAACTAGGAGAGATACAAAGAACAACAAAAGGTGACAAAACAGATAATAAGAGCTACAAAAAGGGAGTTGCAAGGGATATCAAAATAAACACAAAATTATTTTACAATTATATTAGGAAAAAGAGGGTGGTCAGGAGCAATGTGGGCCCCTTGAGAATTGATAATGGTGAAATTGTAAATGAAAATAAGGAAATAAAGATATGTTGAATAATTACTTTGTGTCAGTATTTACAGTAGAGGAAGAGGATAGCATGCCGGACATCCCAAGGAAACTAATATTGAATCGGGGACGGGGACTCACCAAAATGAATGTAAGCAAAATAACAGTAATGAAGAAAATAATGGCACTAAAGAGTGACAAATCCCCAGGATGGTTTCCATCCCAGGGTTTTAAAGGAAGTAGGTGAGCGCATTGTAGATGTCCTAACTATAACTTCCCAAAGTTCTCTCGATTCGGAAACCATTCCTTTTAGATTGGAAAACTGCGCATGTCACTATTTAAGAAAGGTGAGAGAGAGAAACCAGCGAATTATAGACTAGTTAGCCTAACATCTGTTGTCGGGAAATTACTAGAGTCTGTAAGGCTAGGGTGACTGAACATCTTGAAAGTTTTCAGCTGATCAGAGAAAGCTAACCTGGATTTGTAAAGGTAGGTCATGCCTGATGAACCTGATTGAATTTTTGAAGAGGTGACTAAAGTAGTGGACAGGGGAATATCTATGGATGTTATTTATATGGACATTTGATAAAGTCCCACATAAGAGTTTGTTGGCTAAAGTTGAAGCCCATGGAATTGAAGGCAAATTATTGACCTGGTTAGGAAATTGGCTGAGCGGTAGGAAACAGAGCGTAGGGATAATGGGCAGGTTCTCTAATTGGCAGGATGAGACTAGTGGTGACTAGTGGTGACTAGGGGCAGCACGGTGGCATAGTGGTTAGCACTGTTGTCTCACAGCACCAGGGACCCGGGTTCGAATCCGGCCTCGGGCGACTGTCTGTGTGGAGTTTGCACATTCTCCCCGTGTTTGCGTGGGTTTTCTCCGGGTGCTCCAGTTTCCTCCCACAGTCCAAAGATGTGCAGGTTAGGTTGATTGGCTATGATAAATTGACCCTTAGTGTTAGGGGGATTAAATACGTGGGGTTACGGGGATAGGGTGGGATATGTGTTGGTGTAGGGGTTACGGGGATCGGGTGGGATAGGTGTCGGTGCAGGCTCGATGGGCCGAAATGGCCTCCATCTGCACTGTGGGGTTTCTGTGATTCTGTGTCCCGCAAGGATCTGTGTTGAGGCCTCAACTATTCACCATATTTATTAACGACTTGGACGATGGGATGGAAAACCACATATCCAAGTTTTCCAGTGACACAAAGATAGGTGGCATTATAAGCCGTGTAGATGGAAGCATAAAATTACAAAAAGATATTAATAGATCAAGTGAATGGGCAAAACTGTGGCAAATGAATTTCAATGTAGGCAAATGTGAGTTCATCCACTTTGGACCTAAAAAGGATAGAACAGAATATTTTCTAAATAGTGGAGGTCCAAAGAGACTTGGGGGTCCATATACATAGATCATTAAAATGTCATGGACAGGTACAAAAAATAATCAAAAAGGCTAATGGAATGCTGGCCTTTATATCTAAAGGTCTAGAATACAAGGGGGTAGAAGTTTTGTTACAGCTATACAAAGCCCTGGTTAGACAACACCTTAGAGTACTGTGAGCAGTTCTGGGCACTACACCTTAGGAAGGATATGTTGGCCTTGGAGGGAGTGCAGTGTAGATTTACCAGAATGATACCTGGACTCCAAGGGTTAAATTACGAGGAGAGATTACACAAACTAGGATTGTATTTCCTGGAATTTAGACAGTTAAGGGGTGATTTGATCAAAGTTTTCAAGATATTAAGGGGAACTGATGGGGTAGATAGAGAGAAACTATTTCTGCTGGTTGGTAAGTCTAGGACTAGGGGGCATAGTCTAAAGATTAGAGCTAAGCCTTTCAGGATTGAAATTAAGAAACACTTCTACACACACAGGGTGGTAGAAGTTTGGAACTCTCTTCCACAAATGGCAATTGATGCTAGGTCAATTGTTAATTTTAAATTTGAGATTGATAGATTATTGTTAACCAAAGGTATTGAGGGATATGGGGCAAAGGCGGGTATATGGAGTTAGGTCACAGATCAGCCATGATCTCATTGAATGGCGGAATAGGCTTGAGCGGCTGAATGGCCTACTCCTGTTCCTATCTTGTTGAAATATACTTTTTTTAAATTAAGACTGCATTATTCAGTTTATGTGCACACACTTATGGTTTTTGCATACAAATGAAGGGTTGTTAAGCATTCTGGGGAATGGACTTTCTATGCCTTAATTAGGCCATCTTTGGTTGGCTTCACATATTCTCCAATCTTACCACCTACTCTCTCAATGAAGATTCCTGTTCAGTACTATCTGGGCCCAGGAACATAGTCCATTGTACTAGAACTTAACAATGGCTGGATGGAGGTTCTCTGAATTGGAAAGATACCTAAACACAAAGGGAACAGGCCTCAATGAGATGATGGACCAGCTGCTCGCTTTGTTACTTCTATCAAATGGCGCTCCAAAAACAATAAAACTATTTTCTAAATTCATTTCAGAAACACTGGCCATTCACGACTGAACTTTTTATATTTTTGAACAGACTATATTTATTTTGTTTTGGCTTCTCGTCCCGCTCCAGTTACCTCTGGAATACCCCAAGGATCTATTCTTCACCCCTGCCTTTTTCTCATCTACATGCTGCCCCTTGGCCATATCAACAACAACTTGCATTTGTATAGCGCCATTAACGTAGCAAAACGTCCCAAGGCATTTAACAAGAGCGATATCAATAAATGTTTTTGACAGTGAGCCACAGGAGACATCAGGACAGGTGACCAAAAACTTGGTCAAAGAGGTAGGTTTTAAGGAGCATCTTAAAGGATGACAGCGAGGTAGAGAGACAGAGAGGTTTAGGGAGGGAATTCCAGAGCTTAGGGCCAAGGCAGCTGAAAGCACGGCCGCCAATGGTGGAGCGATTAAAATCGGGATATGCAAGATGCCAGAATTGGAGGTGCGCAGAGATCTCAAAGACTTGTAGGGCGGAAGGAGGTTACAGAGATAGGGAGGGGCAAGGCCAGTGAGGGATTTGAAGACAAGGATGAGAATTTTAAAATTGAGGGGTTGCCGGACTGGGAGCCAGTGTAGGTCAGCGAGCACAGGGGTGATGGGTGAATGGGACTTGATGTGAATTAAGATACGGGAAGCAGAGTTTTGGATGAGTGCAAGTTTATGTAGGGTGGAAGGTGGGAGGCTGGCCGGGAAAGCATTGGAATAATCAATTAACAAAGGTATAGATGTGGATTTCAGCAGCAGGTGAGCTGAGGCAGAGTCGGAGTCGGGCGATGTTACGGAGGTGGAAGTAGGCAGTCTTGGTGATGGAGTGGATATGTAGTTGGAAGCTCCTCTCGGGGTCAAACACAACACCAAGGTTGCGACCGGTCTGGCTCAGCTTCAGACAGTCGCCAGGGAGAGGGATGGAAATGGTGGCCAGGGAATGGAGTTTGTGCCGGGGACCAAAGACAATGGCTTCGGTCTTCCCAATATTTAGTTACAGGAAATTTCTGCTCAGCCATTACTGGATGTCAAACAAGCAGTGTGACAAATCAGGAGATAGTGGAGGGGTTTGGGTTCCACATGTACACTGACAACACCCAGCTCTACCTTTCCACCACCTCCCTCCACCCCATCACTGCTTCTTGTGTTGTCAGCCTACTTGTATGACATCCAGCCCTGGTTGAACTGAAATTTCCTCCTGTTAAACAGTGGAAAAACCAAAGCCATTGCCTTTGGCCTCCACCACAAACTCTGTGCCCTTGCTGTTGATTCCAACCCCCTCCCCTGCCACTGTCTTAGGAGTCTGCTAGCAATCTCAGCATCCTCTTTGACTCTGAGCTGATCTTCTGACCCCATATCCTCTCCATCACAAAGACTACCTCTATAACATTGCCCGCCTCCACTCCTGCCTCGAGCCATCTGCTGCTGAGAGCATTGGATTTGTTACCTCCAGACGCGACTATTCCAATGCTCTCCTGGCCGGCCTCCCATCCTCTACCCTCTGTAAACTTCAGCTCATCAAAGACGCTGTGGTCCGTATCCTATCACACACCAAGTCCTGCTCACCCATCACCTCTGCCCTTGCTGATGTACTTTGGTTCCCAGTTCCCCAATGTCTCAAATTTAAATTTCTCAACCTTGTGTTTAAATCCTGTCATGGCCTTATCCCGCCCGATCTCTGTAACTTCCTCTCGGCCTACAATCCTTTGAGAGCTATGCATTCCCCCCGACACTAGCCTCTTGTGCAACTTCCACTCCCTTCGCCCCACCATTGGCTGCCGTGCCCTCAGCCATCTAGGTCCTATGGTCTGGAATTCCAACAACAACAATAGCTTGCATTTATATAGCGCCTTTAACATAGTAAAACGTCCCAAGGCGCTTAACAAGAGCATTATCAATAAATATTTTTGACAGCGAGCCACAGAAGGAGTTCTCAGGACAGATGACCAAAAGCTTGGTCAAAGAGGTAGGTTTTAAGGGGCATCTTAAAGGATGAGAGAGAGGTAGGGGCGGAGAGGTTTAGGGAAGGAATTCCAGAGCTTAGGGCCAAGGCAGCTGAAAGCACGACCGCCAATGGTGGAGCGATTAAATTCAGGGATGCGCAAGATGCCAGAATTGGCGGAGCGCAGAGATCGCGAAGGCTTGTAGGGCTGGAGGAGGTTACAGAGATAGGAAGGGGCAAGGCCATGGAAGAATTTGAAAACAAGGATGAGGATTTTAAAATTGAGTCGTTGTTGGACCGGGAGCCAGTTTAGGTCAGAAGCACCTAACCTTCTCTCCTCTTTTAAGACCCTCCTTAAAATGCAACCATTTGACCAAGCTTTTAGTCACCCCTCCTAATATCTCCTTCTTTGGCTCAGTGTCCATTTTTGTCTGACTACACTTCTGTGAAGTGCGTGAGATGCTTTTCTATGTTAAAAGTGCTATAAAAATGCAAGTGGTTGCTGTTTGAAAAGTAATAAATAAGCCAACCTCAAAATTGAGTACATATGTGTTGAAAGTACACCTTCAGTAAATGTCACGTTTAGTGCTAGTGTTGGTGCTAAGTGACTAACTGTGTGCTACTTTTGTCTGTGCTGAGTTAACTAATCTCAGAAGTGAGGGCAGTTAAGGTGTTATAATTTACCTCAGCATTCCTGGGTGAAGGAATGGCAAACGTTAGCCAGAGTTGTTGCTTCTGATTGTCATTTAGTGATCTTGTGGGTGGACACTGGGTAGAAGATAGGAGTTGACTTGTTTCTGATGCCCCATCTGGTAGAATAGCCTGTTAGGCCTCACTGACTAGGCTCGCACATAAATAAATAGCTACTTGGGTGAGGAGGTGGAGGGCTGCTGACACCTGTGGAACCATGTCCAACATAAGTCAGTGCATTCAGGAGGGAGGAGAGAAAATTAGAAATAAAAAATAATACTGCATTTCGTTGCCATTACATACTGTGCACTTAGTCCCATGAAAGTAAATTTTACCTCATAATTTGTATTTAATTTTAATACTTTAATGCATATGGATTTATTTTCTTTCATGTTATTTAAATTGAATTCCATTTCTCCATTTTCCATTTCTTTTTGTAACCACACTCAATATCTGGTTAATATGATAAACTGGGCAAAAGCAGCTCAATCTGTACCTGCTGCCTTTTGCGATTCCGGCCATCAAGCCACGGCCTGGATTTTTCATTTTCATCTCGATATAAATCAAAGTACGGGTTTTTGAACAACTCTTCACAGCTGCATCTGTCCTCTGGATCCGTTTTCAAACAGCTCTGAATTAAAATGGACTGAATTTTATTTGCTATCGGAATAAACAATTTTGAAAAAACGAATGTCTTTAAAAGAAGCAAAATATAGACAAGTACTGCATATCCTACTGAAGGCAGCAGATACTTCTCACCTTCATGAAAGCCAGAGCATGAGGGTTTATGTTTGGAAACTTTTCTTCTAAGGGTTCCTAAAAAATAGAAAGTTTCTATAATATGTAAGATTTACTGAACAGTAAGGAAAGCAACTTTTTCAGTAAGCTCTTAAATGGTACTATGAAAAATATCTATTGATGATTACAGAAAAAAATAGTTTACATAAGCCTGTTACAATTCCCAAAAACTCAATGTCAAATTCTGGATAAAAGCACTCAGGTAGGAAACCTTAAAAAAAATTCCCACATTTTCTTCCCTTTCTTTCTCGAGAGCACTGACTCAGGCTGTAGTGCAGTTCCACACACGTGGAAACCAATTGTAACACCTTAGTGATGCAAACCTCCCCGGTCTAAACAGCTCACTCCCAATACAGGTTTTGCACTTAACAAATAAGCCATCAAGCCACCCAAAACCTGATTTTTTTAAGGTATTTAAAAAACTCAGATGAGTGTAACGCTCTCTCCGATGGCCTAATGGGTAAAGTATAGGCTGCTTTAGTTATATGTGCCAGAAGGTCCCAGTTTTGATTACTTGTCAGTTTTGAGTTGGATGACTGCAGCTGGAATGCTACAACTGGCCTTACCACACCTGGGCTACGGAGGGGGAAAATTAATTCCTGCTGCTGATCACAATCCAGCAACCTCCAGTGGAAAATGGGTATTGAGATGGTTTCCGGTTTTAGCTTTGCTCTGAAGGTTCCCATGACCGAGCAGCGTGCTGACACTTACTGCTAGGCTTGCACATGGAAAACTTGTGCACAGTACCAGAGGGATGCCTGTGCTCATAAAATTACCCCAGCTAGTGGTGCCAATGTCTTTAGGACAGAAGGGGAGAAAGAAATGAAAGGGAAGTTACTAGCTAATTTAAAAAGATACTGATCTCTTACAGCAACAACAACTTGTATTTATATAGCGCCTTTAACGTAGTAAAATGTTCCAAGGCGTGTCACAGGAGTGTTATAAAACAAAATTTGACACTCAGCCACATAAGGAGATATTAGGGCAGATGACAGGTAGGTTTTAAGGAGCGTCTTAAAGGAGGAAAGAGAGGTAGAGAGGCGGAGAGGTTTAGAGAGGGAATTCCAGAGCTTGGGGCCTTGGCAGCTGAAGGCACGGCCACCAATGGTGGAGCAATTAAAATCAGGGCTGCTCAAGAGGCCAGAATTTGAGGAGCGCAGATATCTCAGAGGGTTGTGGGGCTGGAGGAAATTACAAAGATAGGGAGGGGCGAGGCCATGGAGGGATTTGAAAACAAGGATGAGAATTTTAAAATTGTGGCGTTGCTTATTCAGGAGCCAATGTAGGTCAGTGAGCGCAGGGGTGATGGGTGAACAGGACTTGGTGCAAGGTAGGACACAGGCAGCAGAGGTTTGGATGACCTCAGGTTTACGGAGGGTAGGACGTAGGAGGCCAGCCAGGAGTGCGTTGGAATAGTCAAGTCTAGAGGTCACAAAGGCATGGATACCTAGTATCCCAATGGGTCAGCTGGTCAGTGCATTGCGCGTGTGGTATTAAACCATACTGAACAGGAGGGTCCCAGGCATAATCCCTCATCTCTGCTGAGTTAGCTAATCTCAGCCTGGATTGTGATGGAAGCTTCAAACTTTGATGCTGCTCAGGATCAAGTAACCTGCTGACATTGACTGTCTACACTCACTTGGGAAGGATAGCCACTTGAATATAGGGAACACTGTGCCCATGGAACTTAATCTCTTGAATAAATTACTACCATCTGGACAGGAAAATAAAACTGAGAGCATTAAAAGTAACTGCAGGAGATACTCATATCTTACAGGAAACTTTCTTTTATCCGGCACGGACGGGACCGACGTGGTGCCGGTTCATCAAATATTCCGGAAAACCGAACGCTATAGTAAAAGATACGGAGCTGAGAGCTCCGTATAAAGCAACAAACCCTGTTGCTTAGCAACAGGTTCAAAACAATGGCCACAAGTTGCAAGCGTCTCTGTAGCTTAGCAACAGCTGCAGCCACACCCTTGCACAGCAACACATGGAGCAAGGCAAGTAATGAAAGCTACCTGAACCTACTCCTGAATTTTGCCGGTTAACTGACATTTCCGGTTATTTAGGGGCCGGTTATTAGAAAGTTTCCTGTAATTGGCTTTTTCCAACTCCTGCCTCTCCCTTCCACTATCTCCTCTCCCCCATTGGAAACATCGCTCAGCATGGAGCCATTCCACTGACATTAGCAACAACGTCCATCAGTGGGAGGCAAGATCCAGAGAAAGAGAGAGATGTTGCCTGGCTTGTTGAGTGTTTCCTGCATTTTCTGTTTTTGTTAGAGAGAGAGAAGCAGATCTCATGGCGAGGGGGAAGACTAAGGAGAGAAGTTAGTACCATGCATATCTCTTACTAGGTAGTTGCAACGTTTTCATCACACCAAGGTGGGAAGTACTTTAAACTTCCTTATCCTTTAAAATGGTAGTATTTGTATTGATGTACTGTGATTCACTAGTTCATTTGTATTGTAAAGATGTAATAGTTGTTACATTATCTTCTGTAGTGCACAACTTACCATATCCTCAGGGTCTGACTCAGGTAAACTAACACCCAGGAAAAATTGGTTATTCTGGAATACATGCTCGTGTCTTGGGATTAGATTACCTAAAAAAAAAGGTCTAAATAATGCAATAAACATTACATATACACCATAGTCATGTTAACATAAAGTAAATGATTACATGATGATAGACTAGTTTACCCAGAGTCCTTATCATCAGGTAGATTTGGTCCACATCCGATTTCCCAGGCCATAAGGCCTGTCCAGACACCAGCTCTGCAAAGACAGTACCTACAGCCCAGATATCTACTGCAGCCCCATACTGTGCATCTCCCACAAGCAGCTCAGGTGCTCGGTACCACCGGGTTGCTACGTAGTCTGTGTAATCATCTCCCGGACCGGCTGTTGGGAAAAATAAAAGTCATATAATTTCACACAAAATAAGGTCTCTTCAGACCATGGCTGTAGTTTGCAGATTTACTTTCTCCCGTTGGTATGCTCATAAAGGCTAGGAGGTAACAGTATTTTTAAAAATCACATAAACCAAAAACTAAATAATTTATATGTGAACTAGCTGGGGGTGCCCGGTGGTGCCGAGGCTTTTTTGAGGGCATGTTGTTGTTGGAAGAGAGAGAGAGAGCGACTGGGGGGAAGAGAGAGAGCAAGCGACTGGGGGGGGAAGAGAGAGAGCGAGCGACTGGGGGGGGAAGAGAGAGAGCGAGCGACTGGGGGGGAAGAGAGAGAGCGACTGGGGGGAAGAGAGAGAGCGACTGGGGGGAAGAGAGAGAGCGACTGGGGGGAAGAGAGAGAGCGACTGGGGGGAAGAGAGAGAGCGACTGGGGGGAAGAGAGAGAGCGACTGGGGGGAAGAGAGAGAGCGACGGGGGGAAGAGAGAGAGCGACTGGGGGAAGAGAGAGAGCGACTGGGGGAAGAGAGAGAGCGACTGGGGGGAAGAGAGAGAGCGACTGGGGGGAAGAGAGAGAGCGACGGGGGGGGAGATAGAGAGTGACTGGGGGGGAAGAGAGAGAGCGACTGGGGGGAAGAGAGAGAGCGACTGGGGGGGAAGAGAGAGAGCGACTGGGGGGAAGAGAGAGAGCGACTGGGGGGAAGAGAGAGAGCGACTGGGGGGAAGAGAGAGCGACTGGGGGGAAGAGAGAGAGCGACTGGGGGGAAGAGAGAGAGCGACTGGGGGGAAGAGAGAGAGCGACTGGGGGGAAGAGAGAGAGCGACTGGGGGAAGAGAGAGAGCGACTGGGGGGATGAGAGAGAGAGAGACTGGGGGGAAGAGAGAGAGCGACTGGGGGGAAGAGAGAGAGCGACTGGGGGGAAGAGAGAGAGCGACTGGGGGAAGAGAGAGAGCGACTGGGGGGAAGAGAGAGAGCGACTGGGGGAAGAGAGAGAGCGACTGGGGGAAGAGAGAGAGCGACTGGGGGGAAGAGAGAGAGCGACTGGGGGGAAGAGAGAGAGCGACTGGGGGGAAGAGAGAGAGCGACTGGGGGGAAGAGAGAGAGCGACTGGGGGAAGAGAGAGAGCGACTGGGGGGAAGAGAGAGAGCGACTGGGGGGAAGAGAGAGAGCGACTGGGGGGGAAGAGAGAGAGCGAGAGACTGGGGGGAAGAGAGAGAGCGAGAGACTGGGGGGGAAGAGAGAGAGCGAGAGACTGGGGGGAAGAGAGAGAGCGAGAGACTGGGGGAAGAGAGAGAACGAGAGACTGGGGGGAAGAGAGAGAACGAGAGACTGGGGGGAAGAGAGAGAACGAGAGACTGGGGGGGAAGAGAGAGAACGAGAGACTGGGGGGAAGAGAGAGAACGAGAGACTGGGGGGAAGAGAGAGAGCGAGAGACTGGGGGGAAGAGAGAGAGCGAGAGACTGGGGGAAGAGAGAGAGCGAGAGACTGGGGGGAAGAGAGAGAGCGAGAGACTGGGGGAAGAGAGAGAGCGAGAGACTGGGGGGAAGAGAGAGAGCGAGAGACTGGGGGGAAGAGAGAGAGCGAGAGACTGGGGGAAGAGAGAGAGCGAGAGACTGGGGGGAAGAGAGAGCGAGAGACTGGGGGGAAGAGAGAGAGCGAGAGACTGGGGGGAAGAGAGAGAGCGAGAGACTGGGGGGAAGAGAGAGAGCGAGAGACTGGGGGGGAAGAGAGAGCGCGAGAGACGGGGGGAAGAGAGAGAGCGAGAGACTGGGGGAAGAGAGAGAGAGAGCAAGAGACCGGGGGGGAAGAGAGAGAGAGAGCGAGAGACCAGGGGGAAGAGAGAGAGAGCGAGAGACCGGGGGAAGAGAGAGCAAGAGACCGGGGGGAAGAAAGAGAGAGCGAGAGACCGGGGGAAGAGAGAGAGCGACGGGGGAGGAAGGGGGAGGAAGGGGAAGGGGGAGGAAGGGAAGGGGGAGGAAGGGGAAGGGGGGAGGAAGGGGGAGGGAGGGAAGGGGGAGGAGGAGGGAGGGAGGGGGAGGGGGAGTGAGGGAAGGGGGAGGGAGAGGGAGGGAAGGGGGAAGGGAGAGGGAGGGAAGGGGGGAGGGAGAGGGAGGGAGGGGGGAGGGGGAGGGAGGGAAGGGAGGGAAGGGAGGAGGGGGGAGAAGGGGGAGGAGGGGGGAGAAGGTGGGGGAGTGGGGAAGGGGGAGTGGGGGAGGGGGGAGTGGGGGAGGGGGGAGGGGGAGGGGGGAGGGGAAGGGGGAGGGGGAAGGGGGAGGGGAAGGGGAGGGGAGAGGGGAAGGGAAGGGGGGAGGGGAAGGGGGAGGGAGGGAAGGGGAGGGGAAGGGGGGAGGGGGGAGTGGGGAGGAGAAGGGGGGAGGGGAAGGGGGAGGGGGAGAGGAAGGGGAAGGGGGGAGGGGGAAGGGGGAGGGGAAGGGGAGGGGAGAGGGGAAGGGAAGGGGGGAGGGGAAGGGGGAGGAGGGAAGGGGAGGGGAAGGGGGGAGGGGGGAGTGGGGAGGGGGAAGGGGGGGAAGGTGTGGGGGGAAGGGGGGGAAGGTGTGGGAGGGGGGAAGGGGGGGAAGGTGTGGGAGGGGGGAAGGGGGGAAGGGGGGGAAGTTGTGGGAGGGGGTGAAGGGGGAAGGTGTGAGGGGGAAGGTGTGGGGGGGGAAGGTGTGGGGGGGGAAACGTGGGGGGGGAACGTGGCGGGGGAACGTGGGGGGAAGGTGGGGGGCGGAAGGTGGGGGGGAAGGTGAGGGGGGGAGGTGTGGGGGGGAAGAGGGGGAAGGTGTGGGGGGGGAAGGGTGGGGGGGAGGTGTGGGGGGGAGGTGTGGGGGGGAAGGTGTGGGGGGGAAGGTGTGGGGGGAAGCTGTGGGGGGGAAGGTGTGGGGGGGATGGTGTGGGGGGGATGGTGTGGGGGGGGAAGGTGCGGGGGGGAAGGTGGGTGGGAAGGTGGGGGGGAGGTGTGGGGGGAAAGGGGGGAAGGTGTGGGGTGGGGGAAGGTGTGGGAAGGGGGGAAGGTGTGGGAAGGGGGGAAGGCGTGGGGGGGAAGGTGTGGGAGGGGGAGGGGGAAGGTGTGGGGGGAAGGTGTGGGAGGGGGGGGAGGGGGGAAGGTGTGGGAGGGGGGATGGGGGAATGGCGTGGGAGGGGGGGAGGTGTGGGGGGGGAAGGGGGGAAGGTGTGGGGTGGGGGAAGGTGTGGAAGGGGGGGAGGCGTGGGGGGGTAGGTGTGGGAGGGGGGAGGGGGGTTGTGTGGGGGGAAGGTGTGGGGGGGGAGGGGGAAAGGCGTGGGAGGGGGGTGGTGTGGGAGGGGGTGAAGGTGTGGAAGGGGGGAAGGGGGAAGGTGTGGGGGGAAGGGGGGGGAGGGGTGAAAGTGGGGAGGGGGGGAAGGGTGGAAGGGGGAGGGGGGAAGGTGGGGAGGGGGAAGGTGTGGGAGGGGGAAAGTGTGGGGGGGGAAGGGGGGAAGGTGTGGGAGTGGGGGAAGGGGGGAAGGTGTGGGAGTGGGGAAGGGGGGAAGGTGTGGGGGGAGGGGGGAAGGTGTGGGAGGGGGGAGGGGGGAGGTGTGGGAGGGGGGAGGGGGGGAAGGTGTGGGGGGGGAAGGGGGAAGGGGGGAAGGGGGGGAAGGGGGGAAGGGGGGAAGGTGTGGGGGGGAAGGGGGGAAGGTGTGGGGGGGAAGGGGGGAAGGTGTGGGAGGGGGGAAGGGGGGAAGGTGTGGGAGGGGGGAAGGGGGGAAGGTGTGGGAGGGGGGAAGGGGGGGAAGGTGTGTGAGGGGGAAGGTGTGGGAGGGGGGGAGGTGTGGGAGGGGGGGAAGGTGTGGGAGGGGGGGGAAGGTGTGGGGGGAGGGGGGGAAGGTGTGGGGTGGGGGGAAGGTGTGGGGGGGGGAGGTGTGGGAGGGGGTAGGTGTGGGGGGGGAGGTGTGGGAGGGGGGAAGGTGTGGGTGGGGGGGAAGGGGGGAAGATGTGGAGGGAGGAAGGGGGGAAGGTGTGGGAGGGGGGAAGGGGGAAGGTGTGGGAGGGGGGAAGGGGGGAAGGTGTGGGAGGGGGTAAGTGGGGGAAGGTGTGGGGGGGGAAGGTGTGGGAGGGGGAAGGTGTGGGAGGGGGAAGGGGGGAAGGTGTGGGAGGGGGGATGGGGGATGTGTGGGAGGGTGGAAGGGGGGGAATATGTGGGAGGGGGGAAGGGGGGAAGGTGTGGGAGGGGGAAGGTGTGGGAGGGGGAAGGGGGGGAAGGTGTGGGGGGGGAAGGGGGAGGTGTGGGAGGGGGAGAGGGGGGTGGTTGTGGGAGGGGGAGAAGGGGGGGAAGTTGTGGGAGGGGGGAAGGGGAGGAACATGTGGGGAGGGGGGAAGGTGTGGAGGGGGGGAAGGTGTGGAAGGGGGGGAAGGTGTGGGTGGGGGAAGGTGTGGGAGGGGGGAATGTGTGGGGGGGGAAGGTGTGGGGGGGGGAAGGTGTTGGAGGGGGGAAGGTGTGGGGGGGGGAGGTGTGGGAGGGGGGGAAGGTGTGGGACGGGGGGAAGGTGTGGGACGGGGGGAAGGTGTGGGAGGGGGAAGGGCGGAAGGTGTGGGAGGGGGGAAGGGGGGAAGGTGTGGGAGGGGGGGAAGGAGTGGGAGGGGGGAAGGGGGGAGGTGTGGGTGGGGGGGAAGGGGGGAAGGTGTGGGAGGGGGGGAAGGTGTGGGGGGGAGAGGGGGAGGTGTGGGAGGGGGGAGGGGGGGAAGGTGTGGGTGGGGGAAGGTGTGGGAAGGGGGGAAGGCGTGGGGGGGAAGTGTGGGAGGGGGAGGGGGGAAGGTGTGGGAAGGGGGAAGGTGTGGGGGGAAGGTGTGGGGGGGAAGGGGGGGAAGTGTGGAGGGGGGAAGGTGTGGAAGGGGGGAAGGTGTGGGGGGGAAGGTGTGGGGGGGGAAGGGGGGGAAGGTGGGGGAGGGGGAAGGTGGGGGAGGGGGGGAAGGGTGGAAGGGGGGAGGGGGAAGGTGGGGGAGGGGGGGAGGTGTGGGAGGGGGAAAGTGTGGGGGGGAAGGGGGAAGGTGTGGGAGTGGGGGAAGGGGGGAAGGTGTGGGAGTGGGGGAAGGGGGGAAGGTGTGGGGGGGAGCGGGGAAGGTGTGGGAGGGGGGAGGGGGGAAGGTGTGGGAGGGGGGAAGGGGGAAGGGGGGAAGGGGGGGAAGCTGTGGGAGGGGGGAAGGGGGGAAGGTGTGGGGCGGGAAGGGGGGAAGGTGTGGGGGGGGAAGGGGGAAGGTGTGGGAGGGGGGAAGGGGGGAAGGTGTGGGAGGGGGGAAGGGGGGAAGGTGTGGGAGGGGGGAAGGGGGGGAAGGTGTGGGAGGGGGAAGGGGGGAAGGTGTGGGAGGGGGGAAGGTGTGGGGGGGGAAGGTGTGGGAGGGGGGGAAGGTGTGGGGGGAAGGGGGGGAAGGTGTGGGAGGGGGGAAGGGGGGAAGATGTGGGAGGGGGGAAGGGGGGGAAAGTGTGGGAGGGGGGAAGGGGGAAAGGTGTGGGAGGGGGAAGGGGGGGAAGGTGTGGGAGGGGGTAAGTGGGGGGAAGGTGTGGGGGGGGAAGGTGTGGGAGGGGGAAGGTGTGGGAGGGGGAAGGGGGGAAGGTGTGGGAGGGGGGAAGGGGGGAAGGTGTGGGAGGGGGGGAAGGGGGGGGATGTGTGGGAGGGGGGAAGGGGGGAATATGTGGAGGGGGGAAGGGGGGAATATGTGGGAGGGGGGAAGGGGGGAATGTGTGGGAGGGGAAGGGGGGAAGTTGTGGGGGGGGAAGGGGGGAAGGTGTGGGAGGGGGGAAGGGGGGAAGTTGTGGGAGGGGGGAAGGGGAGGAAGGTGTGGGAGGGGGGGAAGGTGTGGAAGGGGGGGAAGGTGTGGAAGGGGGGGAAGGTGTGGGGGGGAAGGTGTGGGAGGGGGGAAGGTGTGGGAGGGGGGAAGGTGTGGGGGGGAAGGTGTGGGAGGGGGGGAAAGGTGTGGGAGGGGGGAAGGTGTGGGAGGGGGGAAGGGCGGAAGGTGTGGGAGGGGGGAAGGGGGGAAGGTGTGGGAGGGGGAAGGGGGGGAAGGTGTGGGAGGGGGGGAAGGAGTGGGAGGGGGAAGGGGGGAAGGTGTGGGAGGGGGGAAGGGGGGAAGGTGTGGGAGGGGGGAAGGGGGGAAGGTGTGGAGGGGGGGAAGGTGTGGGGGGGGGGGAAGGTGTGGGGGAAGGTGTTGGGGGGAGGGGGGAAGGTGGGAAGGCGTGGGAGTGGGGGAAGGGGGGAAGGTGCGGGAGGGGGGGAAGGTGGGGAAGGTGTGCGAGGGGGGGAAGGGGGGAAGGTGGGGAAGGGGGGAAGGTGGGGAAGGGGAAGCTGGGGGAGGGGGGGAAGGTGCGGGAGGGGGGAAGGTGCGGGAGGGGGGAAGGTGGGGAGGGGGGAAGGTGGGGGAGGGGGGAAGGTGGCGAGGGGGGGAAGGGGGGAAGGTGGGGGAGGGGGAAGGTGGGGGGGGGAAGGTGGGGGAGGGGGGAAGTGGGAAGGTGTGGGAGGGGGGAAGGGGGAAGGTGTGGGAGGGGGGAAAGGGGTAAGGTGTGGAAGGGGGGAAGGGGGGAAGGTTGTGGGGGGGGAAGGGGGAAGTTGTGGGAGGGGGGTAGGTTTGGGGGGGAAGGGGGGAAGTTGTGGGAGGGGGAAGGTGTGGGGGGAGAGGGGAAGGGGGGGTGAGGGGAGGGGAAGGGGGATGGGGGGAGGGGAAGGGGGGATGGGGGAGGGGAAGGAGGATGGGGGAGGAGAAGGGGGGATGGGGGAGGGGAAGGGGAGGGGAAGGGGGGATGGGGGGAGGGGGATGGGGGATGGAGGGAGGGGAAGGGGGTGGGTGGATGGGGGGAGGGGAAGGGGGGATGGGGGAGGGAAGGGGGATGGGGAGGGGAAGGGGGATGGGGGAGGGGAAGGGGGATGGGGGGAGGGGAAGGGGGGATGGGGGGATGGGGAGGGGAAGGGGGATGGGGGAGGGGAAGGGGGGATGGGGGAGGGAAGGGGGGATGGGGGAGGGGAAGGGGGGATGGGGGAGGGGAAGGGGGGATGGGGGAGGGGAAGGGGGATGGGGAGGGGAATGGGGGATGGGAATGGGGGATGGGGGGAGGGGAATGGGGATGGGGGATGGGGGAGGGCAATGGGGGATGGGGGAGGGGAATGGGGGATGGGGGGAGGGGAATGGGGATGGGGGAGGGGGAGGGGGATGGGGGAGGGGAATGGGGGATATGGGGGGAGGGGAATGGGGGATAGGGGAGGGATGGGGGGAGGGGAATGTGGGGAGGGGAATGGGGGATGGGGGGAGGGGAATGGGGGATGGGGGAGGGGAATGGGGGATGGGGAGCGGAATGGGGGATGGGGGGAGTGGAATAGGGGATGGGGGAGGGGAATGGGGGATGGGGGGAGGGGAATGGGGGGAGGGGATGGGAGGGGGAGGGTGATGGGGGGAGGGGAATGGGGGATGGGGGAGGGGAAGGGGATGGGGAGGGGAATGGGGGATGGGGAGGGGAATGGGGGATGGGGGAGGGGAATGGGGGGTGGGGGAGGGAATGGGGGATGGGGGGAGGGGAATGGGAATGGGGGGAGGGGAATGGGGGGTGGGGGAGGGGAATGGGGGATGGGGGAGGGGAATGGGGGATGGGGGAGGGGAATGGGGACGGGGGAGGGGAATGGGGGACAGGGGGAGGGGAATGGGGGACAGGGGGAGGGGAATGGGGATGGGGGAGGGGAATGGGGGATGTGGGGAGGGGGGATGGGGAGAGGGATGGGGGAGGGGGATGGGGGAGCGGAATGGGGGATGGGGACGGGGGATGGGGAGAGGGGAATGGGGAGGGAATGCGGGAGGGGAAGGGGGAGGGGAATGGGGGGATGGGGAGGGGGAATGGGGGATGGGGAGAGGGGAAATGGGGGGTGGGGGGAGGGAAGGGGGAGGGGAATGGGGGAGGGGAATGGGGGAGGGGATTTGGAGGGGAATGGGGGAGGGGA
>NC_140989.1:173889255-173954776 GCF_052327205.1 Somniosus microcephalus | reverse complement strand
GCGCTCTCTCTCTTCCCCCCGTCGCGCTCTCTCTCTTCCCCCCGTCGCGCTCTCTCTCTTCCCCCCGTCGCGCTCTCTCTCTTCCCCCCGTCGCGCTCTCTCTCTTCCCCCCGTCGCACTCTTCTCTCTTCCCCCCGTCGCGCTCTCTCCCCCCCCGTCGTGCTCTCTCTTCCCCCCCCGTCGCTCTCTCTCTTCCCCCCCGTCGCTCTCTCTTCCCCCCCCGTCGCTCTCTCTCTTCCCCCCCGTCGCTCTCTCTTCCCCCCCGTCGCTCTCTCACTTCCCCCCCCGTCGCTCTCTCTCTTCCCCCCCCAGTCGCTCTCTCTCTTCCCCCCCAGTCGCTCTCTCTCTTCGCCCCCCAGTCGCTCTCTCTCTCCCCCCCCAGTCGCTCTCTCTCTCCCCCCAGTCGCTCTCTCTCTCCCCCCAGTCGCTCTCTCTCTTCCCCCCCAGTCGCTCTCTCGCTTCCCCCCCAGTCGTTCTCTCGCTTCCCCCCCCCCCAGTCGTTCTCTCTCTTCTCCCCCCAGTCGCTCCCTCTCTCTCTTCCAACAACATGCCCTCAAAAAAGCCTCTGCACCGCCCCCCCCACTCGCTCTCTCTCTCTTCCCCCCCACTCGCTCTCTCTCTTCCCCCCCCACTCGCTCTCTCTCTTCCAACAACAACATGCCCTTGAAAAAGTCTCTCTCCTCTCTCTCCCCGTCTCTCTCTCTCTCCCCCATCTCTCTCTCTCTCCCCCAGTCTCCCTCTCTCTCTCCCTCAGTCGCTCTGTCTCTCCCCCTCAGTCTCTCTCTCTCTCCCCCCTCAGTCTCTCTCTCTATCTCCCCAGTCTCTCCCTCTCTCTCTCTCCACATCTCTCTCTCACCCCTCAGTCGCTCTCTCTCTCCCCCTCAGTCGCTCTCTCTCTCTATCTCCCCATTCTCTCTCTCTCTCCCAGTCTCTCTCTCTCACACTCCCAATCTCTCTCTCTCTCACACTCCCAGTCTCTCTCTCTCACACTCCCAATCTCTCTCTCTCTCACACTCCCAGTCTCTCTCTCACACTCCCAGTCTCTCTCTCTCACACTCCCAATCTCTCTCTCACACACTCCCAATCTCTCTCTCTCTCACTCCCAATCTCTCTCTCTGACACTCCCAATCTCTCTCCCTCTCTCACATTCCCAATCTCTCTCTCTCACATTCCCAATCTCTCTCTCTCACACTCCCAATCTCTCTCTCTCTCACATTCCCAATCTCTCTCTCTCTCACTCCCAGTCTCTCTCTCTCACACTCCCAATCTCTCTCTCTCAGACTCCCAATCTCTCTCTCTCACACTCCCAATCTCTCTCTCTCTCACACTCCCAATCTCTCTCTCTCACACTCCCAATCTCTCTCTATCTCTCACACTCCCAATCTCTCTCTCTCTCACACTCCCAATCTCTCTCTCACACTCTCAGTCTCTCTCTCTCTCACACTCCCAATCTCTCTCGCTCACACTCCCAATCTCTCTCTCTCTCACACTCCCAATTTCTCTCTCTCACACTCCCAATCTCTCTCTCTCACACTCCCAATCTCTCTCTCTCTCACACTCCCAATCAGTTCAGTTCAGTTCAAATGCTTTATTGGCATGAAAGTTTACAGAGAACCATATTGCCAAAGCTTACATTGCAAAAAGGTACAGTTTTCCAACATTCTGTAGGTGTCAATCGATTTGACATTTGTTGCGTATATACAATATTACTTTTAAACAATATTAATTTTAAACAGTCTTTCTACTTCATTTGGTACGTTCAATATTAATTTTAAACAGTCTTACTTTTAAACAGTCCTCAGGTTGTGACATGTTGTTACATATTTAGCCCCAAGGTATGGTCTGTCTCCTTCTCCTAGGACTAATCTCAATTTTGACAGATCATCCAATTCCTTGAAATCTGGGGTTGTTTGGCTTAGCTTGTTGAATAATATGTTTCTTGATGTGTTGAATTTTTCGCATTTTAGGAGGAAATGCATTTCTGTTTCAACCTCGCCAGCCAGACATTGATCGCATATTCTCTCTCTCTCTCACACTCCCAATCTCTCTCTCTCTCACACTCCCAATCTCTCTCTCTCTCACTCCCAATCTCTCTCTCTCTCACACTCCCAATCTCTCACTCCCAATCTCTCTCTCTCTCACTCCCAATCTCTCTCTCTCTCACACTCCCAATCTCTCTCTCTCACACACTCCCAATCTCTCTCTCTCACACACTCCCAATCTCTCTCTCACACACACTCCCAATCTCTCTCTCTCACACACTCCCAATCTCTCTCTCTCTCACACTCCCAATCTCTCTCTCTCACACACTCCCAATCTCTCTCTCTCACACACTCCCAATCTCTCTCTCACACTCCCAATCTATCTCTCTCACACACTCCCAATCTCTCTCTCACACACCCAATCTCTCTCTCTCACACTCCCAATCTCTCTCTCTCACACACTCCCAATCTCCCTCTCTCTCACACACTCCCAATCTCTCTCTCTCTCTCACACTCCCAATCTCTCTCTCTCACACACTCCCAATCTCTCTCTCTCTCTCTCACTCCCAATCTCTCTCTCTCACACTCCCAGTCTCTCTCTCTCTCACTCCCAATCTCTCTCACACTCCCAGTCTCTCTCTCTCACACTCCCAATCTCTCTCTCACACACCCAATCTCTCTCTCTCACACTCCCAATCTCTCTCTCTCACACACTCCCAATCTCTCTCTCTCTCACACTCCCAATCTCTCTCTCTCTCACACTCCCAATCTCTCTCTCACACTCCCAATCTCTCTCTCACACTCCCAGTCTCTCTCTCTCACACTCCCAATCTCTCTCTCTCACACTCCCAATCTCTCTCTCTCTCACACACCCAATCTCTCTCTCTCACACTCCCAGTCTCTCTCTCTCTCTCTCACATTCCCAATCTCTCTCTCTCACACTCCCAATCTCTCTCTCTCTCACACTCCCAATCTCTCTCTCTCTCACACTCCCAATCTCTCTCTCACTCCCAATCTCTCTCTCTCTCTCTCACTCCCAATCTCTCTCACACTCCCAATCTCTCTCTCACTCCCAATCTCTTTCTCTCTCACTCCCAATCTCTCTCTCACTCCCAATCTCTCTCTCACTCCCAATCTCTCTCTCTCTCTCACTCCCAATCTCTCTCACACTCCCAATCTCTCTCTCACTCCCAATCTCTTTCTCTCTCACTCCCAATCTCTCTCTCACTCCCAATCTCTCTCACACTCCCAATCTCTCTCTCTCTCTCACTCCCAATCTCTCTCTCTCTCACATTCCCAATCTCTCTCTCTCACATTCCCAATCTCTCTCTCTCTCACTCCCAATCTCTCTCTCTCACACTCCCAATCTCTCTCTCTCACACATTCCCAATCTCTCTCTCTCACTCCCAGTCTCTCTCACACTCCCAATCTCTCTCTCTCAGACTCCCAATCTCTCTCTCTCTCACACTCCCAATCTCTCTCTCTCTCACACTCCCAATCTCTCTCTCTCACACTCCCAATCTCTCTCTCACACTCCCAATCTCTCTCTGTCTCTCACACTCCCAATCTCTCTCTCTCACTCCCAATCTCTCTCTCTCACACTCCCAATCTCTCTCTCTCTCACACTCCCAATCTCTCTCTCTCACACTCCCAATCTCTCTCTCTCTCACACTCCCAATCTCTCTCTGTCTCTCACACTCCCAATCTCTCTCTCTCTCACACTCCCAATCTCTCTCTCTCTCACTCCCAATCTCTCTCTCTCTCACACTCCCAATCTCTCTCTCTCACACACTCCCAATCTCTCTCTCACACACTCCCAATCTCTCTCTCTCTCACACTCCCAATCTCTCTCTCCCTCACACTCCCAATCTCTCTCTCTCACACTCCCAATCTCTCTCTCTCTCACACTCCCAGTCTCTCTCTCTCTCTCTCTCACATTCCCAATCTCTCTCTCTCACACTCCCAATCTCTCTCTCTCTCACACTCCCAATCTCTCTCTCTCTCTCACACTCCCAATCTCTCTCACTCCCAATCCCTCTCTCTCACTCCCAATCTCTCTCACACTCCCAATCTCTCTCTCTCTCACTCCCAATCTCTCTTTCTCTCACTCCCAATCTCTCTCTCTCTCACTCCCAATCTCTCTCACACTCCCAATCTCTCTCTCTCTCACACTCCCAATCTCTCTCTCCTTCCCTCTCTCTCTCTCTCTCTCTCCTTCCCTCTCTCTGTCTCTCTCTCCTTCCCTCTCTTTCTCCTTCCCTCTCTCTCCTTCCCTCTCTCTCTCTCTCCTTCCATCTCTCTCTCTTTCCTTCCATCTCTCTCTCTCTCCTTCCCCCTCTCTCTCTCTCTCTCCTTCCCCTCCTCTCTCTCTCTCCTTCCCTCTCTCTCTCCTTCCCTCTCTCTCTCCTTCCCTCTCTCTCATTCCCTCTCTCTCTCTCTCCTTCCCTCTCTCTCTTCCCCCCAGTCGCTCCCTCTCTCTCTTCCAACAACAACATGCCCTCGAGAAAGCCTCGGCACCGCCGGGCTCCCCCAGCTAGTATATATATAAAAGGATATGTCCCTCTGTCTGTCTCTCTGTCCGGCTATACAATCAAAAGTTATAGAGTGTACCTACACATGTGTTCTATCAAAAGAAAGCTCATCATTTGGGGACTCTTGTAGGTGTATTTACTTTTTGGTCGGGCAAAAATTGTTCGCACATTATACAAACAACCTTCAAAATTCCACTCATTATCCACTCATTAGTATTGACTGACGTCAAGGTCGACCAATCCTGTGCCGTCATGATTGACCAATCCTACAGTTCAGTCACCTGATGGTTGACCAATCGGTGTGTGTGTGGGCGGGACTAATCGTTTTCATCTCAGGGATCTGTCAGCCATTATACAGCAGCCAGGGCAGCTCAAAACTTTCGTAATCCAGGTCAGTTTCTTTTTAAAAAAAAGTAAGATTTACCAAAAATGTTTTATAAATACTTTAACTTTCATCTTTGAAGGTATTAAAAGCTGGAAATGTTTAGCTTAAAAAACAGTGCAAAACGGGCCTAGGCTTCTCCAACTGCCAACAGCCCAAATCCAATCCCAGGCTTCCGGCCCACACATCCACCAGGCCCAAAAAAGCCCTGGAAACTGCCGACAACCCAAATCCAGTCCCAGGCTCCTGGCCCACACATCGACCAGGCCCAAAAAAGCACTCGCAACGCGGGGCTCCCCTGCTAGTATATCAATATAAAGCCTTGTCTCTCCCTCTGGGAGATGCCAATTGAAGCACTGTGCACAGCCATTGCCCTTTCGCACATACTCTTTCATTGTGCCTCAGCTGCATTGTACTCCTTACTTGAAGATGGGGCTCTCAGCTGAGGAACAGCAGAGGCTGTGCTTCTCCTCTGCTAGTAGGGAGTTTCTCAGTGGAATCAGAGGCCATGGATACAGAGGATATCCCTGTTTAGTAAGTGACATCAGCCCCTTCAGATAATGCAGGCACCATGAACTGCCACACTCCAGTGGACCCTGCTACTTGCTACCCCTTGTCCAGCTGCCTGATGTGGCAGATGCCTCCTGGTTTGGAAGGATGCGGTCATATGAAAGATTTACGCATGGTAACAGGTTCTACAGGAAGGGCTGTCCCTGACCCAGATGTTGTACGTGTATCATTGTGCAGATGGCACAAGCCTGTCATGACATAAGCAGAGCGGCAAAGGTACACCATGTGCTGGCACAGGTCCTGGGGTAGTAATGGGCATGGCCAAAACATCTGAGAGGTTGTCGCACATTAGCTCCTCATGAACTCCTTCCTCATTTCATTGATGCAGAACGTTCAGAATTCCCATAGGAATATCTTTCCTAACCTTTATTGTAAGGTTCAACATCAAAGCTAGCAGGAACCAAGTAATAGAGATGGAAAATGCCCATAATGCATGAGTAGAGGCCTACTCAACAAAATCAACAAACGCCTGGTGAAAAATGCAGTAACGACACATGAAACCAAAACAAAAACACAAAGCATATCTTCTCCCCTTCAGAGGCCTGCTTCAATAGGCCAGCTCTGGGAACCTCCCATTGTGTCCACTTTTTATGGGTGAAGCTGTGGCTGTGAACGGAGCTGGGCATAACTAAGCAGTAAGTGTGGACCAGTTTGGCAGTCAATATTTTGTGGGATGCAATCTTGGGCCATGTATCTGGTATTATCGGGTAGTCTTATCTTTCCAGGTTCTTTACAGTGGGCTGTCTTCTCCTGCAGCTGTTCAAGGGTCTTGAAAATACCATGGGCAGTGTTGAGCCTGCCAGGTTCATTGATGTTTTATGAGGAAGGTGCTCTGAAGTACCAAACAGGTCAAATCCTTTTCACATCCACCTCATACAGCAGGACATCTGTTTTGCTGAGGGAGTACTGCACTGTCTGAGGTGCCGTTTTTCAGATGAGACATTAAACCGAGGCCCCGTCTGCTCTCTCAGGTGGATGTAAAAGATCCCATGGCACTATTTTGAAGAAGAGCAGGGGAGTTCTCCCCGGTGTCCTGGCCAATATTTATCCCTCAATCAACATCACTAAAACAGATTATCTGGTCATTATCTCATTGCTGTTTGTGGGAGCTTGCTGTGCACATATTGGCTGCCGCGTTTCCCACATTACAACAGTGACTACACTCCAAAAAGTACTTAATTGGCTGTAAAGCGCTTTGAGACGTCCGGTGGTCGTGAAAGGCGCTATAGAAATGAAAGTCTTTCTTCTTTCTAAAAACCCATTGGTTCACGAATGTCCTTTAAGGAAGGGAATCTGCCGTCCTTACCCAGTCTAGACTATATGTGACTCCAGACCCACAGCAATGTGGTTGACTCTTAGCTGCCCTCTGATATAGCCTAGCAAGCCACTCAGTTGTATGAATCCGCTACAAAAAAGTACCAGGCGGATCACTCAGCATCGACCTAGACATGGGATTCATTCGCACGTGACAAAGGCACACCCAACCGTCGACTGACCTGGGAGTGCAGTGAGGAGCGAGAGCGGACCTGCGTGAGGTACAAGGCGGCGACTTTAAAAGGAGGAGCGAGGCGAGGCCCGACCACAGCGGCTGACCTGGGAGTGCAGTGAGGAGCGAGAGCGGACCTGCGTGAGGTACGAGGCGGTGACTTTAAATGGAGGAGCGAGGCGAGGCCCGACCAATTCAGCAGCAGGGGAGAGAGGTAAAAAGTAATCCAAGTGTGACGTCACCAGGAAGCAGGTAAGTGATTGGTTGGTGAGTATTTCTTTCTCCTTTTCATTACAAGCTTAAATTCTGCGGTTTATATTTTCTTGAGTCTCTGTGGTGTAGTGGGGACAGTTACTAAATAAGTGCCCTAGAGTATATCTTTAACTGGTGGTATTGAATTAATTTAAATTAATTAAAGGGGTAAGTCATGCCAGGAGAGCCCAGCCCCATGTTATGCTCCTCTTGCTCTATGTGGGAATTCAGGGACGCTGCCAGTGTCCCTGACGACCACGTGTGCCAGAAATGCATCCAGCTGCAGCTACTAACGGGCCGTATGGAGATGTTGGAGCTGCGGATGGATGGGTTGTGGAGCATTCATGATGCTGAGAGGGTCGTGGATTACACGTTTGATGAGTTGGTCATGCCGCAGGGTAGGGCTGCACAAGCAGAAGGGAAATGGGTGACCACCAGGCGGAGCAATAGAAGCAGGCAGGTAGTGCAGGGGACCCCTGTGACCATCCCCCTTTCAAACAGGTATACCAGTTTGGATACTGTTGAGGGGGATGACTCACCAGGGGAAGGCAGCAGCAGCCAACTTCCTGGTACCAGGGGTGCTTCTGCTGCTCAGGAAGGGAGGAAAAAGAGTGGGAGAGCAATAGTGGTAGGGGATTCTATTGTAAGGGGAACAGATAGGCGTTTCTGTGGCCGTAGACTTGACTCCAGGATGGTTTGTTGCCTCCCTGGTGCCAGGGTCAAGGATGTCACTGAACGGCTGCAGGGCATTCTGAAGGGGGAGGGTGAACAGGCAGGGGTCGTGGTTCACATTGGGACCAACAACATAGGTAGGAAGAGGGATGAGGTCCTGCAGCAAGAATTTAGGGAGCTAGGTAGCAGATTAAAGAGTAGGACCTCAAAGGTTGTAATCTCTGGATTACTCCCAGTGCCACGTGCTAGTGAGTATAGGAATAGGAGGATAGAGCAGATGAATGCGTGGCTAATGAGTTGGTGCAGGAGGGAGGGCTTTAGTTTCCTGGATCACTGGGCCTGCTTCTGGGGAAGGTGGGACTTGTACAAGTCAGACGGGTTGCACCTGAACCAGAGCGGGAAAAATATATTTGCGGGGAGGTTTGCAAGCACTGTTCGGGGGGGTTTAAACTAAAATGGCAGGGGGTTGGGAACCTGAGCAGGGAGACAGAGGAAAGGAAAACAGGGATAAAAGCAAAAGATAGGAAGGAGAAAAACAAAAGTGGCATTCAGAGAAATCAACGTGGCCACAGTAAATAATAATTCTAATAGGTCTAAGAGCGTTAAAAAAACAAGCCTGAAGGCTTTGGCCTAGAAATTCAGTTGTTTGCGCCAGCTGCTAGCGCCTTAGGAGGAGGAGAAGTGGGGTGCTAAGCGGCTAGCGCCCGGGCGCAGCGCGATCTGCGCCTCTCGCGAACTTCAGTTAAGATTTAGCGGCGGCGCAAAACCTTTGCGCGCGCTCAGCTGCACGCGCAGATCCTGACGTCATTTCATGGTGCAACGCCCTTTGTGCGCCCCAAACCGGAAATTCAGTGGCGCCGGCCTATTGTGCGCCTGGCGCCCCTAGCGACTGGTAGAGGGGAATGGTTCCCAGTCGCTGCGGGGCGCAGGGGGCGCTAATTAAAGGGGACTCCTCCTGCAGTATAAATGGCAGCCATTTTGCACCATTCCTTCTTTGTGAGAGACGGATCTTTGGAGAGAGACAAAGGTAGAGAGCTTTCTGGTTTGGCTCAACACTCGCACAGGTACTTGTGGCTTCAGGCCACAGCTTTGCACTTGTCTTTAACTTCAGAGTCATAGCATTGATTAGAAACATATAATGGGGGCTGCAATGGGTGGAAACGTTCGGCTTCTCCATTGCATTCAAAGGGCTCAGAGACGCCGTGAGAGAGTGCCAGTCATGGCCAGATGGAGAAGGGGCAACAGGCGTCGGCAAAGGAGGCCTTACCCACCCAGGGTATACCGCCAGCAGTTCTCATATCTGAACATGTCTGAGGAGCAGTGTGTTCGGAGGCTGCGATTCAGAAGGGCGGTGGTCACTGAGATCTGCCACCTGCTTCGCGGAGATCTGTAGCCACAGCTGAGGAGCAGGACGTCTCTGTCGGTGGTAGTGAAGGTGACGGTGGCTCTCAACTTCTATGCCACCGGCTCCTTCCAATCCGCTACTGGGGACATTTCCAACATCTCCCAGTTTGCGGTACATTGCTGCATCCGCCAGATGACCAATTCCCTTTTCAGAAGGAGACATCAGTTCATCTCCTTCCCCATGACCGTTGACAAGCAGCAACAGCGTGCAATGGGCTTTGCAGCATTAGCGGGCTTCCCCATGGTGCAGGGCGTCATTGACTGCACGCATGTGGCTTTGCGGGCACCTCTAGAGAATGCCAAGGATTACCGCAACCGGAAGGGCTACCATTCGCTCAACGTGCAGTTGGTGTGTGACCACAGGCAGCTCATCCTAGCTGTCAATGCCCGCTTTCCAGGCAGCACCCACGATGCCTTCATCCTGCGCCAGACTTCTGTGGCAGACATGTTTGAGGCCCAGCCTCACCCACAAGGATGGCTTCTCGGGGACAAAGGCTATCCTTTGTGCACCTGGCTGATGACCCCGCTCCATGCGCCCAGCACCCATGCTGAAGAGTGATACAATGACAGCCATCAAGGAACCAGGAAGATCATTGAGCAAACAATCGGCGTGCTGAAGCAACGGTTCCGCTGTCTGGATCGTTCCGGGGGAGCCCTACAGTACTCACCTGAGTGAGTCTCCCATTTCGTTGTCGTGTGCTGAATGCTGCACAACCTGGCTATCTGCAGGACTCAGCCACTGCCAGCAGAGGACCACCAGAGGAGGAGGAAGAGGAGGAGGACCAGCACAGGAGGGAGGCAGAAAGTGCAAGGGCCGCCCGTCGGCGGCTTATTGCAAGTTGGTTCTAGGCCCCCTCTCAGGGAATGGCTTGTGCCAATGGCAGAAGATGAATGTAGCCGCTCCACAAGCCCTCAGCCGAGCAGGGCAACCAGGACTTCCAAAAGCAAGCATAGACAGTGCGATTTAAGAATTTTTTTTACTATGACACCTCTGTGCCCTTCCCACATGACAAACTAATGGAGAGAAACCCCCCCCAAAAACACAAATACACCAGTCTCAGCCTTTACAAGTAAAACAAATATACCAGCCTCGGCCTTTAAATATGAAACAAATATACCAGTCTCGGCCTTTAAATATGAAACAAATACACCAGTCTCAGCTTTTATAAGTAAAACAAAACATTTGGCCACACATGTTCCCGTAAAGGTCAAGGGTGGTTCCAAAAACCACAGGGAACCTTGGATGTCAGGGGATATACGAGAATGGATTAGAAAAAAAAGGAGGGCTTTTGGCAGATACAAAAGGCTAAAGACGGAGGAAGCCCTAGAGGAGTACAAAAAGTGCAGGGGGATACTTAAAAAAGAAATTAGGAGATCAAGGAGGGGCCATGAAATAACACTGGCGAGCAAAATAAAGGAAAATCCTAAGATGTTTTATAAGTATATTAAGGGTAAGAGGATAACTAGGAAAAAATAGGGCCCATTAGGGACAAAAGTGGCAATCTGTGTGTGGAGCCGGAAGATGTAGGAGGGGTTCTAAATGAATTTTTTGCATCTGTTTTCACTATGGAGAGGGACGATGTAGACATAGAAATAGGGCGGGGGGACTGTGATATGCTCGAACATATTAACATCGAGAGGGAGGAGGTATTGGCGGTTTTAGCAGGCATAAAAATGGATAAATCCCCAGGCCCGGACGAAATGTATCCCAGGCTGCTGTGTGAGGCAAAGGAAGAGATTGCGGGGGCTCTAACACATATATTCAGAACCTCTCTGGCCACAGGGGATGTGCCAGAGGACTGGAGAACCGCTAATGTAGTACCATTATTCAAGAAGGGGAGTAGGGGAAAACCGGGGAACTACAGGCCAGTGAGCCTAACATCAGTGGTAGGAAAATTATTGGAAAAAATTCTGAGGGACAAAATTAGTCTCCACTTGGAGAGGCAAGGATTAATCAGGGATAGTCAACATGGCTTTGTCAAGGGAAGATCATGTCTGACTAATTTGATTGAATTTTTTGAGGGGGTGACTAGGTGTGTGGATGAGGGTAACGCAGTGGATGTGGTATACATGGATTTCAGTAAGGCCTTCGATAAAGTCCCGCACAGGAGACTGGTCAAGAAGGTAAGAGCCCATGGAATCCAGGGTGCCTTGGCACATTGGATACAAAACTGGCTTAGTGGCAGAAGGCAGAGGGTGATGGTCGAAGGTTGTTTTTGTGACTGGAAGCCTGTGGCCAGTGGGGTACCACAGGGATCGGTGCTGGGTCCCTTGCTGTTTGTGGTCTACATTAATGACTTGGATATGAATGTAAAAGGTATGCTCAGTAAGTTCGCGGATGATACAAAAATTGGTAGGGTGGTAAATAGCGAGGAGGGTAGTCTCAGTCTGCAGGACGATATAGATGGGTTGGTCAGATGGGCGGAACAGTGGCAAATGGAATTTAACCCGGAAAAGTGCGAGGTGATGCACTTTGGGGGGACTAACAAGGCAAGGGAATACACAATGAATGGTAAGACCCTAGGCAAGACGGAGGGTCAGAGGGATCTGGGTGTGCAAGTACACAGATCCCTGAAGGCGGCGGAACAGGTGGATAAGGTGGTAAAAAAGGCATATGGGATACTTGCCTTCATTAGCCGAGGCATAGAATATAAGAGCAAGGAGGTTATGATGGAGCTGTATAAAACACTGGTTAGGCCACAGCTGGAATACTGTGTGCAGTTCTGGTCGCCACACTACAGGAAGGATGTGATAGCTTTGGAGAGGGTGCAGAGGAGATTCACCAGGATGTTACCAGGGCTGGAGCGCATCAGCTATGAAGAGAGACTGGGCAGATTGGGTTTGTTTTCCTTGGAGCAGAGGAGGCTGAGGGGGGACGTGATTGAGGTGTACAAAATTATGAGGGGCATAGATAGGATGGATACTAAGGAGCTTTTTCCCTTAGTAGAAGGGTCAATAAATAGGGGGCATAGATTCAAGGTAAAGGGCGGAGGTTTAGAGGGGATTTGAGAAAGAACTTTTTCACCCAGAGGGTGGTTGGAGTCTGGAACTCACTGCCTGAAAGGGTTGTGGAGGCTGGAACCCTCACAACATTCAAGAAGCATTTGGATGAGCACTTGAAATGCCACAGCATACAAGGCTACGGACCAAATGCTAGAATATGGGATTAGATTAGACAGGGCTTGATGGCCGGCGCGGACACGATGGGCTGAAGGGCCTCTATCCATGCTGTATGACTCTATGACCACCTACTTTTTCTCCTGCGAGAGTGATCCATTTTGCTTCCATGACTGGCCCCTACCCGCCCTGCAGCTCCTCCTCAATGGGACCCCAGTGGCTGCAGCAAGGCTGGGGGAAGGCTGCTGAGGGTCAGATGGTGAGATGGCAGATGCCCTTGGGGGTCGGCCTGGACCAGCTCTGGGCCTGGAGGGGCCGGCTGCTGACTGCTCCAACTCTGCTTGGGCGGCAGCAGTCTGTCCAACAGCTGGTGGCAGCTGCAATGGAGGAGTGACAGTGTTGGCTGCAGGAATGCTGCCAACCTGACAGATCACAGGCACTCCCTGGTCGGCTGATACATTGGCACGCACGCGGGCCAGCACTGCAGCATGCGCAGCAATCTGCTGAGGCACAGACTGCTGGGCTGCTGCGGCACGGCGACTGCCCCGGTGATGCCTGGCCGATCCAGCGAGTGTGGCAGCAGTTAGTGCCCGTGTGGCCCTGGTTTGTGTCTGCATGACAGCAGCCAGTGAATGCACGGCACGACTGAACACTTGGCTAGAAGCCGTCTGTGAAGCAGCGAAGTCCTGCTGACTCCTAGCCTGTGCTGCCGCGACATCCTGCAGACACCTGGCCTGTGCTGCACTGAATTGTTGCAGACTCCTGGCCTCTGCTGCCGCGACATCCTGCAGACTCCTGGCCTGTGCTGCCCCGAATTCCTGCACACTCCTTGCCAGTGACTCTATGGAGTCAGGCATCCTTGCCACTGCAGCCATGAGCTCATTGTGCCTGCGCTCAGCCTGGGCGCCCATTTCCGCTAGGAGCCACACCTCCTCTGCGCTCACCGTAGCAGGACTGGAGACCGCACTCACCCTCCGGGGAGAAGGCCGCCGAGCTTCCCCACCCCTCCCGCATTGCTGCAGCCCGCTAGTCCCCGGAGTTTCATGATCCTCCGACCCTTCCCCCCTGCTCCCCTCCAGGGAAGACGTGTCACCATCATGGCCATGGGCTGCCTCGGCTGAGGGTGTCCCTGATGGGCTGGCTTCCTCTTCCTCCTCCTCTATGTCTGACTCGGACACAGTGCCAGCTTGAGGGGCCGCCTCCTCACCTGGCGAGTCACCATCTGAAAGCAGGGAGGCACAAGAGTTGCTTTAGAGTGAGGACAGGGCGGCAGCAAGGGAGGCATGAGTGCTGCTGTGCACTGCATTGGTACGATAGTGGCAAAGGATGCTGGTGTGAGGCGCAAGTGGAAAGGGAGAGGTCAAAAAGGTGATGACATTACCATTGGTGCCCAGAACAGGGTCAGCATCTCCAGTGGCGACGGGGGCACTCAGCTGTCCTGCCATGATCCGCTCCACTCGCTGCTCGAGGTCGCTCAGCTGTTTCAGGTCAGGACGGCCTCCCCCGGTCTGTCGCTGCTGTCTTCTGTTATGCGGGCCAGCTTGGCCTGCAAGAGAAAGGACAGCCTCTAAGTACAGTGTCAAGCCCTGATCTTGCCCGCACTGCCTCCCATGGTTGATTAGCCCTGACAGTGTCAAGCCCTGATCTTGCCTGCACTGCCTCCCATGGTCGAATAGCCCTGACAGTGTCTAAAGTCCTGAATGCGCAAGTGCTTTTCATGACAGTCCCATAGCTGCTGCATGAGGGCTGGCCATTAGGGCTTTCAGACCTGTTTGGCCATAAAGTGACGTGCACATGCAGGGATGAGGAGGATACTGGAAAGGGTACTCACCCTGACAACCCGAGTGAGGTCGTTGAATTTTTTCCGGCACTGGGTTGGTGTCCTGCCAACCACGCTGTTGGACGTGACCCTGTTTGCCACATCCCTCCATGCTTTCCGATATTCGGCGGCAGCGACCTGCTGCCACCCTCGGGGAAGAGGATATGACGCCTGCGGCCCACTGTGCCAACCAGCAGCCTCAGGTCACCCTCGCCGAAGCGCTGCGCTCCCTCCCTCACCTTCTCCATTCTCCTGGGCGTGGAGCTGTTCCAGAAGCAGTGTTCAGGCCTTGCCTTAGGGCTGCAGTGTGCAGGGCGTGGCAGCCAAGCAATTCCACCCGCCCCCTTTAAGTGCTGACCGGCGCCTGACTGTCTGCCCTCAATGAGCAACTCGCCGCACCTGCGCTGCGCCCGCCTTCGGTGTTTGCGCCCCGGATCGCCGGCTTAGCGCCTAATGATAGTCGTGCATCGCCTGCTTTAGCGCAGCAGCAACCTCTTGGGGTGATGCAACTGAATATCGGCGAAGGTGGCGCTAAGTTGCGCCGGGCGCAAAAGTTAGCGAACGCCATGCTGTAGCACCCCAAACGTGGCTATACTGAATTTCTAGGCCTTTGTGTCTTAATGCGAGGAGCATTTGTAATAAGGTGGATGAATTGGCTGCGCAAATAGAGGTAAACGAATATGATTTGGTTGGGATTACAGAAACATGGCTCAAGGATGGCCAAGACTGGGAACTCAACATCCGGGGTATTCGATATTCAGGAAAGATAGGCAAAAGGGAAAGTGAGGTGGGGTAGCATTACTGGTTAAAGAAGGGATTAACACAATTGTAATGAAGGATATTAGCTCTGATGATGTGGAATCTGTATGGGTGGAATTGAGAAATACGAAGGGGAATTAAACATTAGTGGGAGTGGTATATAGACCTCCAAACAGTAAGGCGGAGGTTGGGGATGGCATTAAAAGGGAAATTAAAGAAGCGTGCAATAAGGGCACAGCAGTCATCATGGGTGACTTTAATCAACATATAGATTGGGCCAACCAAATTAGTAACAATACTGTGGAGGAGGAATTCCTGGAGTGTTTACGGGAAGGTTTCCTGGACCAATATGTCGAGGAACCAACCAGAGATCAGGCCATCTTAGACTGGGTATTATGTAACGAAAAGGATTAATTAGCAATCTTGTACGAGGCCCCTTGGGTCAGAGCGATCATAATATGATCGAATTCTTCATTAAGATGGAGAATGAAGTAGTTGACTCAGAGTCAAGGGTCCTCAATTTAAATAAAGGAAACTACGATGGTCTGAGGAGCGAGTTGGGTAGGATTGATTGGGGAATGGCACTCAAAGGGTTGACAGTGGATAGGCAATGGCAAACATTCAAAGACCGAATGGATGAGCTACAGAATTTGTTCATCCCAGTTTGGCATAAAAATAAAACAAAAAAGGTGACTCAACCGTGGCTAACAAGGGAAATTAGGGATAGCATAAGATCCAAGGAGAGGACCTATAAATTGGCTAGAAAAAGCAATAATCCTGAGGATTGGGAGCAGTTTAGGAGTCAACAAAGGAGGACAAAGGGATTAATTAAGAAAGGGAAAATAGAATATGAGAGTAAGCTTGCAGGGAACATAAAAACTGACTGTAAAAGCTTTTATAGATATGTGAAGAGAAAAGGATTGGTGAAGTCAAGCGTAGGTCCCTTACAATCAGAATCAGGGGAATTTATAATGGGAAACAAGGAAATGGCAGACCAACTAAATACATACTTTGGTTCTGTCTTCACAAAGGAGGACACAAATAACCTCCCAGAGATGCCGGGGAACATAGGGTCTAATGAGAGGGAGGAACTGAAAGAAATCAATATTTGTCGGGAAATGGTGTTAAGAAAATTGATGGGACTGAAGGCCGATAAATCCCCAGGGCCTGATGGTCTACATCCCAGGGTACTTAAGGAAGTGGCCCCAGAGACAGTAGATGCATTGCTGGTCATCTTCCAGAACTCGATAGACTCTGGAACAGTACCCATGGATTGGAGGGTAGCTAATGTTACCCCACTATTCAAAAAAGGTGGTAGAGAAAAAGCGGGGAATTATAGACCGGTAAGCCTGACATCGGTAGTGGGGAAAATGCTAGAGTCTATTATAAAAGATGTAATAGCAGAGCACTTGGAAAGCAGTGACAGGATCGGACAAAGTCAACATGGATTTACAAAAGGTAAATCATGCTTGACTAATCTGGAATTTTTTGAGGATGTAACTGGTAAAATAGATAAGGGAGAACCAGTGGGTGTGGTGTATTTGGACTTTCAGAAGGCTTTCGATAAGGTCCCACATAAGAGATTAGCGTGCAAAATTAAGGCACATGGGATTGGGGGCAAGGTATTGACTTGGATAGAGAACTGGTTGGCGGACAGAAAGCAAAGAGTTGGAATAAACGGGTCGTTTTCCGAGTGGCAGGCAGTGACTAGTGGGGTACCGCAAGGATTGGTCCTAGGACCCCAGCTGTTCACAATATATATATTAATGATCTGGATGAGGGAATTGGATGTAATATCTCCAAATTTGCAGACAACACAAAGCTGGGTGGGAGGGTAAGCTGTGAGGAGGATGTCATGAAACTCCAGTACGATTTGGACAGGTTGGGTGATTGGGCAGAAACATGGCAAATACACTATAATGTGGATAAATGTGAGGTTATCCACTTTGGTGGCAAAAACAGGAAGGCAGATTATTATTTGAATGACAATAGATTGGGAGAAGGGGAAGTGCAAAGAGACCTGGGTGTTCTTGTGCACCAGTCGCTGAAGGTAAGCATGCAGGTGCAGCAGGCGGTTAAGAAGGCAAATGGTATGTTGGCCTTCGTAGCGAGAGGGTTCGAGTACAAGAACAAGGATGTCTTGCTGCAGTTGTACAGGGCCTTGGTGAGACCGCACCTTGAGTATTGTGTGCAGTTTTGGTCACCTTACCTGAGGAAGAACGTTCTTGCCATGGAGGGAGTGCAGCGAAGATTCACCAGGCTGATACCTGGGATGGCAGGAATGACGTACGAGGAGAGATTGTGTCGATTGGGCTTATACTCATTGGAGTTCAGAAGATTGAGAGGGGATCTCATCGAAACCTATAAAATTCTGTCAGGCCTGGACAGACTAGATGCAGAAAGGATGTTTCTGATGGCCGGGGAGTCCAGAACCAGGGGTCATAGTCTAAGGATAAGGGGTAAGCCATTTAGGACTGAAATGAGGAGGAATTTCTTCACCCAGAGAGTGGTGAACCTGTGGAATTCTCTGCCACAGAGGGCGGTGGAGGCCAGTTCATTAAATATATTCAAGAAAGAGTTGGATATATTTCTTGAGGCTTAAGGGATATGGGGAGAAGGCAGGGACAGGGTACTGAATTTGGATGATCAGCCATGATCACATTGAATGGCGGAACAGGCTCGAGGGGCCGAATGGCCTACTCCTGCTCCTATCTTCTATGTTTCCCCATGTCCCTACGATTTTTTTCTCCTTCAAATATTTATCCAATTCCCTTTAGAAGGCTACTATTGAATCTGTATCCACCACCCTATCAGACAGTGTATTCCAAATCCTAACCACTAGTTGCATAAAATAGTTTTTCCTCATCTCGCCTCTGGTTCTTTTTCCAATCACCTTAAATCTGTGCCCTCTGGTTAGCAACCCTTCAGCCATTGGAAACAGTTTCTCTTTATTAACTCTATCTAAATCCTTGATGAATTTAAACACCTCCATCAAATCTCCTCTCAGTCTTTTCTGCTCCAAGGAGAACAACCCCAGCTTCTCCAGTCGAGCCACGTAACTGTAATCCCCCATCCCAGGGACTATTCTAGTAAATCTCTACTGTACCCTCTCCAAAGCCTTCAAGTCCTTCCTAAAGCGTGGTGTCCAGAATTGGACACAATACTCCAGCTGGAGTCGAACTAGTGTTTTATATAGGTGATACGCTTATCAATTACTCCATAAAAGACGATGAATCAGGAAGGCGATGAAAAGGCTTAAAGGCTTTTATTAACTAGAGAACAGAGCATGCCTCTCGTGGGTGACTGGCTCCAAGAAGGAAGTGAGTCGGCGAAACCCCCACCTTTATACCTGGTCATGTGGGCGGAGTCAGCTGAGGCATGCCTTGGTACACAGCGCCACCCAGAGGTAACAATATACAATAACAGTGGTTTACCACATTCACCCCTTGTTTAAAATTAAGTCCGGCGGGGTGAAGGGTACTACAAGTTCGTGTAGTTAAGTCTATCAGGAGGCCTTGTCTGACGTCCTGATCGTCGTGGTGGCGGCGGCGGTGTTGCAGCATCCAACGTCGGATCTGGTGTCTGGGTGGTCAACGAAGGGTCCTGGGGCTCCGGCATGTCGTCTACAGGGGTTGGATTGGGAGGGGTGGTGGGGGATAACGGTGGTAGTTCAGGGGTACCCGAGGGTGCGAGATCTCGTATGGAGACCGTGTCCTCCCGCCCGTCTGGATATGTCACCCAGGCATACTGGGGGTTGGCGTGTAGGAGGTGCACCCTCTCGACCAGGGGGTCCGTTTTATGGGTCCTTACGTGCCTCCGCAGTAGGACGGGCCCAGGAGAAGTCAGCCATGCCAGTAGCGAGGTTCCCGATGTGGACTTCCTGGGGAAAACGAACATTTGCTCATGAGGGGTGGCATTAGTGGCAGTACAAAGCAGTGACCGGATGGAGTGGAGCGCCGCAGGGAGGACCTCCTGCCAGCGAGAGGTCGGAAGGCCCTTAGATTTTAAGGCTAAGAGGACTGCCTTCCAAACCGTCGCGTTCTCTCTTTCCACCTGGCCGTTCCCCCGGGGGTTGTAGCTGGTGGTTCTGCTCGTAGCGATACCTCTCGCTAGCAGGTACTGCCGAAGTTCATCGCTCATGAAAGATGAGCCCCTGTCGCTATGTATATAGCTAGGGAAACCGAACAAAGCGAAGAGGTCATTCAGACATTTGATGACCGTGGTACTGGTCATGTCCGGGCAAGGGATGGCAAACGGGAACCGGGAGTACTCATCAATTATGTTGAGGAAGTACACATTGCAGTCAGAGGAGGGGAGGGGCCCTTTAAAATCGACGCTCAGGCGCTCGAAGGGGCAAGTGGCCTTGATCAGGCTTGCTCTGTCCGGCCTATAAAAGTGCGGTTTGCACTCGGCACAGATTTGGCAGTTCCTGGTCATGGTCCTGACCTCCTCGATGGAATAGGGCAGGTTACGGGATTTGATGAAATGGAAGAACCTGGTGACCCCCGGGTGGCAGAGGTCATTGTGGAGGGTCTGCAGTCTATCAACCTGCGCGTTGGCGCATGTACCACGTGATAGGGCATCTGGGGGCTCATTGAGTTTCCCGGGCCGGTACAAGATATCATAATTGTAGGTGGAGAGTTCGATTCTCCACCTCAAGATCTTGTCGTTCTTGATTTTGCCCCTTTGCTTATTATTAAACATAAAAGCTACTGAACGCTGGTCAGTGAGCAGGGTAAACCGTTTTCTGGCCAGGTAATGCCTCCAGTGACGCACCGCTTCCACAATGGCCTGGGCCTCCTTTTCGACAGAGGAGTGTCGAATCTCGGGGCCCTGGAGGGTCCTTGAGAAGAAGGTCACGGGTCTGCCCGCCTGGTTAAGGGTCGCAGCTAGGGCGAAGTCGGATGCATCGCTCTCCACTTGGAAGGGGATCGACTCGTCCACTGCGTGCATTGTGGCCTTCGCGATATCGCTCTTGATAAGAGTGAAGGCTGCACACGCCTCTGGTGTCAGGGGGAAGGAGGTGGATTTGATGAGGGGTCTAGCTTTGTCTGCATAGTGGGGCACCCACTGGGCATAGTAGGAGAAAAACCCCAGGCATCTCTTCAGTGCTTTTTGGCAGTGGGGGAGGGGTAGCTCCATTAGGGGGCGCATTCTGTCGGGGTCGGGCCCGATGACTCCGTTCTCCACCACGCAGCTGAGAATGGCGAGGCGTTTGGTGCGAAACATACATTTCTCTTTATTGTACGTTAGGTTCAGCCGTTGGGCCGTACGGAGGAATTTTTCTCGATTAACGTCATGGTCCTGCTGGTCGTGGCCACAGATGGTGACGTTATCCAGATAGGGAAAGGTGGCCTGCAGCGCGTTCTCGTCAACCATCCGGTCCATCTCCCTTTGGAAGACCGAAACCCCATTGGTGACGCCGAAGGGAACCCTAAGGAAGTGGTAGAGGCGGCCGTTCGCCTCGAAGGCAGTATACTGGCGGTCCTCATGGCGGATGGGGAGCTGGTGGTATGCTGACTTAAGGTCAATGGTGGAGAATACTTTGTATTGCGCAATCTGGTTGACCATATCAGATATGCGAGGAAGGGGGTATGCGTCCAGCTGAGTGTACCGGTTTCTGGTTTGGCTGTAGTCAATGACCAGGCGGCGTTTATCAGTGGTTTTAACGACTACAACCTGGGCTCGCCAGGGGCTAGTGCTCCCTTCGATAATGCCCTCCTTCAAGAGCCGCTCCACCTCAGAGCTAATAAAAGCTCTGTCCCCGGCGCTGTACCGCCTGCTCTTGGTAGCGATGGGTTTACAGTTGTGGGTGAGGTTAGCGAACAAGGGAGGGGGGGGCACTTTTAGTGTGGAAAGGCTGCAGGTGGTTTGCGGCGGGCGATTTAAAAGGTGTTGGTTGCAGACTGTGAGTGGGGGGAGGGGTCCACCGTATGCTAATGTGACACTTTTAAGGTGGCACTGAAAATCCAACCCTAGCAGCATGGCAGCGCAGAGACGGGGCAGGACTAGAAGTTTAAAATTTTTATATTCTGTGCCCCCAACCGAAAGGGTCACCACACAGTAGCCACCGACGTCCATTGAATGGGACTTGGACGCCATAGAAATCCGATGGCGCGTCGGCAGGACCGTGAGGGAGTGGCTACGTACCGTGTCGGGGTGAATAAAACTCTCTGTGCTCCCGCTGTCGATTAGGCAAGTGGTGGCGCGGCCGTTTACCGTGATATCCATCATGGAGCTGGATAGATGATTAGGGAGGGCTTGATCCAGCGTAACGGAGGCCAGTGTATGGCTTAGTGAGTCGGTATGGTCGTCCGACGAGACGGTGGACGAGTCCGGAGACGAAGTGGCGGTTGAGTGCGGCGGATAAAATGGCGGCGGCCATGCGGCCGGAGGTGCACAAAATGGCGGATAAGATGGCTGCCCCCATGGATCGCACGCGGCGCTGCTGGCGTTCGCTGGTTTCCCCCTGCAGGCATTGGTGTAATGGCCTTTCTTCCCGCAGCCCGAGCAGGTAGCGGTATTAGCCGGGCAGTGCGCTCTAGGGTGTTTTAACTGGCCACAGAAATAGCATTTTTGGGCCTGGTTATGGGGCATCGCTGCAGTTCTTACCGGGGGCGGCTGTCCCAGTTGATTTCGGGATATCGCTGCAGCAGTTGGTGCCGGGGGCGGCGGTCCCATGTCCCACGGTCGCGATGGCCATGGCGCGGCGCCGTTACGTGGGTATGCTTCGAGGTTTCGGTGGGCCGCATCTAGCGAGAGCGCAAGGGCTACGGCCGTCTTCAGGTCGAGCTCCTTGCTTTCGAGCAGTCTCTGCCGGGAGTAGTCGGACTGGAGGCCCCTGACGAAGGCATCACAAGTAAGTCCCTCCGCGTGCCCCGCAGCCGTTACCTCCTTACAGTCGCAGTCTCTGCAGAGTGTCTGTAACGCCCGTAAAAATGCCTCTACCGATTCCCCCGGTTGCTGCCTGCGGGATCCCAAGAGGTGTCTGGCGTAAATCGTGTTCACTCGGCGCGTGTATTGCCCTTTTAGTAGTTCGAGGGCCGCCGTGTACGTAGTAGCGTCCCGGATGAGCGTATATACTTGAGGGCTCACCTGGGCGGTCAAAACTTTTAGTTTGTTCTCCTCCGATGTCACGGCGGAGGCTCCTAGGAAGGATTCAAAGCAGCTCAGCCAGTGTTCGAAATTGGTCGATGAACCCGCTGCTTGAGGGTCGAGGTCCAGGCATGCCGGTCTGAGGGCTCGCAGCAACGCCTGCTGTTGTTGCTGTTCAGGTGTCGCCATTTTACTTCTTGTTAATAAAATTGATACGCTTATCAATTACTCCATAAAAGACGATGGCCTAGAAATTCGGTTTTGGCGCAGCGAGGGCTTTAGCACCGGAAGTTAGTGCCGGCGCTAAGTCCCCCTGCGCGCGCCAAAAATTCAGTAGCGCCGCGCCCAAACGGCTGCCGGCGCTACTGAGGGGTCTCAGCGCCTCAAAACTGGTGCCACGCGCCGCATTGCGGCGCTATTCCGGCGCTGCGGCGCCCGCTGCGGTGCGGCAGGCTCGGGAAGTGCAGGCCTCCTCCTTCCGTTAAGGAGGAGCTGCCTGCACCCGGCCGCGGCCCGCGATAACCTTTTTAAAAATGAGCCCGGCACCTCGGACAAGTGCCGGGCTTGCTTCTGTTCCGGGGGGGGGGGGGCGGAAGTCCGGGGAGGGAGCTGCGGCCGGCGGGAAAGCGGCCGGCCGCCGCGGGGCCTTTAATGCGCCAGCGCAAAGTTCTGTAAGGCACCTCTGCCAGAACGTTGCTTGCGGCTGCCACAGGCGAGGCGGCCGCAACTCAATTTCCGAGTTCGGGCGGGTTACCATGGCAACCGGGACGCTGCGCACACCGATGACGTCATCGGTGCCGGCAAAGCGCTACCGGCCTAACGCCGATTTAGGGCCCCTGTCAATTTCTAAACTGGCCACAACTTCGGCGCTAGGCCCTCTAGCGCCTCAAAAGCGGCGCTAAGGCCAGTGAATTTCTCGGCCGATGAATCAGGAAGGCGATGAAAAGACTTTTATTAACTAGAGAACAGAGCATGCCTCTCGTGGGTGACTGGCTCCAAGAAGGAAGTGAGTCGGCGAAACCCCCACCTTTATACCTGGTCATGTGGGCGGAGCCAGCTGAGGCATGCCTTGGTACACAGCGCCACCCAGAGGTAACAATATACAATAACAGTGGTTTACCACAATAGGTTTAGCATACCTTCCTGGCTTTTGTACTCTATGGCCTCGAAATTCAGTATAGCCACGTTTGGGGCGCTACAGCATGGCGTTCGCTAACTTTTGCGCCCGGCACAACTTAGCGCCACCTTCGCCGATATTCAGTTGCATTGCCCCAAGAGGTTGCTGCTGCGCTAAAGCAGGCGCTGCACGACTATCATTAGGCGCTAAGCCGGCGATCCGGGGCGCAAACACCAAAGGCGGGCGCAGCGCAGGTGCGGCGAGTTGCTCATTGAGGGCAGACAGTCAGGCGCCGGTCAGCACTTAAAGGGGGAGGGTGGAATTGCTTGGCTGCCACGCCCTGCACACTGCAGCCCTATGGCAAGGCCTGAACACTGCTTCTGGAACAGCTCCACGCCCAGGAGAATGGAGAAGGCCAGGGAGAGAGCGCAGCGCTTTGGCGAGGGTGACCTGAGGCTGCTGGTTGGCACAGTGGGCCGCAGGCGCCATATTCTCTTCCCTGAGGGTGGCAGGAGGCCGCTGCCCGCCAAATATCGGAAAGCATGGAGGGATGTGGCAAACAGGGTCACGTCCAATAGCGTGGTTGGCAGGACACCAACCCAGTGCCGGAAAAAATTCAACGACCTTACTCGGGTTGTCAGGGTGAGTACCCTTTCCAGTATCCTCCTCATCCCTGCATGTGCACGTCACTTTATGGCCAAACAGGTCTAAAAGCCCTAATGGCCAGCCCTCATCCAGCAGCTATGGGACTGTCATGAAAAGCACTTGCGCATTCAGGACTTTAGACACTGTCAGGGCTATTCGACCATGGGAGGCAGTGCGGGCAAGATCAGGGCTTGACACTGTCAGGGCTAATCAACCATGGGAGGCAGTGCGGGCAAGATCAGGGCTTGACACTGTACTTAGAGGCTGTCCTTTCTCTTGCAGGCCAAGCTGGCCCGCATAACAGAAGACAGCAGCGACAGACCGGGGGAGGCCGTCCTGACCTGAAACAGCTGAGCGACCTCGAGCAGCGAGTGGAGCGGATCATGGCAGGACAGCTGAGTGCCCCCGTCGCCACTGGAGATGCTGACCCTGTTCTGGGCACCAATGGTAATGTCATCACCTTTTTGACCTCTCCCTTTCCACTTGCGCCTCACACCAGCATCCTTTGCCACTATCGTACCAATGCAGTGCACAGCAGCACTCATGCCTCCCTTGCTGCCGCCCTGTCCTCACTCTAAAGCAACTCTTGTGCCTCCCTGCTTTCAGATGGTGACTCGCCAGGTGAGGAGGCGGCCCCTCAAGCTGGCACTGTGTCCGAGTCAGACATAGAGGAGGATGAAGAGGAAGCCAGCCCATCAGGGACACCCTCAGCCGACGCAGCCCATGGCCATGATGGTGACACGTCTTCCTTGGAGGGGAGCAGGGGGGAAGGGTCGGAGGATCATGAAACTCCGGGGACTAGCGGGCTGCAGCAATGCGGGAGGGGTGGGGAAGCTCGGCGGCCTTCTCCCCGGAGGGTGAGTGCGGTCTCCAGTCCTGCTACGGTGAGCGCAGAGGAGGTGTGGCTCCTAGCGGAAATGGGCGCCCAGGCTGAGCGCAGGCACAATGAGCTCATGGCTGCAGTGGCAAGGATGCCTGACTCCATAGAGTCACTGGCAAGGAGTGTGCAGGAATTCGGGGCAGCACAGGCCAGGAGTCTGCAGGATGTCGCGGCAGCAGAGGCCAGGAGTCTGCAACAATTCAGTGCAGCACAGGCCAGGTGTCTGCAGGATGTCGCGGCAGCACAGGCTAGGAGTCAGCAGGACTTCGCTGCTTTACAGACGGCTTCTAGCCAAGTGCTCAGTCGTGCCGTGCATTCACTGGCTGCTGTCATGCAGACACAAACCAGGGCCACACGGGCACTAACTGCTGCCACACTCGCTGGATCGGCCAGGCATCACCGGGGCACTCGCCGCGCCGCAGCAGCCCAGCAGTCTGTGCCTCAGCAGATTGCTGCGCATGCTGCAGTGCTGGCCCGCGTGCGTGCCAATGTATCAGCCGACCAGGGAGTGCCTGTGATCTGCCAGGTTGGCAGCATTCCTGCAGCCAACACTGTCACTCCTCCATTGCAGCTGCCACCAGCTGTTGGACAGACTGCTGCCGCCCAAGCAGAGTTGGAGCAGTCAGCAGCCGGCCCCTCCAGGCCCAGAGCTGGTCCAGGCCGACCCCCAAGGGCATCTGCCATCTCACCATCTGACCCTCAGCAGCCTTCCCCCAGCCTTGCTGCAGCCACTGGGGTCCCATTGAGGAGGAGCTGCAGGGCGGGTAGGGGCCAGTCACGGAAGTGAAACGGATCACCCTCGCAGGGGAAAAAGTAGAAGCTGTGGCCAAATGTTTTGTTTTATATATAAAGGCCGAGACTGGTGCATATGTTTCATATTTAAAGGCCGAGACTGGTGTATTTGTTTCATATATAAAGGCCGAGACTGGTGTATTTGTTTTACTTATAAAGGCCGAGACTGGTGTATTTGTTTCATATATAAAGGCCGAGACTGCTGTATTTGTCTCATATTTAAAGGCCGAGACTGGTATATTTGTTTTACTTGTAAAGGCCGAGACTGGTGTATTTGTGTTTTTGGGGGGGGGTTTTCTCCATTAGTTTGTCATGTGGGAAGGGCACAGAGGTATCACAGTAAAAAAAATTCTTAAATCGCACTATGCTTGCTTTTGGAAGTCCTGGTTGCCCTGCTCGGCTGAGGGCTTGTGGAGCGGCTACATTCATCTTCTGCCATTGGCACAAGCCATTCCCTGAGAGGGGGCCTAGAACCGATTTGCAATAAGCCACCGATGGGCGGCCCTTGCACTTTCTGCCTCCCTCCTGTGCTGGTCCTCCTCCTCCTCCTCCTCTGGTGGTCCTCTGCTGGCAGTGGCTGAGTCCTGCAGATAGCCAGGTTGTGCAGCATGCAGCACACGACAACGAAATGGGAGACTCGCTAAGGCAAGTACTGTAGGGCTCCCCCGGAACGATCCAGACAGTGGAACCACTGCTTCAGCACGCCGATTGTTTGCTCAATGATGTTCCTGGTTGCTTGATGGCTGTCATTGTATCGCTCTTCAGCATGGGTTGCTGGGCGCATGGAGCGGGGTCATCAGCCAGGTGCACAAAGGATAGCCTTTGTCCCCGAGAAGCCATCCTCGTGGGTGAGGCTGGGTCTCGAACATGTCTGCCACAGAAGTCTGGCGCAGGATGAAGGCATCGTGGCTGCTGCCTGGAAAGCGGGCATTGACAGCTAGGATGAGCTGTCATTGTATCCCTCTTCAGCAGGGTTGCTGGGCGCACGGAGCGGGGTCATCAGCCAGGTGCACAAAGGATAGCCTTTGTCCCCGAGAAGCCATCCTCGTGGGTGAGGCTGGGCATCGAACATGTCTGCCACAGAAGTCTGGCGCAGGATGAAGGCATCGTGGGTGCTGCCTGGAAAGCGGGCATTGACAGCTAGGATGAACTGCCTGTGGTCACACACCAACTGCACGTTGAGCGAATGTTAGCCCTTCTGGTTGCGGTAATCCTCGGCATTCTCTAGAGGTGCCCGCAAAGCCACATGCGTGCAGTCAATGGTGCCCTGCACCATGGGGAAGCCCGCTAATGCTGCAAAGCCCATTGCACGCTGTTGCTGCTTGTAAACGGTCATGGGGAAGGAGATGAATTGACGTCTCCTTCTGAAAAGGGCATTGGTCACCTGGCGGATGTAGCAATGTACCGCAAACTGGGAGATGTTGGAAATGTCCCCAGTAGCGGATTGGAAGGAGCCGGTGGCATAGAAGTTGAGAGCCACCGACAGAGACGTCCTGCTCCTCAGCTGTGGCTGCAGATCTCCGTGACCGTGAAGCAGGTGGCAGATCTCAGTGACCACCTCCCTTCTGAATTGCAGCCTCTGAACACACTGCTCCCCAGACATGTTCAGATATGAGAACTGCTGGCGGTATACCCTGGGTGGGTAAGGCCTCCTTTGCCGACGCCTGTTGGCCCTTCTCCGTCTGGCCATGACTGGCACTCTCTCACGGCATCTCTGAGCCCTTTGAATGCAATGGAGAAGCCCAACGTTTCCACCCATTGCAGCCCCCATTATATGTTTCCAATCAATGCTATGACACTGAAGTTAAAGACAAGTGCAAAGCTGTGGTCTGAAGCCACAAGTGCCTGTGCGAGTGTTGAGCCAAACCAGAAAGCTCTCTACCTTTGTCTCTCTCCAGAGATCCGTCTCTCACAAAGAAGGAGTGGTGCAAAATGGCTGCCATTTATACTGCAGGAGGAGTCCCCTTTAATTAGTGCCCCCCGCGCCCCGCAGCGACTGGGAACCGTTCCCCTCTGCCAGTCGCTAGGGGCGCCAGGCGCACAATAGGCCGGCGCCACTGAATTTCCGGTTCGGGGCGCAAAAAGGGCGTTGCACCATGAAATGACGTCAGGATCTGCGCGCGCAGCTGAGCGCGTGCAAAGGTTTTGCGCCGCCGCTAAATCTTAACTGAAGTTCGCGAGAGGCGCAGATCGCGCCGTGATATACCTATCAATTCCTCCAATAAAAGGCGAAGAGTTACGAAGGTGACTAAAGGTTTTTATTGACTAAATAACAGAGCCCACTCTCGTGGGTGATCCGATCCAAGCAGGAGGAATACCAGCCAGTCGCTCACCTTTATACCTGGCCTGGTGGGTGGAGCCAAGGCGGAGTCGGCAGTGGTCATCCCAGGTATAGCAGTGTGGCAAGAGGCGACCTCGTACCGTGATACAATAGTGGTCAGTGATACAGTTATAACGAACAGTGGTGAACAGTGCTAACTACTAACAGTGATACGATAGTGAACGTGGTTTCCCACATTCACCCCTTGTTTAGAATTAAGTCCGGCGGGGTGAAGTGTACTACCAATTCTGGTAGGTCAGTCTGTCCGGAGGCTTCGTAAGCCTCTCCGATCGCCGCAGCGGTGGTGTTGCCTTATCCGGTGCTGGTGCCTTATCCGGTGTTGATGCTGGTGTTTGCGTGGTCGGCGAGGGCTCGTGGGGTTCCGGCATGCCGTCTACCTGGGCTGGGGTTGGGGGGGATGGTGGCGGTGTTTCCGGATCGGCTGAGGGTGCGAGGTCTCGTAGGGAGACAGTGTCCTCCCGCCCGTCTGGGTACGCCACGTAGGCGTACTGGGGGTTGGCGTGCAGGAGGTTCACCCTCTCGACCAGGGGGTCCGTTTTATGGGCCCTCACGTGTTTCCGCAGCCAGACCGGCCCCGGGGCGGTCAGCCAGGTTGGTAGAGTGGTTCCCGTAGTCGACTTCCTGGGGAAAACGAACATTCGTTCATGGGGGGTGGTGTTAGTGGCCGTGCAAAGTAATGACCGGATGGAGTGCAGCGCTGTCGGGAGGACTTCTTGCCAGCGGGAGGTTGGGAGGCCCTTAGACTTTAAGGCTAAGAGGACGGCCTTCCATACCGTCGCGTTCTCTCTTTCCACCTGACCGTTACCTCTGGGGTTGTAGCTGGTGGTCCTGCTTGCTGCAATACCTCTCTCTAGGAGGAATTGCCGGAGTTCCTCGCTCATGAAGGAGGAGCCCCGGTCGCTGTGTATATAGTTCGGGAACCTGAACAAGGCGAAGAGGGCATTCAGGCACTTAATGACCGTGCTACTGGTCATGTCGGGGCAGGGGAAGGCAAAGGGGAAACGGGAGTACTCATCAACGATGTTGAGGAAGTACACATTACGGTCAGAGGACGGGAGGGGCCCCTTAAAGTCGATGCTCAGGCGCTCGAAGGGGCGGGTGGCCTTGATCAGGCTTGCTCGGTCCGGCCTATAGAAGTGCGGTTTGCACTCCGCACAGGTCTGGCAGTTCCTGGTCATGGTCCTGACCTCCTCGATGGAGTAGGTCAGGTTGCGGGCCTTAATGAAATGGTAGAGTCTGGTGACTCCGGGGTGGCAGAGCTGGTCGTGGAGGGTCTGAAGCCTATCGATATGCGCGCTGGCGCATGTCATTCGTGAAAGGGCATCAGGGGATTCGTTCAGCTTGCCTGGCCGGTACAAGATCTCATAATCGTAGGTGGAGAGCTCGATTCTCCATCTCAAAATCTTGTCATTCTTGATTTTGCCCTTCAGCTTGTTATTAAACATGAAAGCCACCGAACGCTGGTCGGTGAGGAGGGTAAATCGTTTGCCTGCCAGGTAGTGCCTCCAGCGCCGTACTGCCTCCACGATCGCCTGGGCCTCTTTCTCGACCGACGAATGTCGGATCTCGGGGCCCTGTAGGGTCCTTGAGAAGAAGGCCACTGGCCTCCCCTCCTGGTTTAGGGTGGCGGCTAAGGCGAAGTCGGATGCGTCGCTCTCCACTTGGAAGGGGATGGACTCGTCCACTGCGTGCATCGTGGCCTTGGCTATGTCTCCCTTAATGAGGGAGAAGGCCGCGCACGCCTCCTCCGTGAGGGGGAAGGAAGTGGCTTTCAGGAGGGGTCTGGCTTTGTCCGCGTAATTGGGTACCCATTGGGCATAGTAGGCGAAAAGCCCCAGGGTTCTCCTAAGTGCTTTAGGGCAGTGGGGGAGGGGTAGCTCCATGAGGGGGCGCATTCTTTCTGGGTCGGGGCCGATGATTCCGTTCTCCACTACGCAGCCGAGGATGGCAAGACGCGTGGTGTTAAACACGCATTTCTCCTTATTGTAGGTGAGGTTCAGCCGTTGGGCCGTACGGAGGAATTTCTCCAGATTCGCGTCATGTTCCTGCCGGTCGCGGCCGCAGATAGTGACGTTATCTAGGTAGGGGAATGTAGCCTGCAGTTCGTTCTGGTCAACCATCTGGTCCATCTCCCTTTGGAAGACCGAGACCCCATTAGTGACACCGAAGGGGACCCTAAGGAAGTGGTTGGTATAGGCGCCCATTCGCCTCGAAGGCGGTATACTGGCGGTCCTCAGGGTGGATAGGGAGTTGGTGGTAGGCCGACTTCAGGTCGATGGTCGAGAATACTTTATACTGTGCAATCTGATTGACCATGTCAGATATGCGGGGGAGGGGGTATGCGTCCAGCTGGGTATATCTGTTTATGGTCTGGCTGTAGTCGATGACCAGGCGGTTTTTATCGCCGGTCTTTACGACTACGACCTGGGCACGCCAGGGGCTGCTGCTCCCCTCGATAATGCCCTCTTTCAGGAGGCGCTGCACCTCAGAGCTAATGAAGGCTCTGTCCCCGGCGCTATACCGCCTGCTCTTGGTAGCGACGGGTTTGCAGTCAGGGGTAAGGTTAGCAAACAGAGAGGGTGGCGGGACCTTGAGGGTGGAGAGGCTGCAGGTGTTACGCGGTGGGCGGTTTAACGTTTGCTGGTTGTTGACTGTGAGTGGGGGGAGGGGTCCACCGTATGCTAGGGTTACGCTTTGGAGGTGGGATTGGAAGTCCAGCCCTAGTAGGACGGCAGCGCAGAGATGGGGGAGGACGAGGAGTTTAAAGTTTTTATACTCCGTGCCCTTAACCGACAGGGTCACGACACAGTAGCCGCTGATGTCCGTGGCGTGGGACCTCGATGCCATCGAGATTCGGCTGCGCGTTGGTAGGACAGAGAGGGAGTAGTGGCTCACCGTGTCTGGGTGGATGAAGCTCTCCGTGCTTCCGCTGTCGAACAGGCAGGTCGTGGCGTGGCCGTTCACTTTGATGTCCATCATTGACTTGGACAGATGGTGCGGGCGGGCTTGGTCCAGGGTGACGGAAGCTAGTGTGTAGCTGAGCGAGTCGTTGTCATCTGCGGGCGAGGCGGTCGGGCGTGGTGAGTAAAATGGCGTCTCCCACGAGGTAGGGCAAAATGACGGAGAAGATGGCTGCCCCCGTAGCTCACATGAGGCACTATTGGGGTCGGTTGCCTTAATCAAAGATGGCCGCCCCCATGACTCATGTGTGGGGATGCTGGCCTCAGTTGCCCTAAACAAAGATGGCCGCCCCCATGACTCATGTGTGGGGATGCTGGCCTCAGTTGCCCTAAACGAAGATGGCCGCCCCCATAGTTCGCATGCGGCACTGCTGGCCTCTGAGGATCCGCTCCTGCAGGCCTTGGAGAAGTGGCCTTTCTTCAGGCAGGTTTTGCATATGGAGTTCTTGGCTGGGCAGCGTGACCTCGGGTGCTTCTCCTGGCCACAAAAAAAACAGCCGGCGGCCCGATCGCGGATGCCCGATGTCGGGGCCGGTGCCGGGGGTGGCGGGGCCGGTCGGGTCCGGGACGCCGACGCAGAGGTAGGTCCCGGGGGCGGCGCTGGGAAGGGTGCTGTGGTAGGGGTCGGGCCCGAGTCCCAGGGTCGCGAGCAGTACCTGGTGAATGCTTCCTGATCTTGGTGGGCCACTTCCAGGGAGATAGCGAGGGCTTCAGCTTTTTCCATGCTGAGGTCTTTAGCTTCCAGCAGTCTTTGCCGTGAGTACTCGGACCGTAGGCCTTTCAGGAATGCGTCGCGGATATTATCTTCAGTATTTTCGGCTGCCGACACCGATTTAAAGTCACAGTTCCTGGCGAGTGCATATAGCGCCTGTGAGAATTCGGCTACTGATTCTCCTGGCTGTTGCGGCCGTGATCTTAGGAGGTGCCTAGCGTACATGTAGTTTACCGGGGTCCGGTACTTCTGTTTCAGCAGGTTGATGGCGGTCTCGTAGGTAGTCATGTCCTCGATGAGAGTGTATACTCTCGGGCTCAGTTGTGCCTGCAGGACACTTAGTTTGGATGCCTGAGGGACGCTGGATTCTCTCAGGTATGATTCGAAGCAGACCAGCCAGTGTTTAAAGTCTGCGGCTGAGTTTGCTGCTCGTGGGTCCAGGTCCAGGTACGGCGGTCTGAGGGCTCGCAGCCAAGCTGGCTGGTGTGGCTGTGCTCCTGGGAGCTGCGCTGGTGGCTCCTCCGCCGGTTGTGACTCGTTGTCGGACATCATTAAATTTAGTCAATAAAATTGATATACCTATCAATTCCTCCAATAAAAGGCGAAGAGTTACGAAGGTGACTAAAGGTTTTTATTGACTAAATAACAGAGCCCACTCTCGTGGGTGATCCGATCCAAGCAGGAGGAATACCAGCCAGTCGCTCACCTTTATACCTGGCCTGGTGGGTGGAGCCAAGGCGGAGTCGGCAGTGGTCATCCCAGGTATAGCAGTGTGGCAAGAGGCGACCTCGTACCGTGATACAATAGTGGTCAGTGATACAGTTATAACGAACAGTGGTGAACAGTGCTAACTACTAACAGTGATACGATAGTGAACGTGGTTTACCACACGCCGCGCCTGGGCGCTCGCCGCTTAGCGCCCCACTTCTCCTCCTCCTAAGGCGCTAGCGGCTGGCGCAAACAACTGAATTTCTAGGCCATATGTCTCTATTTATAAAGCCCAGGATCCCATATGGTTTATTAACTGCTTTGTTAACCTGTCCTGCCACCTTCAAGACTTTGTGCACAAACACCCCCAGGTCTCGCTTTTCATGCACCCCCTTTAAAATTGTACCATTCAGCTTGTCTTGTCTCTCCTCATTCTTCCTACCAAAATGTATCACCTCACACTTTTCTGTGTTGAATTTCATCTGCCATGTGTCCGCCCATTCCACCAGCCTGTCTACGACCAGGGAGCCAACGCACATTAGATGTGGTACCAGCAGTTCCAGAGCCATCTCACGACCCAGCACAAGAAGATACTGGGTCACCTCCACCTTGAGCGACACACACCCATACCAGTCTCCTATATTAGGTAGTAGGATGGCATACACTTTCACAAAGGAGAGCTGAGTCACGCGCTCATTACAATATGATGGAGAATGAAATGGGTTTATTTTATTTCAACGGAGTCTTAAGAATTCACTTAGATGTGGCAGAATAAGAAAGCAGCAGAGGAATGCATTGGCATCCATGCTAGTTAAGGTTTGAGAGAAGGCAAATGTGAGGTTAGTGCTTGGTTCACTTTTTGTGCATATGTGCACAGAGCACTTAACTGAACATATTGTCAATTAGAACCTTCATTAAGATTCTTCCTGTTTGCAAATAGGGTTCAGCAGGCATGTCTTCAGACTCAGTCTCAGTGTCCTTCTCTGCCAATAGCTGCAGTGGGCCTCCCACTTGATCCATGGTAATCATCCTTCTAATCCTGTCTGCAGCCTTTCACAGAGTTGACCACACCATCCTTCTCCAGCGCCTCTCCTCTGCTGTCCAGCTGGGTGGGACTGCCCTTGCCTGGTTCCATTCCTCTCTAATCAGTTTGTAGCCAAAGAATCACCTGCAATGACGTCTCTTCCTGCTCCCGCACTGTTACCTCTGGAGCAACGTTCCCTTTAAACTGCACGGCCACGCAGCTGTCTCCAGGAGCTGGCTTCATGATGCAAAAAACCCCGCCTGCGCGGAAGCTTGAATGGGCCATGCAGCCTGTTAAAGGGGGCCGCGTGCCCCCCCCCAAAAAATTAGTGGGAACGTTGCGCTGGAGTCACCAAAGGATTTATCCTTGGCCCCTCCTATTTCTCATCTACACAATGGCCCTAGGCGACATCATCCAGAAACACAAAATCAGGTTCCACATGTACACTGATGACACCCAGCTCTACCTCACCACCACCTCTTGACCAGTCCACTGCCTCTGATTTGTCACAATGCTTGTCCAACACCCAATATTGGATGAGCAGAAATTTCCTCCAACTAAATATTGGGAAGACCAGAGCTATTATCTTTGGTCCCTGCCACAAACTCCGTTCCCTAGCCACCGAACCCATATCCTCTCCATCACTAAGGCTGCCTACTTCCACCTCAGTAACATCGCCCGACTCCGCCCTTGCCTCAGCTCATCTGCTGCTGTAATCCTCAGCCATGCCTTTGTTACCTCTGGACTCGACTATTCCAATGGTCTCCTGGCTGACCTCCCACCTTGCATCCTTCGTAAACTTGAGCTCATCCAAAACCCTGCCGCCCGTATCTGAACTCGCAACAAGTCCCGTTCACCCATCACTCCTGTGCTTGCTGACCTGCATTGGTTCCCAGTCTGGCAACACCTCAATTTAAAAATTCTCATCCTCCATCAAATCCCTCCATGGCCTCGTCCCTCCCTATATCTGTAATCTCCTCCAGGCCTACAAGCCTCTGAGATCTCTGTGCTCCTCCAATTCTGGCCTTTTGCGCATCCCCGATTTTTACCGCTCCACCATTGGCGGTGGTTGCAAAGGAAGTCATAAATGTGGAAAGTTTTTCTAAAAACCCAAGCCAGCAGCAAAACAAACTTTTGCCGTTAATAATGGCTCTCAGCTGTAAGAGTTCACTCTCCAAAACGGTGAAAGCGCCTTCATTGTGGTACCTGTTGTAAAAGGGCACTCAACAACCTCAGAACATTGCTGCCGAAAACCTGGGCAATGGCAGCAATAGGTAACTGGAATTGTTTTGGGAGGTTTAATGAAGGCATTGCATGAAACAGTGCAAAAGCAGTGCCTGGGCACAATATGCAACTCTCTGTGCATTGAAGGAGAAGCAGGCTTAAGGCCTGCTCATCTGATTCACCTCCCCGCTAGCCCAGACAACTGGGGAATCACTTACATTAACACTGGGTAATTGGGGATCTCTCCTCCCTCCCCACACAGACTGCACTAAGACCACGTTATCGGCCCCAAATCTTTTTGAAGGGCTAATTCACTTTACTTTGAGTCTGGAATTTGGCTTGCTGCTTATTATTATTGTACTCTATTATCACTGCCTGTTTTTACCAGATATCCTCGAGAAGTTAAGTGGCAGGTTATGCAGTTAGCGTGCTAGGACCATGTTAATGTGGCCTATCACGTGCCATTGTTTGAACGAAGCACTTAACAAATAAAGGCGGTTGATAACATGCCAGGATGAAGTAAAAGAAATGTTTGCTGTAAGCATAATGAAACGTTGCCTTTGAAAATCAAACATGTTTCTTAATAATAAAAGTGCCAAAAAATTACTAACTTTGTGACTAAGTGCAAACCAAATGAAAAGAGCTTGAATATATAACTATCTTGATTAATTATGCACAAATATTTAGACTGAGCCACAAAGTGTTTCAGAGATTGGTATTTACATTTGGTTTATCATACTTTTGAAATACTGTTATTTCTGATAAGATCAAACATTTGAGCGATGGCAGTAAATAGGTGTGCTCTGTGGGGCTGATAATGTAGTGAACTAGGTGTGGGCAACCCCACCCATGGGCATTGAGGCTTGAGACTTACACACAGAATCACACACAGAAACCCCACAGTGCAGATAGAGGCCATTTTGGCCCATCGAGCCTGCACCGACACATATCCCACCCGATCCCCGTAACCCCTACACCAACACATACCCCACCCTATCCCCGTAACCCCACATATTTAATCCCCCTAACACTAAGGGTCAATTTTATCATAGCCAATCAACCTAACCCGCACATCTTTGGACTGTGGGAGGAAACCGGAGCACCCGGAGGAAACCCACGCAAACACGGGGAGAATGTGCAAACTCCACACAGACAGTCACCCGAGGCCGGATTCGAACCCGGGTCCCTGGCGCTGTGAGGCAACAGTGCTAACCACTACACTCATTGTGCACAGCATGCAATAATTTGGCGGGGAGGGCTCATGGGGCTATGGGGCTGCATATCCAATTTGCGCCGGTCTCAATAATGTTTTGATTTCTTTTTGGGTTCAATAAAGACTCATTTCTGAAAGAGAATGTTGTTTAATCTAAAGTCTTGTTCAAGACTTTCTACAGCTTTTTACAGAACACACTATGCTGTGATGCATCCAGAATGAAACTGAAAGTAAAACTCCTCAGGACTGCTTGTCTCTCACATGACCTCTGCTGGTCAGGCACAAGTAATCAAAAACACAGACAAATATGCTGTAAGGCATAAGTAATCAAACACAGACAAATATCATCACTATTTGCTGATATCATTACATCTCCCTTTCTTAAAACAAAAGTATTTTACTTTTAACTAACAACATTTAATGAACTTACATTATCATTATCATGATCAAGGTTTTTTACCCTTGCTTTGTGTGTTCACATGAAATATGTCAATACACTAGAACTTGAAGAAAGAATAAGATAACATTACTTCCTTCTTTAACAATAGTCCTTAAATTTGCTCAATGAGTCTCTCAGGAGGCTTCACGTGTCTTGAGGATTTTCTGATTGATTGTCCTTGAATCTGAGTTGTTGTCTCAGATGATTGGTTCTCAGCTGTGTGATCAGGTTGTTCACCAGTATCAGTCTCTTGACCTGCTGTGGCTGGTCCCATGAGAAGATCTCGACGATTTCTTCTCAGAACAGCACCCTCATCTGTCTGAATGGTGTATGATCTTGGTTGAACTTCACTCAGGACAGTTCCCTTCTGAGTCCATGTGTTTGTTTTGTCTTTCAACCTTACTTGGTCACCAGTGTGGAGTTCAGGTAGGTTTTGTGTTCCTCTGTCATAGTAGTACTTTTGCTTTTCTTTCTGTTGTTCTTTGAACTTCCTCACTTTCTCCCCCTCTTTTGTTTTCAGGAGGTTCTCCGGGATGGGTAGGTTTGACCTTAGCCGACGTCCCATCAGGAGTTGGGCTGGTGACATACCACACTCGAGCGGCGTTGTGCGGTATACAAGCATGCTTTGGTAGAAGTCAGTTCCACTGTCTTTTGCCTTGTACATCAGTCTTTTCACTGTCTGGACCGATTTTTCCACTAGTCCATTGGACTGTGGATAGTGAGGGCTTGACGTTGTGTGGACAAAGTCCCACTCTTTGGCAAAGTGTCGGAAATTTGCATTGTTAAACTGGGGTCCGTTGTCTGTGAAGACCTCGCTTGCCACGCCATGTCTGGAGAATATGGCTTTCATACTTCTTATCACAGCTTCTGCAGTGGTGGTGTACAGTCTACAAACCTCTGGATACAGGGAGTAATAGTCTGTGATGACAAGATAGTCCTTCCCTTGACATACGAATAGGTCAGCGCCTACCTTCTGGTAAGGTCTGTCTGGTGCTGGGTGTGGCTTTAGTGGTTCTACCGGATTGCTTGCTCGATATTTCAGGCATATTGTGCAGTTTGACACCTCATTTGTCACATCTTGGTTGATTCGTGGCCAGTACATCACCTCTCGTGCTCTTTTCTTACACTTTTCGATTCCCAGATGTCCTCCATGGATCTTTTTTAGCATCTCTCTTCTCAGACTCTTTGGGATAACTATTTTACTTCCTTTGTAGATGATGTCTTCGACCACTGATAGTTCCGCCCTGCAGTTCTAGTACTCTGCTATATCAGGTGAGCAGTCTTGCTTCATGTTGGGCCATCCATCCAAGATGCTTTTTCTCAGTCGTCTCATTGTTTCATCTTTGTTTGTCTCAGTCTTTATGAGCTCCACTTTTGCATCTGCTATGGGCAGTGCACTTGTGATCATGTCCACGTAGGCGTTCACTTTTTCATCCATTGTGGTGTTTGCGGGCTCACTTGGGTCAACAGCTCTGGACAACGTGTCTGCTGTATACATCAGCTTACCCAGTGTGTACGCAACAATCAGTGTATAGCGTTGCAGCCTGATCATCATTCTTTGTATTCTAAGCGGACAGCTATTCAGTGGCTTTTGGAACAATGCAATCAAGGGCTTATGGTCAGTCTCTACACTGATTGCTTGTCCTGCCACAAACTGGTGAAATCTTTCACAGGCGTATGTGATGCTGAGCAGCTCCTTTTCTATTTGAGCATATCGCGTCTCCGCGTCTGTCATTGAGCGCGATGCATATGTAATAGGTTGCCAGTAGTCATATTGTTGCAGAAGAACGGCACCGAGCCCACTCTGTGATGCATCTGATGATATCTTGATGGGTCTCGCTGGGTCATAAAACCTCAGAACTGGTTCCTCTGTGAGCAGTTTCTTTAGATCGCTCCATGACTTCTCGTGCTCATGATTCCATTCCCATTCTATGTTCTTTTCAGTTAGTCTTCTCAGTGGCGCTATTTTTTCCTGAGAGGTTGGATATGAATTTACCCATGTAGTTGATCATTCCATTAAACCTCTGCACGTCCTTTTTGCATTGTGGCCTTGGCATATTCTCAATGGCGGACACCTTTCTGGGATCTGGTCTGATGCCCTCACTGCTAAGGATATCTCCCACGAATGTCAGTTCTGTCACCCCGAGCTGGCATTTCTCTCTATTCAGCTTCAGGTTTGTTTTCCTTGTTGCTTCCAGCACTTTTTTCAGTCTCTCGTCATGCTCAGTTCTCGTGGTTCCCCATACTATGATGTCATCCATTGATGTATCAACTCCCTCCAGGTGCTCATAGATCATATGGACAGTCTTGTGATACACTTCAGGAGCTGAGGCAATGCCAAATGGTAACCTTAGGAATCTGTATCTGCCAAATGGAGTGTTGAACGTGCACGGTCTTGAACTTGCTTCGTCCAGCTTCATCTGCCAAAATCCTGAGGACGCATCTAACTTGCTGAAATATTTTGCATTTGCAAACTGTGCCATGATTTCCTCATGTGTAGGAAGCTTGAAGTGCTCTCTCTTTATTGCTCTGTTTAGATCTCTTGGATCCAGGCAAATTCTGAGCTTTCCATTCTTTTTGTCCACTACGACGAGGGAACTCACCCACTCAGTTGGCTCATCTATCTTCTGAATCACGTTCAGGCTTTCCATCCTGTCCAACTCTGCCTTCAGTTGCTTTTGAAGAGCAAACGGAACTTTTCTGCATGGATGTATGACCGGTGTCATACTTTTATCTACTCTGATCGTGTGTTCTCCTGGAATGCAGCCTAGACCCTTAAATAGGTCTTTGTACTCTTTCATGAGTTCATCATAGACTGTCTCTCCTTCGCTTTCCACAACGAGGACTCTCTTTACCAGGTTCAGTCTCTCACAGGCTTTTAACCCTAGTATGGCTTGCACATCCTTTGGCACCACAATTAATGCTAGCTGGTGCTCTCTGTCCTTGTGTGTTACTTTGACAATGCATTTTCCTTTCACTGGTATATCAGTACCTGAGTATCCGGTCACTTTCACTTGTATTCCATGTAACTTTGGTCTGGGTCTAATTCTCTTAAAATCGGTCTCTGATATCACATTAACTTGTGCTCCAGTATCCAATTTAAATGGAATGTGTATGTCATTCACTTTTAGTGTCAACATCCAGTCTCTTTCTTTTTTGTTTTCAGACACAACATCTACACTGAATTCCTCTATCTCACTTTCATCTACTGTATGGACCTTGCTTTGTTGCGCTTGGTTCTTACAGCAACGGGCATAATGGTTGTTTTTGTTGCATCTATTGCATGTTTTACCATATGCTGGACACTTTCTTGGTGGATGCTGTGTACCGCATCGACTACATGACTTCTGATTGTCTCTTTCATTTTCGTTTGCTGGCCACGTCTCTTTTTTCACATTGGCGCTCTCTTTGTTAAACGGTTTGTATCCGTTCTTTCTCACTGCATCCACGTTGCAGCTACTGTCACTGAACAGCTCCTTTGCCTGCAACTTCACAGTCTCTGTAGCCCTACACAATGCTATGGCTTTTCCCAGGTCTAGATCTTGCTCTCTTAGCAGCCTTTCCCTTAGACCATTATCTGGAATACCACACACCAGTCTGTCTTTTATCAGCGAGTCTGTGAGTCCCCCAAATTCACACGATTTGCTCCGGTTTCTCAGTTCAGTCACATACTGATCAATAGTCTCGCCGATTTTCTGTACACATGTGAAAAATTTGTGCCTCTCAAAGGTCACGTTGCGTTTAGGTATGCAGTAGGCCTCAAACTGTTCCATTATTTTATCTAGCTTCATTTTGTCTCCATCAACAGCAAATATGAAATTATTATATACCTCCAGTGCTGCATCACCCACGACATGTAAGAACACGGACGATTTTTGTTTATCACTTTTCTCGTCAGCTCCGATTGCCGCTAAATACAACTCTAAACATTGTTTGAACCTTCTCCAATTTTCAGCCACATTACCTGTCAATTGAAGCGTCGCCGGTGGGAGTAAACCTTCCATTTTTTCACTTTGTTAGCTATTCTCTAATGGTAAGCAACGATGTTCTCTTCTGGCTTGCTAATATGTGGAGGGCTGATTTCGCTTACTTGCCACAACTGCTTTCACTGTCCCATCAAGTTGCTAACTTCAGATTTTTTCTCTTTCAGCCACTTCTGACATCATGTTTTGATTTCTTTTTGGGTTCAATAAAGACTCATTTCTGAAAGAGAATGTTGTTTAATCTAAAGTCTTGTTCAAGACTTTCTACAGCTTTTTACAGAACACACTATGCTGTGATGCATCCAGAATGAAACTGAAAGTAAAACTCCTCAGGACTGCTTGTTTCTCACATGACCTCTGCTGGTCAGGCACAAGTAATCAAAAACACAGACAAATATGCTGTAAGGCATAAGTAATCAAACACAGACAAATATCATCACTATTTGCTGATATCATTGCAAATAAGGCCTCAAATCAATGTTAACGAGGTCATAGCACCATTACACATTCTCAGAGCTGCTATCACTAAGTGCCCATTTAAACAGGATAAGCCCCCTTCAGCAATGATGGATCCTTTTTTCTTAAAACACAGCTGGGTTGTAGGTAGGAGCTGTAGGTTGACTAAGCAATTTCAGTGCTTGCTAGTTGTTTTGCTTTGTTTACTGGACTGCACATGTTCCCAAGTTGTTCAACTGTACCCCCATCACCCATCTGTAATGCAGCAGTGCTACTGCGATCCATAAATATGATTGCCCTCCTCGGCATCCATCTGTACCTGCAGGTTGGGCAATCCTCTAAAGCTTTCCGAGGATAAGAGGAGGACCAACAGAGACATTGACAGAGGTTACTTTTAGATAGCAAGAAACCTGGACAGCAAATAATCTCTGTATCCTCCTCCAGCCCCACAATACTCCCACAAATCTGTGTCCCTCCACCATTTCCGTCACCCCACCACTGGCAGCCATGCCTTCAGCTGCCTAGGCTCTTAGCTCTGGAATTCCCTCCTTAAACCTCTCAGCTTCTCTGCCTCTCTCTCCTTCTTTAAGACCCTCCTTAAAACCTACCTCTTTGACCAAGCATTTGGTTACCTGTCCTAATGTCTCTTTCTTTGGCTTGGTGTCAATTTCTGTCTCTTGTGAAGCGCCTTGGGCTGTTTTACTACTTTGAAGGCGCCATATAAATGCAAGTTGTTGTTGTTAAGAACAACTCATTACAACCCATTTATACTGGCCAAGGAAGCATTATTTTGATATGTCTGAGGAGATGTCCTTTAGGAAACTATGGGGTAGATTTTCAGCTTTACTGCCTGATGTGGAGGATTGCTTGCCAATTACAGAACCCGCCTGATTTTCCATCCATTTAAATATATGAGAGGAAAATAAGACGGGTTCTGTAATGGGATCTTCTCCATCCAAAATCCACCCTTATGATAAAAGAGGCCTTGAAAGAACTGTGCTGTGTCCTGCAGCCAGACCTGGACACTTTGGCCTAGAAATTCAGTGGGCCTTGCGCCCACTTAGCACCTAAAGAGGTCTTTTGTGCCGGCGGGGTGGTAGCGCGGAAATTGAGTGCAGCGGTATTGGCGGCGGTAGCCGTTAGCGCTGCGCTGGGACCGATGACGTCATCGGTGTGCGCGGTGGCCCGTAACGCCCCGAAACCACGCCGATCCCCATATTTATTTGCGCCCGCCTCCTCTGAAGCGGGCGCAAACAGCGAACAGAAAACGGGGCCGTCCTGCTGCCATAGTGGGGCGCTTTAAAGCAGAAGGTGCGGCCGGCCGCTTTTTCGGCGGCCGCCTGCCCGCACCTCCTTCCCCGGCCTCCTCCACCCCCCCCGCGGCATTGCCGTCTGGTTTCCGTGGAGCCCGGCACTTCTCCGTTGTGCCGGGCTCTTTTGCCGGCACTCGCGATCGGGGCTCCGGCCATTGCAGGCACCTCCCCCTTAAGAGAAGGAGGAGGCCTGCAGTACCGCAGCCTGCCGCACCGCATCGGGTGGCGCTGCGGCAACTAGCGCGCCGATATTCAGTTGCAGCGCCCCAAACGGAGGCGGGCACACCCTGGTATAGCGCCCGCTTCCGAATTGGGGCGCAGAAGACGACTATACAGCGTGCGCTAATGCCTCCCCGCCCAGCGCTAACTTTTGGGCGCGAGCGAGCTGCCCGCGCCCAAGTGAATTTCTAGGCCTTTCACTTAAGTGTCTCTAATATTCAATGCACAACAGTCAACTGTACATGTTCCAAAAACTGCTGCAAAAACAGTTTCCCTCCATTGCCCTCAGCCTTACTTGAACACCAAGGAATAGCATGCAATGATCTTCAACTACATGAATATGGAATTTCCCAAATGAACTCTCACGACAACTCATGTTTCCAGTGGAGGCATAACTTGATTAAATCTACCAGTGTGTGAGGCAGGTGTGCTCAATGTGTTTTTCTTCAGTATTTCCCATATGTGACAGTGTGTGGTGTGTGGCGTGTAGCGTGTGGTGCGTGGCATGTAGCGTGTGGTATGTGGTGTGTAGCGTGTGGTGTGTAGCGTGTGGTGTGTGGTGTGTAGCGTGTGGTGTGTGGCGTGTGGTGCATGGCATGTAGCGTGTGGTGTGTAGCATGGCGTGTGGTGCGTGGTGTGTAGCGTGTGGTGTGTGGTGTGTCGTGTGTGGTGCGTGGCATGTAGTGTGTGGTGCATGGTGTGTAGCATGTGGCATGTGGTGTGTAGCATGTGATGTGTAGCATGTGTAGCATGTGGTGCATGGCATGTAGCGTGTGGTGTGTAGCGTGTGGTGCATGGAGTGTGGCGTGTGGTGCATGGCGTGTAGCATGTGGTGTGTAGCGTGTGGTGTGTAGCGTGTGGTGTGTGGCGTGTAGTGTGTGATGCATGTAGCATGTAGTGCGGGGTGTGTAGCGTGTGGTGCATGGTGTGTAGCGTGTGGTGCGTGACGTGTAGCGTGTGATGTGTAGCATGCGGTGCGTGGCATGTAGTATGTGGTGTGTGGCATGTGGTGCATGCCGTGTAACGTGTGGTGCATGGCGTGTAGCATGTGGTGCGTGTGGTGTGCGGCGTGTGTCTTACACTTGATAACGATAAAATTCTTCAAAGTGTTTTTTATAGTTTTAAGTCAAGACTTCGCCCTTATCTCTGTAACTTCCTCCAGCCTTACAACACTACGAGAAATCTGCATTACTCTAATTCTGGCTTCTTGCGCATCCCCAATTTCCATCGCTCCACCATCGGTGGCTGTGCCTTCAGCTGCCTCAGCCCTAAGATCTGGAATTCCCTCCCTAAACTTTTCCATCTCTCTACCTCTTTCTCTCCTTTAAGACGCTCCTTAAAACCTACCTCTTTCACCTGTCCTAAAGAAAGAAAGAAAGACTTGCATTTATATAGCACCTTTCACGACCGCCGGACATCCCACAAAGCTTTACAGCCAATAAGTACTTTTGATGTGTGGTCACTGTTGTAATGTAGGAAATATCTCCTTATGTGGCTCGGAGTCAAATGTTTGTCTAATGCTCCTGTGAAGCACCGTGTGACATTTTCTACATTAAAGGTGCTATAAAAATCCAAGTTGTGGTTGAAGTAAGGTAAATGTCCACTGCATGTCTATTAAGTGCCATTAGGATTGGAGGTGGTCCGGTCCTTATGTTGGGTCAGTAATGTCTCTGCAACTATAGGCACCACAGATGTTGGTGCAGTGGTTCCCCGGATCGATATGCTATCGAACACTTCCATTGCCATTTCAGCAAGTGGCTGGATGACATGGATATGGCGTTGCCTGAGAGACATCTCCAACGTCTGTGCCAGCTCCGACCATTCCCCTGCGCTGGGCACGACTTCAGCGTGGTCAGAGAGCTGTGTAGAAACAGACTCCTGGCAGCAATGACATTGGTAAAGCCCTGCATTATGACTACCTCAATCTGCTCGCCCAACACCAGGAATTCTGACAAGACAAGCCTGCAGTATATTAGAGCCCCAGTCAGAGCATCCATAAAGAGGACTGGGCAAGACAAACAGCATTTAGAATAAAGAACAGTTCAGAAATAGGAGGGAGCAGACAGGGGACAAATGCGAGGCAGACTAAGATGGGCTTGGAGTGCATGTGTGTAAATGCATGGAGCATGGTAAATAAGGTTGGTGAGCTGCAGGCACAAGCCGTCACATGGGATGATGATATAGTGCAATAACAGAGACCTAGCTCAAGGCAGGAGAGGATTGGAAACTTAGTATTCCTGGCTACAAGATATTCAGGAACGATAGGGAATGGAAAAAGGAGGGGGTGGGGTGGCAGTATTAATCAAATATATTGTTACATAAGAACATAAGAAATAGGAGCAGGAGTAGGCCAATCGGCCCCTCGAGCCTGCTCCGCCATTCAATAAGATCATGGCTGATCTGATCCTAACCGCCAATCTACTATCACAGAACCATCTCCTGAATCTAACAGAATTAGACACACGAAATAGGAGCAGGATCAGGCTACACGGCCCCTGGGCCCGCTCCGCTACCCACAGGGCCATGACCGATCCGAACCTAGACCCATGTCCAAATTCCTGCCCGTTCCCCATAACCCTTAATTCCCTTTACTTCTAGGAAACTGTCTATTTCTGTTTTAAATTTATGTAATGATGTAGCTTCTACAGCTTTTTGGGGCAGCATATTCCATGGAACTACCACCCTCTGAGTGAAGTAGTTCCTCCTCATCTCAGTTTTGAAAGAGCAGCCCCTTATTCTAAGACTATGCCCCCTAGCTCTAGTTTCACCCATCATCGGGAACATCTTCCCCGCATCCACCCGATCCAACCCCTTCCCAATCTTATATGTTTCAATAAGATCGCCTCTCATTCTTCTGAACTCCAATGAGTAGAGTCCCAATCTACTCAACCTCTCCTCATATGTCCATCCCCTCATCCCCGGGATTAACCGAGTGAACCTTCTTTGTACTGACTCGAGAGCAAGTATGTCTTTTCTTAAGTATGGACACCAAAACTGTATGCAGTATTCCAGGTGCGGTCTCACCAATACCTTGTACAACTGAAGCAATACCTCCCTATTTTTATATTCTATCCCCCTAGCAATGAAAGCCAACATTCCATTGGCCTTCTTAATCACTTGCTGCACCTGCATACTAACCTTTTGAGTTTCGTGCACCAGGACCCCCAGATCCCTTTGTACTTCAGTACTTTCCAGTTTCTTGCCATTAAGATAATAACTTGCTCTACGATTTTTCCTGCCAAAGTGCATAACCTCACACTTTCCAGTATTGTATTCCATCTGCCAAATCTCTGCCCACTTACTTAGCCTGTCTATGTCCCCTTGCAGGTTTTTTATGTCCTCCTCACTCACTACTTTCCCTCCCATCTTAGTATCATCTGCAAACTTTGATATGTTACACTCGGTCCCCTCCTCCAAATCGTTAATATAGATTGTAAAGAGTTGGGGACCCAGAACTGACCCCTGTGGAACACCACTAGTTACTGATTGCCAGTCTGAGAATGAACCATTTATCCCAACTCTCTGCCTTCTGTTAGATAGCCAATCCTCTATCCATGCCAGAATATTACCCCCAATCCCGTGATTTTTTATCTTAAGCAATAATCTTTTGTGTGGCACCTTGTCAAATGCCTTTTGGAAGTCTAAATACACTACGTCCACTGGTTCTCCTTTATCCACCCTATATGTTACTTCCTCAAAGAACTCCAGCAAATTTGTCAAACATGACTTCCCCTTCATAAAACCATGCTGACTTTGTCCTATTAAATGATGATTATCCAAATGTCCTGTTACTGTCTCCTTAATAATGGACTCCAAAATTTTACCTACCACAGATGTTAGGCTAACCGGTCTATAGTTTCCAGCCTTCTGTCTACTGCCCTTTTTAAATAAGGGTGTTACATTAGCAGTTTTCCAGTCTGCTGGGACCTTTGCTGAGTCCAGGGAGTTTTGGAAAATTATTACCAATGCATCCACAATCCCTACCGCCACTTCCCTCAAGACCCTAGGATGTAAGCCATCAGGTCCAGGTGATTTATCCGCCTTGAGTCCCATTATTTTACTGAGTACCACTTCCTTAGTGATTTTGATCGTGTTTAGCTCCTCCCCCCCTATAGCCCCCTGTTTGTCCAGTGTTGGGATATTCTTAGTGTCCTCTACTGTAAAGACTGATGTAAAATATTCATTCAGTGTTTTTGCCATCTCCATATTTCCCACCATTAATTTCCCGGTCTCATCCTCTAAGGGAGCAACATTTACTTTAGCCACCCTTTTGCTTTTTATATAAGTATAAAAACTCTTACTATCTGTTTTTATATTTTTTGCTAATTTACTTTCATAATCTATCTTCCCTTTCTTAATCAATCTTTTTGTTATTTTTTGCTGTCTTTTAAAGTTTTCCCAATCGTCTATCCTCCCACTAGATTTGGCTACCTTATATGCCCTTGTTTTTAGTCGAATACTATCCTTAATTTCTTTACTTAGCCATGGATGGCTGTCTTTTCTTTTACACCCTTTTCTTCTCAGTGGAATATATATTTTTTGGAAGTTGTAAGATAACTCCTTAAATGTACACCACTGATCATGTATCGTCTTACCCTTTAATCTATTTTCCCAATCCACTCTACTCAATTCTGCTCTCATACCTTCATAGTCTCCTTTATTCAAGCTCAGCACGCTTGTTTGAGATCCAACCTTCTCACCGTCTAATTGAATATGGAATTCAACCATGTTATGGTCACTCATTCCAAGGGGATCCTTTACTAGGACATTTTTAATTAATCCTGTCTCGTTACACAGGACCAGATCTAAGGTTGCTTGCCCCCTGGTTGGTTCAGTTACATACTGCTCAAGAAACCCATCCCTAATACACTCAATGAACTCATCCTCAAGGCTGCTCTGCCCAATTTGATTTGTCCAATTATTATGATAGTTAAAATCCCCCATAATTATAGATGTTCCCTTATTACAAGCCTCAACTATTTCCTGATTGATACTCCGTCCAACAGAGTTGCAACTGTTCGGAGGCCTATAGACTACGCCCACTAGTGTTTTTTTCCCCTTATTATTCCTTACCTCCACCCAAACTCTTTCATTATCCTGATCTTTTGACCCAATATCATTTCTCTGTATTACAGTGATTCCTTCCTTTATTAACATAGCCACCCCACCTCCCCTTCCTTCCTGCCTGTCCTTCCTGATCGTTAAATAACCTGGTATGTTTAATTCCCAGGCATTGTCACCCTGCAGCCATGTTTCTGTAATGGCCACAAGATCATACCCATATGTAGTTATTTGTGCTATTAACTCGTCTCTTTTGTTATGAATGTTACGTGCATTCAGATAGAGAACTTTCAAATATGTTTTGTGACACTTAGGCCTAGAAATTCGGTTGGCTTTGTGCCCAGTTTTTGCCCAAAGAGGGCTTTTGCGCCAATAGAGGAGTTCGCGCTGATATTCAGCGCTGCGGTAATGGCGGCGGTAGCCGGTAGCGCTGCGCCGGCACCGATGACATCATCGGTGTGCGCAGTGCCCCGGTTCCGCCCCGATGCCGGCCCGAATCCCATATTCAGTTGCCGCCACCTCCTCCGTGGCGGCCGCTACTTACATCCGGAGACCAGGGCCTTACTGCAGCCTTAGTGGGGCGCATAAAGGTGGAGGTGCGGCCGGCCGCTTTTTCGGCGGCCGCCTGCCCGCACCTCCTTCCCCAGCCTCCTCCACCACCCCCCCCGCGGCATTGCCGGCTGCTTTCCGCGAGCCCGGCACTTCTCCGTGGTGCCGGGCTCATTTGCCAGCACAATCCAGCGGCGATCTCCCCGTTGCAGGCACCTCCACCTTAAGAGAAGGAGGAGGCCTGCAGTACTGCAGCCTGCCGCACCGCATCGGGTGGCGCAGCGGCGCCTACAGCGCTGAAATTCAGTTTCAGCGCCCCAAGCGGGGGCGGCCACACCCTGGAATAGCGCCCGGTTCCGACTTGGGGCGCAAAAACTGAATTCCTGACGGTCGCAAATGGCTCCCCGCCCAGCGCTAACTTTTGGGCGCAAACCAGCTGGCGGGCCCAAACTGAATTTCTAGGCCTTAGTTCCTGCATTTGCCCTTTTTATTATTACAACCAGTGGTACCGCCACAACTTTACCTTTTACTCCATACCTTCTGCCCCTTCCTGACACGCTCTGGTTTTTAATTTCCCCACTGCTACCTAAGTCTATGACCTCCTCTGTTGTCATTTTTATTATTTGCTCTCTAGGAACCTCCCCCCACTAGTTAATTTAAAGCCCTCTCTACAGCCCTAGTTATATGATCTGCCAGGACTCTCATCCTAGCACTGGCCAAGTGAAGCCTGTCCCAACGGAACAGCTCCCTCCTGCCCCAGTACTGGTGCCAGTGTCCCAGGAAGCAAAACCCATTTCTCCCACACCAGTCTTTGAGCCAAGCATTTAACTCTCTAATTTTATTTGTCCTAGCCAAATTCGCTCGTGGCTCAGGTAATATTATTACCCTTGAGGTTCTGTCTTTTAATTTGACCCCTAGCTGCTCATACTCCTTTAACAGAACCAGCTTCCTAGTCCTATCTACGCCGTTTGTACCAACATGGACCACGACAACTGGATCCACCCCCTCCCACTGCAAGTTTCTTTCCAGCCCAGAGGAGATAGAAACATAGAAACATAGAGATAGGAACAGGAGTAGGCCATTCGGCCCTTCGAGCCTGCTCCGCCATTCAATGAGATCATGGCTGATCTTCGTCTGAGATCATAGCTGATCTTACCAGTTCAGTACCCCGTCCCCGCCTTTTCTCCGTAACCCTTAATCCCCTTAGCCTTCAGAAATATATCCAATTCTCTCTTGAAAATATTTATTGAATTAGCCTTCACAGCCCTCTGTGGCAGGGAATTCCACAGGCTCACCACTCTTTGAGTGAAGAAATTCTTCCTCATCTCTGTTTTAAATGATTTGCCCGCTATTTTTAGACTGTGGCCCCTGGTTCTGTGCTCCCCGGCCATTGGAAACATTCTCTCTGAATTCAGCCTGTCCAGGCCTGCCATAATTTTATATGTTTCGATGAGATCCCCTCTCAATCTTCTAAACTCCAGTGAGTACAAGCCCAAACTATTTAATCTCTCTTCGTAGGTCATTCCCGCCATTCCAGGTATCAGCCTGGTGAATCGCCGCTGCACTCTTTCCATGGCAAGAACATCCTTCCGCAGATGGGGCGACCAAAACTGTACACAATACTCCAGATGCGGTCTCACCAGTACCTTGTACAGCTGTAGTAAGGTATCCCTATTCCTATACTCGAACCCCCTTGATATGAAGGCCAACATACCATTTGCCTTCTTAATCGCCTGTTGCACCTGCATGCTCTCCTTCAGTGACTGGTGCACAAGAACACCCAGGTCCCTCTGCACTTCCCCATCTCCCAATCTATTGCCATTTAGATAATAATCTACCCTCCTGTTTTTACCCCCAAAGTGGATAACCTCGCATTTATCCACATTATAGTGCATCTGCCACGTATCCGCCCATTCCCCCAACCTGTCCAAATCGCACTGTAGCCTCCTGACATCCTCATCAGAGCCCACCCCTCCTCCTAGTTTAGTGTCGTCAGCGAATTTGGAAATATTGCATCCAATTCCCTGATCCTGGCACCGGGTAGGCAACACAGCCTTCGGGACTCTCGATCTCGGCTGCAGAGAACTCTATCTATCCCCTAGACCACTAGAAATGAATGATGTTTTTGAGGGTTCAAAGACAGAAGCTACTTGGTTAGAATTAAGGAACGATAGAGCGGCTATTATGTTGCTGGGTGTAAACTATAGGCCACCAAATAGTGGGAAGGTAATAGAGGAGCAAATTTGCAGGCAAATGACAGAAAGATGTAAGAACTACAGAGTAGTGATAATGAGGAGCTTCAATTACCCTAATATAGGCTGGGAAAATAACAGGGTGAAGGGCAAAGAGGGGGAGGAATTCCTGAAATGTGTACAAGAGAACTTCCTTGATCAGTGTGTTTCCAGCCCAAAGAGGAAGGAAGCAGTGGGGGAGGGGCGCAGAGTTTCTGTTGGTAAATCTGCAAGTTGGGGTTTCCTCACATACTGTGGAGTTTTGGTTCCCCACCTGGTAGTCAGCCTGAATGACAGGCTTGGCTTCCAGTTGGGTGGGGAGCACTCCGGAGGAGGCCACAGCCGTAGGTAAGTCGCCTGCTGCTGCCAATGGGAGCGTGAGGGCGGTCCGATCCCTGATCTCAGGGGGGCGGGGTACAACCCGGGGGGGTGAGGGGAGGGGGAGTTCTGATCACCGACCCTGCAGAACCCCGAGGGGGACCCAATCCCGACCCGGCGGGTGGGGGAGTTTATGCAGGGAGAGCTGATGGAGGATGAGCTTGGGGGGGCCGGGGTGGGGGGGGGGAAGCACTTGCCTTCTCCCCGAAGTTGTCCTTGCCTCCCTTCAGCTGCTGGGTTTCCCGAGGCCTGGGAAACCTGGCCGGCCAGGGTTAAACCTGCAAACCAGGTTAAATCAAAAGCTGCCAGCCTCAATAAAATAATTGGCCAACACGACTCCTTGGAGCGGGTTGGCTGCCCCCCCTTCATCCACCTCCATTAAACCCAGAAGTGGGTGAGTTGGAGGTGGGTTGGGGTCGGGTTTGAGATTTTTAAGGGTTTTACATCTTACCCGACCCCAACCCACCTGTTTTTGGGGGTTAAAATTCAGCCCCATAATCTGGGGCAAAATTAGTTGTCACTTGGAAAAATATGGGTTAATAAATGAAAGCTAGCACGGATTTGTTGAACGCAAATCGTATTTGACTAACTAGATTGAGTTGTTTGATGAAGTAACGAAAAGGGTTGATGTGTATATGGACTTTCAAAAGGCATTTGAAAAAGTCCCACTTAATAGACTTGTTAGCAAAATTGAAGCCCATGGGTTTAAAAAGGCAGTGGATACAAAATTGGCTAAGAGACACAACAAGCAGAGGGTAGAGGTGAATGGCTGTTTTTTAGACTGGAGGGAAGTATACAGTGGTGTTTCCCAGGGGTCGGTATGGGACCATTGCTCTTTTTGATATATATTAAGGACTTGGACTTAAGTATACAGGGCATAATTTCAAAGTTTGCAGATGACATGAAACTCGGAAATTTAGCAAACAGCGAGGAGGATTTCAGGATGACATGGATAGACTGGTGAAATGGGCAGGCACATGGCAGATGAAAGATTGCAATGTAAACTAAATGGTACAATTTTAAAGGGGGTGCAGGAACAGAGAGAGCTGGGGACGTATGTACACAAATCTTTGAAGTTGGCAGGACAAGTTGAGAAGGCTGTTGAAAAAGCATACGGGATCCTTGGCTTTATAAATAGAGTCAAGTACAGAAGCAAGGAAGTTGTGCTAAAGCGTTATAAAACACTGGTTAGGCGCCAGCTGTAGTATTGTGGCCAATTCTGGACACCACACTTTAGGAAGGATGTCAGGCCTTTAAAGATTGTGCAGAGGAGATTTACTAGAGTGGTACCAGGAATGAAATACTTCAATTATGTGGATAGACCAGAGAAGCTGGTGTTGTTCTCCTTAGAGCAGAGAAGATTAAGGTGAGATTTGATAAAGGTGTTCAAAATCATGAAAGGGTTTGATAGATTAAATAAGGAGAAACTATTTCTAAAGGCAGAAGGGTTGGTAACCAGAGGACACAGATTTAAGCTGATTGGCAAAAGAACCAAAGGCAACATCAGGAAAAAAAATTTACATAGCGAGTCGTTGTGATCCAGAATGCACTGCTTGTAAGGTTGGTAGAAGCAGATTCAATAATAACTTTCAAAAGGGAATTGGATAAATACTTTAAGGGGAAAAATTTGCAGAGCTCTGGGGAAAGAGCAGGGGAGTGGGACTAATTGGAGAGCTCTTTCAAAGAGCCGGCACAGGCACAGTGGGTCGAATGGCCTCCTTCTGTGCTGTATCATTCTATGATTCTATGAATGGAATCTCTGCCTGAACTCACCCAAATGTTTCTGAAATAGTTGCATTCTCCTTGGTAGCTTGTATCTCAGTCAGGTGGCCAAGCAGCAGTGCACAAATATAGACTGCAGGCTACATGGAATATTCTGAAATAATTGTATTAGCTGCTGATGCTGATTCACCAAACTGTGTGTGTAGGCAGGCTGTTTGAGGTCCAAAGCCCTGGGCTCAGTGGCTGAAGAAGCCCTTGAGCTGAGCATCTGGCTTGCAGGTTGCAGACCCTCCAATTTAACCTGTACTTGCTCCTCCCCACTCATGCTCAATGAATCACCAGATGCTCCCTTCTACACCCTCCTCGACTTTGTTTACATTGACTCTTATCTCTTGCACTCATGTGCACAGTTGAGGTTTGAGATGTTCATGGAGCCTCCTCCTTCTAATAGTTCCACCATTTTTGACTGGATGTGGTGGGCTACGGAGCTTTGGTCTGATCCGTTGGTTATCAGACCATTTAGCTCTGCCAATAGCCTACTGCCTTTGTTGCTTAGCATGCAGGTAACCCTGTGTGGTAGCTTCACTAGGTTCGGAAACACATTCTGTGGTATAAGTAGTGCCGTTCCTGATATAGCCTTCTAAACTGTGCATGAAACCAGAGTTGGTCTCCAGGCTTGATGGTGGACTAAGGAGTGAGGGATGTGCTGGGCTACGAGGTTAGAGATTGTGGAAGTATATAATTCTTCAGTTGCTGATGGCCCATTGCACATCATGTATGCCCCGTTATGGGCTGTGAGCTCTGTCCTCTGTTTGTCCCACTTAGCAGGGTGATAGTGCCACACTACACAATGGAGGATGTCCTCACAGTGCAGACAAGACTTTGTGTTCACAAGGACTATTTGGTGGGCACTTGTACCAATCCTATTATGGACAGACATGACAGCGACAGATAGACTGGTGAGGATGAGATCAAGCTGGTTACTTCCTCATGTTGTTTCACCCACCACCTGACAGAGGCCTAGTCTGCCTGCTATGTTCTTCATGACTCGGCCAGTGTGGCCAGTGGTGGTACTACCGAGCCACACAGCGGATACTGAAGTCCCCACCCAGAGTACGTTCTGTGTTCTTGCTTCCCTCAGCATTTCCTCCAAGTAATGTGCAACATGGAAGACAATTGATTTGTCAACTGAGGGGGCAGTAGCTGGAGATCAGGAACAGGCTTCTTTGACCTGAAGCCATGAGACTTCATGAAGACCAGTGTCAATATTAAGGACTTTCAAGGCCACACCCAGCCAACTGTATATCACTGTACCCCCACCTCTGATGAGTCTGTTCTGCACAGGGGCAGGGCATAACCAGGGTGGTAATGGAGCAGTCTGAGATGGTATGACAAATTTGATTTTATGAATATGGCTAGTCTTAGTGTGGGTTGCAGCTGATAGGTCAGTCTGACTTTCTTCTTATTGAACTTTGTAGCACTTCTTTATAACTGGGCAGCTTGTTGGGGCACTTCAGAGGGCATTAAGTGAGGGACTGGAGTCACATGGAGAGCAGATCAGGTAGGGTTGGCAGACCCCTAATATCAGTCAACCAGTTTTACAACAATCTGGAAGCTTTCAAGGTTATTTTCCTGGTACTAGCTCACAAATGAGCAGATTTTGGAATTCACCACCTCTGGTTTGCTAGTTGAGTACCATAACCAGTAAGGTATTACTTGAAGTCTGGTTGTGTGTGATGTGGGAAGTACCTCTGATAAGGAGTCATGAGTAATTTGGTCCAAGATAAAAAACACATAAAACACTCCTGTTTGCTGCAGGAAATCATCTGATTTGTTCTAATCCTGCAAATAAGTTTAACAAATATTTAATTTAAAAATTGTAATTTAGAGCTAATAACAGCTTCAATCAGCAATTTCATACCTTATCTGATCAGTTTTGCTCAATCTATGAGTACAAGATGTTTAGTAGGAAAGGGTCACATTGTCACACCCTTGACTGGAGATTGTATAAGAAGAGGTCCACTTCTTGTTCACTCACATCTTGTCTGTACATCAAGAGAGAGCGAGAGAGAGATCATGGCTGGCTGGCAGTGTCTTCTCGCTATTTTGTCCATTGCTCTTGTTTCAGTCTCTGCTGTGCCCCTGCACAGTGTAAAAGAAATTCAGCAAATTTCTCAAAATACCGTTGACAAACCTTTAATTCTGAAAGTTAATACAGACGACAAGGAATTCCGTGATCTCGTAGAATTCGCTCTGCAAGACTACATCAGGAGTGAGTACACCTACAAAATCCTTCAGTATCTGACAGCCAATGTACAGGTAACATTTACAACACGTCTTTTATTTACAATCACGAATGAGAGCAGTGCATTCTGCTAAAATGTGACGCTTTAATAAGTGTGGAATTAGAGAAGTGCATGGATGATGTAAATGCAGAAACAGTGATCTCCTCACAACACTAACCTCAACTGCTAGTCAGTTATTTTAATTGAAGTATCTACTGAAAATTTAAAGTGACAGAGTTGAGTAATGGGTTCGTACACTATCCTTTTACCCCCGAGACCTGGGTTAGAACCCAGAGCAGACAGATGGGATGAAAGTTTTGTCGTTATTTAAGGGTAAAAACAGCACTGAACACAGGAACATGAATAATAAAAATGTTTTGCTCTTAAACCAGGTATTTGAAGGAGCCATATACATTTTCGATATAGTCTTGGGAAAAACCAATTGCTTGAGCACCAGACACGGGCAGCAAGAGGAAAACTGCACCTTAATTAAGGGTACAGGACTTTCTGAGGTAAGTGAGACATTGTGTGACAGCAAGTGTATTCTCTCCAGTTCTACATTAAACTGTATTAGACAAATGAAGTATCCTCATGTTTATGTGCTTTATTTCTGTCCTAGTTCTACCTGTGCCACTTTATCGTATGGAAGGCTCCTAAAACTGCACAACGACGTGTTTTATCGAGCAACTGCCAGAAATTTAATGTGTAACGCCTCCAGTCTGAACTTCTACACTGAAGAAAAAAGGCCTGGGTCATTCTCTAATGATTTTCTGTACTTCCATTAACAACTGTGCAGTAGCTTTTACTCTGATTGTTGCAATGCCAGAACATGAATTACATGATGATATAACCAAAGTGTTGTTACTAGTGTAAGAGCAGTGACTTGATCTCTGGTCAATCGCTCAAATAGCAGAGTTGTAAAGTGTCAATTCATTGCTTGGACATGAGCAGTACTTGGTAATAAAGTCTTGTATAATCCTCAAAACAGTTCAAGTGTCCAGTCATTTCTGATAAACATGACTCTTTGCTCTTCATCTTTTTGTTCATGCAATATCCCTGCCTGCTGTTGGTTCCGACTGGCAATCTTTGTATTCATGTCTTCTCGTTCTCCAATCACAACTTAAGTTAAATAAGTGATAACAGTATGTTGTGTGGATGGTAGCAGGAAGTTACAAAGGGACATAGAATGGTGAAAACTATGGAGTTCAATGTGGGGAAGTGTGAGGCCATTCACTTTGGATCTGAGAAAGACATATCGGAATATTATCTTTATTGTGAGAGACTAGGAGCTGTGGAGAGCAAAGGGACTTAGGTATCCAGGTACACAAATCAGTGAAGCCTAGAGCAGGAGTACAAAATGTAATCAACATTTCGAATGTAATAACAACAGCAAATGCTGGAAATACTCAGCAGGCCAGGCAGCATCCGTGGAGAGAGAAACAGAGTTAACGTTTCAGGTCTGGGACCCTTCATCAGAACTAGAAAAAGCTGGAGATGTAACAGATATTAAGCAGGTGCAGAGGCGGGGGAGGGGGGTTGTTTAGGAGGGGAGGAAGGAATTGAAAGAACATCCTGTGAAAATGTTGCAAATGGGAATGGCAAAATCATACAGCATGAAAAATGGGGGCAGGGATTATTATCTGAAATTGTTGAACTCGATATTGAGTCCGGAAAGCTGTAAAGTGCTTAATCGAAAGATGAGGTGCTGTTCCTTGAGCTTACGTTGAGCTTCATTGGAACAATGTAATAGGCCGAGGACAGAGCGATCAGAGTGGGAGTGAAGCGGAGAATTAAAGTGACAGGCGACCGGAAGCTCAGGGTCACCCTTACGGACTGAACGGAGGTGTTCTGCAAAGTGGTCGCCCAATCTGCGTTTGGTCTCCCCAATGTAGAGGAGACCGCATCGTGAGCAGCGAATACAGTATATTAAATTGCAAGAAGTACAAGTAAATCGCTGTTTCACCTGGAAGGAGTGTTTGGGGCCCTGGACAGTGGGAAAGGAGGAGGTAAAAGGGCATGTGTTGCATCCCCTGTGCTTGCACGGGAAGGTGCCAGGTGAAGGAGAAGGGCTGTTGGGGGTGATTGAGGAGTGGACCAGGGTGTCGCGGAGGGAGCGGTCCCTTTGGAATGCTGAAAGGGGAGGGGAGGGGAAGATGCGTTTGGTGGTCACAACGTAGAAGCACACATAAGACAAAGATGTCACGTTAGTTATCACAAGGGTTCTCACTTGGGTGGTATGATATAATAATTTGAAAAGTGTCTGTTAATAGGGATGTTTGTAATAAATTTATGTTGAACTAAGGTTTAGCATCGTTGTGGTGACAACTTGAGGTGGCACAGTTCAGGGTAAGTGCACCTTTAAAATCCAGCAATGCTGGTTACAGTGCATCTATAGTACCCAACACAGACTTGCAGAATAAAAACAGAATCTGCCCCCCAAATGGCTCAATCACCAAGCTTAGAGATGTCTAAATGACGAGATTGAAGACTGCAGCTTTTACACTGCAGTTGCAGCTGTGAAGTCTGCAGCTGGCTGGTGTTCATGCCTCACTTACCTGGTGTGTTGTCCGGACGTCGTAAAACCTGACCCAGAAGCTGGAAAACCAAAAACGACCCTGAAAGTTTGTTCACAAGTACCTGTTAATAGTTAGTTAATTTCCTTTAATCCGTTTCCTGCCACTAGGTGTCGTGTAGGGGGTTTTGGTTTGGGGTTTGTGTCTGGTCAGTCAGTCATGTGTCTGAGCTGCTCCAGCCCCATGCGGTTCGAATCGCTTCCCCTTTGGTTCTGACCACCAGACTTATTTACAAGTAGCGATATAGACAAACGAGACCAGTGGTTCGGTGCAAAGAAAACCAATGTTTATTAAAATAGAGAACAATTACTATACAGAGAAAATCACTATGGATGCAGCACAATTACACTTAATGGGGGAGGAGAAACGGACACATTGAGGGAAAATGACTAAAATGACACTTTAGCAATTCCCCTTAACTCCCACCCTTTACACCTATCTAGATTATCTTGTGATGGGCCAGAAAATTGATGCTCACCAGTCTAGGATGTTGAAACGCCTGCTCCGTGCCCTGTTGCCTGCCGATGTCTTAGGTTTTCACCACCCAAAGCGGAGATACCCCAGTAATTTAAACGTAACTGCGGGTATTCTACTTCCCTGGACGGGCTCTTCGTCGACGGTCCTCTTGCTGGGTTGATGGTAAGGCAGGGCACCGGAGGCGAGGCGGGAGAGAGAGAGAGAAATGGCCTCCCGAGGGACTAGTTATACCCTTCCCGGTAGCCCTTATCTGCCGCCAGATCAGCTCATTTCTTTTGTCTAATCTGGACGTATTGAAACTCATACAAAAGGTACCGATCTGGGCCCATTGACCTGGATGGCTGGTAATCAGTTTTACTGGTCTCATCAGTGTTCCCCTTTGTCCAACTGGTTTCGTGATGGGGCCATTCCAGTCTGAATGCCCCGTTGATCGTTTTGAAGTACTTGGGTAATCAATGTTGACGTTCTCTAAACGAAGGCCTGAATGCAGCTGAGCTTGTCCCACTACATATTCAATAGGCCCTGTCTGCTCTTGATTGTTTCTGCAAACAACCTTGATGGCTTTTAATCAGAGGCCCGAATGCCACTGGGTTTGCTTCTAATGCATAAATGCAGAAGGTCTGTCTGCATTCAAGTTCTGGAAAGTTCCTTCTTACTGTCATCAGAATACAAACTGTCAGTCCAAACTGAAACTTACAGGCTTTGGCCATGAGGCTGACCGCAGCCATCTTGTTGTGCCCTGGATTTTAAACTCAGTCCAACCAGGGTTTCTTTAATAAACTAAAAGTAAGTCCTCGGGGGAGACATGAAATTTGCGAATCCTTTCAGTCGGGCCCATTCGCAAATCGGGGACCCGACACTTGGGAAGGTTGTGTGGAGGTGGGATGACAGCGGGTTCCGAACCCGCCGTCAATCAAAACAAATTTAACCTCTGACCTGCCTCCCTCTGAGCGCCGGCAAATTCGCGGCGGTTAACTCTGTTTCTGTCTCTACAGATGCTGCCTGACCTGCTGAGTATTTCCAGCATTTTCTGATTTTATCTCAGGAAGGCTATGGAAGGGATACAGTGCAGATTCACCAGAATTATACCAGGCCTTAAAGGGTTAGGTTCTGAGGACAGGTTGCATAAACTTGGCCTGCATTCCCTTGAGTTTAGAAGGTTGAGGGGTGATCTAATCAAGGTATTTAAAATGAATAAGAGATTCGATAGAGTAGATACTGAGACATTATTTCCTCTGGTGGGGAATCGAGAACAAGAGGGCATCATTTTAAAATTAGGGCCAGGTCATTTATGAGTGAAATCAGGAAACATTTTAAAAGCAAAGTGCAGTGGAAGTCTGGATCTCTCTCTCTCCAAAGGGCTGTGGGTGCTAGGTCAATTGAAATTTTCAAGACTGAGATCGATAGGTTTTTGCTGGGTACTAGAGAAGCTGGGATTAGAGAAGAGAAGATTAAAGGAAGTTTTAATAGAGTTTTTCAAAATTATGAGGGGTTTTGATAGAGTAGATAGGGAGAAACTGTTTCCACTGGCAGGAGGGGCAGTAACCAGAGGACACAGATTTAAGATCATTGGCAAAAGAACCAGAGGGTAGATGGGGAGAAAAATTTTACGCAGCGAGTTGTTATGATCTGGAATGAACTGCCTTAAAGGGCGGTGGAAGCTGATTAGACATCTATCTATATATATAAATGGATACTTCTTTCTGTCTGTCTATCTGTCTGTCCTTCTGTCTGTCTGTTCTTCTGTCTGTTCTCACGTGTGCGTCTGTCCGGCTATGCGCTCGAAAGTTATAGAGCGTACCTACGCGTGCGTTACGTCGAAAGAAAGCTTACCTTTCCGAAACGGTGGTAAGCGTATTTACGTTTCCGCCGGACAAAAATCGCGCCCGCGGTATCCGAAAAACGTTCAACATTCCGCTCATTAGCATCTCATTATCCGCTCATTAGCGACAGAGTGACCTCGAGGTCGACCAATCGTACGCTGGGTTGCTGGCGTGTGCGGCCGGGCCCTCCTACGGTCGAGTGACGGGACGATTGACCAATCCTACGCTTTGGTGACCTGACGGTCGACCAATCGGTGCGTGTGTGGGCGGGCCTTATCATTCTGAACCGAGGTGAGTCGCCGCCATCTTGATTCCAAACTTTCCCTTTCTTTTTCCCGCTTTCTGCGTCTTTCAAAAAAACGTTGCTTTTAAAACACATTGGCCTAGAAATTCAGTTGGGCGCGCCAGCCGTTAGCGCCTTAGGAGGAGTAGATCTCGAGCGCTAGGCGCTTAGCGCCCGGGCGCAGCACGATCTGCGCCTCGCCCCAACTTCAGTACACATTTAGCGCCGGCGCAAAGTCTTAGCGCGCGCCCTGCTGCGCGCGCAGATCATGACGTCATTTACTAGTGCAACGCCCTTTGTGCGCCCCGAACCGGAACTTCACTCGCGCCAGGCCATTGTGCGCCGGGCGGCCCTAATGACTGTGAAGTGGAACGGTACACAGCCGAGGCGGGCCGCGGGGAGCGCTAATTAAAGGGCACTTACCCTGCACCATAAAGGCCAGCCATTTTGCAGCATTCACTCTTGTGCAACGGTTTTTTGGAGAGAGACCAAGGAGGAGAGCTTACTGGTTTGGACCAACACTAGGACAGGTATTTTTGGCTCAGGCCAGAGCTTAGCAATTATCTTTGCCTTCATTGAGAGCTCAGTGTTTGCCAGCATATAATGGGGGCTGCATTGGGTGCCAACGCTGACTTTCAGCCTTATGCCAGAAGGGCTTACAGACGCCGTGAGAGAGTGGCAGCCCTGGCTAGATGCAGAGGGGGCAACAGGCGTCGCCAACTGAGGCCTTACCCACCCAGGGTATACCGCCAGCAGTCCTCCTATCTGACCATGTCTACCGCGATGTGTGTAAGGAGGCTGCGATTCAGAAGGGAGGTGGTTGCAGACATCTGCCAGCTGCTTTACAGAGATCTGCAGCCACAGCTGATGCGCAGGACGTCTCTGTCGGTGGCAGTGAAGGTGACGGTGGCTCTCAACTTCTATGCCACCGGCTCCTTCCAATCCGCTGCTGGGGACATCGCTAACATCTCCCAGTTCGCCGTGCATTGCTGCATCCGCCAGGTGACCGAAGCCCTTTTCAGAAGGAGACATCAATTCATCTCCTTCCCCATGACCCTGGACAAGCAGCAGCAGCGTGCAGTGGGATTTGCAAGAATAGCGGGCTTCCCCATGGTGCAGGGCGCCATTGACTGCACGCATGTGGCTTTGCGGGCACCTCTGGAGCATGCCGAGGATTACCGCAACCGGAAGGGCTACCATTCCCTCAACGTACAGCTGGTGTGTGACCACAGGCAGCGCATCCTAGCTGTCAATGCCCGCTTTCCAGGCAGCAGCCACGATGCCTTTATCCTGCGACAGACAACTGTGGCTGACATGTTCCAGGCACAGCCTCACCCAGAGGATGGCTTATCGGAGACAAAGGCTATCCTTTGTGTACCTGGCTCATGACCCCGCTCCACGCGCCCACGACCCCTGCTGAAGAGGCATACAACGAGAGCCATCAAGCGACTAGGAACATCATAGAACAAACAATCGGCGTCCTCAAGCAACGGTTCCGCTGTCTCGATCGCTCCGGGGGAGCCCTCCAGTATTCGCAGGAGCGAGTCTCCCAATTCGTCGTCGTTTGCTGCATGCTGCACAACCTGGCTATCCGCAGGACTCAGGCACTGCCACCTCACGTTGGACCCCCACCTCAGGAGGAGGAGCAGGAGGAGCATGAGGAGGAGGAAGACGAGGAGTACCAGCCCAGGAGGGAGGCAGAAGGTCCAAGGCCGCCCGTCGGCGGCTTATTGAACGTCACTTCTAGGCCCCCTGTCAGGGAATGGCTTGTGCCAATGAAAGAACATGATTGCAGCCACTCTGCAAGCCCGCAGCCGATTAAGGCAACAAACACTTCAAAGATCAAACATGGACAATGTTAATAAATAAAATGCTTTATTGTACAAACTCAGGGCCCTTCCCACATGAAAACCAAAAACAGACGAAACCCCCAAAAAACACTCAAACACATTAATCGCTCCCACAACTGGAGAGGATTAACAAAACAGTGCAACTAAAATGGCCATCATCCTCGGCCTTCGTAAAAACAAACATCACATCCTCGGCCTTCAAAAAACAAACATCCAATTCTCAGCCTCAAAAAACAAACATCCAATTCTCGGCCTCAAAAAACAAACATCCAATTCTTGGCCTCAAAAAACAAACATCCAATTCTCGGCCTCAAAAAACAAACACAACTGGCCACACATTCGACTTTTTGGCCCGCTAGGGCGATGCCTTGGCCATCTTTGTGTGGCCCCTGCCCGCCCTGCTGCTCCTCCTCAAAGTAAGGCCATTGGCTGCTGCAAGGCTGGGGGCAGGCTTCAGAGGGGCACATGTCCGTGACGGCAGGTGCCCTTGGGGGTCGGCCTAGTCGAGAGGTCTGGCCGTCGAGCGGGCGGCTGTTGAATGCTGCAGCTGTGGCTGGCCAGCATCAGTCGCTGCAGCAGCTCCTGGCAGCTCCACTGGGGGAGTGGGCAGTGGCGGCTGGAGGAATGGGTGCAAGCTGGCGGGTGGTGGCAGGCGCTCGCTGGTCGCCTGGACACTGGCACTTGCCCGGGCAGCACTGCAGCATGCGCACCAATCTGCCGAGGGACAGACCGCTGTGTTGCTGCAGCGCGCCGGGTGCCCTGGCGATGCCTGGCTAACACAGCGAGTGTGGCAGCAGTGAGTGCCCGTGTTGACCTGTTCAGTGACCTCATCAGAGCACCCAGTGACTGCACGGCACCACTGATCAGCTGCCCACTCGCTGCCTGAGCTGCCCCGAATGCCGCCCGACTCGCTGCCTGCTCTGCCCCGAATTCCGCCAAACTGATGGCCTGTGAGGCCCCGACGTCTGGTGACACTCCGAGAGAGGGACTCGATGGCCTCAGGCAACCGTGCCACTACCCCCATGAGCTCTGTGTGCCGGCGCTCCGAGTCCGCGGACAAGTCCTCGAGGCGTTCCATCTCCTCGGCGAAGACCATCTCCGGACTGGAGGCCGGACTCTCCCTCTGGGGAGAAGGCCGCCGAGCTGGCCGACCCTTCCTGCATTGCTGGACGCCGCTGGGCCCAGCAATTGGACTCCCCTCCGACCCTTCCCCCCTCTGGGGAGAAGGCCGCCGAGCAGGCACCCCCCCTCCCGCGTTTCTGCAGGCCGCAGGTCCCATGAGCTCCCCTCCCCTCCGACACTTCCGCCACGCTCCCCTCCAGGGAAGACGTGTCCCCTACATTCGCATGGGTTGCCGCGGCTGAGGGTTCCCCTGATGGGCCGCCTTCCTCTTGCTCCGCCTCCTCCTCCTCTTCTGAGGGGCTGTCACTGGCAACTTCAGGGACCTCCTCCTCACCATCTGAAAGCAGGAAGGCACAAGAGTAGCTTTAGAGTGAGGAGAGGGCGTCAGCGAGGGATGCATGAGTGGTGGCATTCAGCGCATTGGTCGGACAGTGGCAAAGGATGTAGATCTGATGCGCAAGTGGGACGAGAGAGGTCCAAACGTTGATGTCCTTACCATTGGTGCCCAGAACAGGGTCGGCATCTCCACATGCAACGGGGGCCAATCACCCGGCCACCCATGATGCGCTCCACGTGATGTTGCAGCTCGCTGAGCGGCTGGATCTGGGGTCGGCCTCCCCGGTCGCAGTCCGGCTCTTCCTATTATTGGCCAGCTTGGCCTGCAAGAGAAAGGATGGCCTCTAAGTACAGTGTGTAGCCCTGATCTTGTGTGCACTGCCTCCCATGGTGGAATAGCTTGGCCAGTGTGTAGCCCTGATCTTGTGTGCACTGCCTCCCATGGTGGAATAGCCTGGCCGGTGTGTCGCCCTGATTTTGTGTGCACTGCCTTCCATGGTGGAATAGCCTGGCCAGTGTTGTCGCCCTCATCTTGTGTGCACTGCCTCCCATGGTGGAATAGCCTGGCCAGTGTGTCCGCCCTGATCTTGTGTGCACTGCCTCCCATGGTGGAGTAGCCTGGCCAGTGTGTCGCCCTGATCTTGTGTGCACTGCCTCCCATGGTGGAATAGCCTGGCCAGTGTGTCGGCCCTGGTCTTGTGTGCACTGCCTCCCATGGTGGAATAGCCTGGCCAGTGTGTCGCCCTGATCTTGTGTGCACTGCCTCCCATGGTGGAATAGCTTGGCCAGTGTGTTAAGTGCAGAATGTGCAATTGATGTTCATGCCTTGTCCCATAGCTGCTGGATGAGGGCTGGCCATTAGGGCTTTCAGGTCCCTTTGCCCATAATGTGAGGTGCACATGCAAGATGAGGAGGTCACTGGAAAGGGTACTCACCCTGATAATCCGAGTGAGGTCATTAAACTTTTTGCGGCATTGGACACCGGTCCTGGGGACCTCGCTGTTGGCTGACACCTTGCTGGCGACATGCCTCCAGGCTCTCCGGCAGACGCGGACCGGCGCCTTCCTGCCATTGTCCGGGTACAAAAGATGACGCATCTTCTCCACACCACCAACCAGCACACTCAGATCACGCTCTGAGAAGCGCTGCGCTCGTTCACGGGCCTTCTGCATGGCTTCAGGCGCTATTTGGGTCCAGCAGCAGTGTTCAGGCCTAGCTGGAGGGCTCCACTATCCAGGGCGTGGCAGCAGACCAAGTCGACCCATCCCCCTTAAGAGCTGGGCCGGCGCCAGGGTGTCTGCTGTCAATCACGAGATGGCCGCAACTGCGCTGCGCCCGGCCTCGGCGCTCTCGCTCAGCACCTCTGGCTTAGCGCCTAAAGAGAGGCGTGCAGCACCAGTTTTTAGCGCTCGAGCAAACTCTTAGGGCGAAGCTAATGAATATCGGAGAAGTGGCCTCGATTTGGCGGCGGGCGCAAACTTTAGCGGGCCGCCCGACTTTACCACCCCCAAAAGTGGCTACAATGAATTTCTAGGCCATTGTTTTTAAAAAAAGTTAATTACTTTCTAAACCTTTATCTAATCTCATTAATTTTCCCTACCTTTCCCCGTTTTTCCAGGTAGGCCTCGAAGCCTCGGCCTCTCCTCCGCACCCACGCCCGAGCTAGGCACCTCCCGGCCCCAGTTAACAAGCGGCCCCCGATCGCCGCCATCTTTGTGAAGGCTGGAGGTGCGGGGCCTCAGCCGAGCGCCGCTACCGCTGCCATCTTGGTAAAGGCTGGTGCGGCGGGTGGCGGCACGGAGCTCTGCGGAGCAGGTGCGCGGCGGCGTCTAACTCGATCCCCCCCCCCAGTCTGTCTCTCTCTCTCTTCCCCGCGCCTCCTGAATGGGCGGGGGAAGAGGCCCGGCGCACGCCGCTTTCGGAGACTTCAACTCCGTGACAGGTAAGGAGGGTCTTCGTTCACGTTGGGCGGCGGGCGGGTTCCTTGGGTGCTGATCCCTGGCGGTGTGGGGCCGGAGCCCGGCTCTTACCTTGCCCGGAGGAGCGGGGCGGACGGCGGGGCCTGGAGTAGCAAATCGGGCACCACGGCAGAAGATAAACTGAGAGCGACAGAGGGGAACAGACGTCAGAGAGACAGAGAAATAGGGAGGGAGGAGAGGGAGAGGGGCAGGGAGGGAGAGGGGCAGGGAGGGAGAGGGGCAAGGAGGGAGAGGGAAGAGAGAGAGGGTGGGGGGGAGAGAGAGGGTGGGGGGGGAAGAAGAGAGAGAGGGGGGGGAGGGGAGAGAGAGAGAGGGTGGGGGAGGGGAGAGAGAGAGGGTGGGGGAGAGAGAGAGGGTGGGGAGGGGAGAGAGAGAGGGTGGGGGAGGGGAGAGAGAGAGGGTGGGGGGAGGGGGGGAGAGAGAGAGAGGGTGGGGGAGGGGAGAGAGAGAGGGTGGGGGGAGAGAGAGATGGTGGGGGGGAGGGGAAAGAGAGAGGGTGGGGGGAGGGGAGAGGGTGGGGGGAGGGGGAGAGGGAGAGGGTGGGGGGAGGGGGGAGAGAGAGAGGGTGGGGGGAGGGGGGAGAGAGAGAGGGTTGGGGGGAGGGGAGAGAGAGAGGGTGGGGGGTGGGGAGAGAGAGAAGGTGGGGGGAGGGGAGAGAGAGAGGGTGGGGGGAGGGGAGAGAGAGAGGGGGGAGGGGAGAGAGACGGTGGGTGGAGGGGAGAGAGAGAGGGTGGGGGGAGGGGAGAGAGACGGTGGG